>NW_026606709.1:2137500-2692500 GCF_029890125.1 Rhinichthys klamathensis goyatoka
ACAGGTTTATTCGGCTGCAGTCACTTTAAGACCTGCGGCACATGACACAGATCTGGCAAACATCCGATTTACTCACAACTCCTTATGTTTATTTAAGACTTTATTTAACTCATTTAAGACTGTGCTCGCGAGGATACTCGACAAAACGGGCACTTTGGGATACTTTGGTGTTTTTGTCCGTTCAAGCGCTGTCTAAAGCGGCTTTCTGTGCGCACAAGTGGTGTGTGTGTCACACAGACAGGATATTCACTGATACTGCACTGGCTACTCTTTCGTGTCTTATCACGCTTGAATGGTTTAAAAGCATTTGCAAGAATAAGTGTAATCATATAATGTAAAGCTAGCCAAAGGATGACGGAAAAAAACGATGCTGGATTACAGTAATTGCGTTGAATATTTTTATGCGTTAAACTGGAGAAAAAAAATGCGTTTTGACAACCCTAATACATATATAATATATATATATATATATATGTAAATATATATGGACATATAGTAAATAAATAAATAAACAAAGGTCAAATGTCTTAAATTAAGTGATGTCCGGCAGACAGTCAAAAAGGAGAAAATGTATATCGTAAGTTGAAAAAGAAAAGCTGGAGGCTCTATTTTTCTCAGTTTCCCTATGTCATCATAAACTCAGCTCCTTGAGAATAGAGACTTTGTGGAACGGGTATCACTTTGGACACACTTTTAATGGTTTCCAAACCCAAAGGCCTTTTGGATAGCGAGCTGGAGTGAGGGAGGTCTTAATCTGCAGTGGCATCACTGGAAGATTCTACACACTTGAGGAAGACGAATAAGGAGCTTGAGGGAAAAACTTTTCACATCATGACCTGGCATCATGATCATTTATTTATTAGTATGCAGCATTATGCAAATGCATTTTCACACTGATCGCCATAACTCATTACAGCCACGAGTTAAGTGGTGGAGGCGCTGTATGAATGACAGTATGGTTTCAGGGTTTAGGCTTTTTTCCCTGCACCCTGATGCTTCGGTTGTTCCAGTAGATCAGTTCATTTATTTGCTCTTTATAAAATAAACATTTCATAATCTTTAATACCGACAAAATACTGATTTTCTTGTTCTTTTCAATCAGTTACTTTTTAATAATTTAACTGCAGATAATTATTTTTGCCCTCACATGGCTGCCTGACCACTGAATAACCTGCAAAATATTAATACTAAAATATTAATATTATTATTCTAGGTTATTTTCAATTATTTATTGAGTATATTGACCCACTCAGGGATCTACAAAGAGAAACCCCTGATATATAGAAATCTTGTTACAGTGCTCTGTTTAGTTTCTTTGCCCTGGTCTGTTTCGTTTTCCCTGTCACTGTTTTTTTGAGTCATTCATTCTCATTCATTATTAGTTGTGATGAGTACTCACCGGTTCCCTGTTTCGTTAATGATCTTCCTCTGTGTATTTAAGCCCTCAGTTTTACTCAGTTCATTGTTTTAACACATTTTCCTCATATTTGCAATTACTTTTATTTTTGTGTTTTTGCTTTTAACGTTTGTCAGACAACATAACGTAAAGTGTTCTGATTTTGTTTGAAAGAAACTATTACTTTTATTCAGCAAGTGTGCCTTAAATTTATCAAAAGTGACAGTAAAGACTTTTAAAATGTTACTAAGGATTTCTTTTTTTAAATAAATGATGTTCTTTTGAACTTTAATTAATCAAAGAAACCTGAAAATGGATCACGGTTTCCACAAACAAATATTATAAAAATATAACTGTTTTCAACATTGATAATAAGAAGAAATAAGAAAAATCTCAAGAAGAACACCAAATCAGCATATTAGAATGATTTTTGAAGGATCATGTGACACTGAAGACTGGAGTAATGATGCTGAAAATTCAGCTTTGCCATCACAGGAGTGAATTTTATTTTAAAACATGAAACATTATTTAACAATATTACTGTTTTTACAGTATTTTTGATCAAACAAATACATCATTGGTAAACATATGAAACTTTAAAAACATAAAAAAAACTTATTGACCCCAAACTTAGAATAGTTTATTTTCTAATAACAGTTTATTTGACCTTTTTGCTTATTTATAGCTTATTTTTGTGAAATATTTTAGCTTGAACTATTTTTCTTTAAAATAACTGTTACATGCCTTATTTTGTTATCTAATGTGTTTACCTTCATAAATTACTGGGGGAGTAGGCCAACTGAAAATTTGCCATAAAATGTTTTAGCACAATTTCTTTTTGAAGCATAATCATACAGAACAAAATTAGGCAAGAACTTGGAAAGAAGCCATGGGTTTTTAAAGGGTGTGTGTGTGTGTGTGTGCATTTCTCTGCGTCTTTATAGCCTATACTGCAATTAGAAAGGTTTACCCTGACCGATGTTTGAGGAAGTGGAGCTGAGAGTAAAGTGAGCGAGATGCCACCCGTTGCTTTAAGTGTTTCAGGCTGGCTGTGCATAAGCCTGGCACACTCATCTGTCACAGAGACCCGCTGAGAGTTTTAATAAGAGCTCTGGATTCAAGAGATTGTTGGGAACAAAGGGAAATTTTGCTCCCATCTAGGATCTTATGCACCTGTCAGTCAATCTTCATTGAGCTGAGACCAGGGAAATGGAGAGCAGGATCTTATTATGAACATTTATGAACATCTGCAGGACTGTGAATTAGTTTGTATAACACATGAATACAATAGCAGCGTACTAGGCCCAGGTCAGTGAGGTGTGGTCTTGCATTGCTAAACACCTGTACTTCCTCCCATGCCGCAGGCAAGTAACCATCACTCCACCCCTGCCTTGTCTCCATGGCAACCTATTTCAAATTCTATCAGGATGCGCCTTATTTCTTGATTCCTCCTTGAAGCAAAACACACTTACTGTAAGATGGACTGCAAAATCTATATCACAGTAATAACGAAAGGGTGCATTTTTTTAATAAGAATAACATGCCTTAAAAGACCTATGATGAGTCTGTTGAGCGATATATTACAATATATATTATGATAAGCAACATACAGTACTCTGCCGTCATATCTCCCGGGTGGAATCGATTAAGGATTTACATCATTCTCTCTCTCTCAGGCAGCCCCCTAAAATTACATTTGCCTCACAGAAGTAAATGAGACGGTTCAAACGAAAGCCCCTCTGTCAGTGGACAACAAAATTGAGTCATTTGTTTCAGCCACATCATAATTTAACATGCCGTCGGCTCCAGGAGTGTTCGGCAACAATGGAAGTGATGAAAACACAATGATGAGAGTGAATCCAATTTTCGAGGAGCTCAACCATCCTGTTAAAAACAATAACCAGTGTGATTCAGACACTAGCGGAGTCTCAGCTCAGTGGTTCGGATGTGAGCCGGGATGAAGAGCTTTGTGGTGGTGCAGTAGTGCTGAACAAGTGAGCCCTCAATCTAATGCTGATTTCAGCATCGCTGTGTGATGTTGAGTCTGTTGCATTGGTACAATGCAGAATCCTTACTTTTATCATCATTTAAACATTAGCATTAAGTTGTATGCAAATCCGTGTTCCACGAACAGAAGGCGGCAGTTCTTTGAAGTAATTGCTGGTTGTCCAGAAAGGTGATACGCCTCCCTTTCTCCTTGTGAGCAGACAAAACAAGAGGCCGGCCAAGTTTCTCACCTGTTACCGCCCAGGAGGGAGTCCTGTGAGACCTGTTGTGCAGTTTGCCTGAGTATTATTAAAGGAATAGTCCACACAAAAAAGAAAGTCTGTCATATGAAAATATTTTGAAGAATGTTAGTAATGGTAACCAGTTTCGGTTCCTATTGACTCAGTGGAAGTCATTCAGTTTAATCATTTAGTTACCAACATTCTTCAAAATATCTTCCTTTGTGTTCCACAGGAGAAAGGGCCCTGTTTACACCTGGTATTTAGAAGCGTTTTCATAGATCGGATTACAAGTGGATGACGCTAAATTGGTAAACGGGGTCTAAAACGCTTTGAGCTTGTCCATTTTTGACCACTTCAAGAGGTAATCGAAAACGCATTTGAAGAACAGCCACAAAAGGCCGCCTACTCTCCACATACTGACCTTATGTGTAAACATTATGGGAAGCGCACTAGTCAGACGGGATTTAAACCTTGTTGACTGAAGACCCAAGTTTGGTTTGAAAAAGAAAAATGTACCAAGCACAGTTTCACCATTCCTGATTTCGAACACACACTCACAGTGTTTGACGTAAGCTGTCAAAAGTGGCTGCTCTCCGTATGTTTTTCCGCGTGATGGTGCGTGAACTTATTTAGTCCATTAGATCGAAATACCCACCCATAGATATTCATTTCCCGAAGGGTTTGTGTTTTTGACATGTCTTTAATGCGCTACAAGTTGCTTTTGATAAAAGGTTCTGCCCAATTAATGAATGTTAAATTACATCTGACTGTACATAATTTTTTTATTTTTGTTTAATTCTTTTGTGCAGGAATCCTCAGTTTGCCGGACAGTTTGAGCCTGCACAGGAACCAGCAGCGCTCAAATAAATCTGGAGACGCCTACAGTCAGTCCGAGCAGCGGACTATTGAGCAGTCCCTGCTGGCCACACGCGTGGGGAGCATCGCTGAGCTCAGTGAGTAACCAAACATCTATTTTTCAACTTAAATTGAGCTCTTCTGCACCATATACTTTTTGTCTACTAATAATTCCTAGCTCAGAAAAGCGGAAGCTGCCATCATTCTTTGGTTTAATACTTGTTTGTGTATGTGTGTATGCACACTTTAAAGAGTTTTATTCAGTAGTTTTGTTGGGTGATCTGCAGCTCTGTTTGATTTGCATGTACAGCACATTTTCACAGTGTTCAGGAACCGCTGCATGCTGGTGTAGAGTGGTAAAGATATACATTTTGATGCAAATTCATTTCGTTTGAAGTAAGAATTAGCCCCAGGTTGCAGTCATTTCACACCAGAGGTATGTGTTTAGTGGTAGGAATCCATCTGCTCAGGATTCAGGCCTCTCTCTCTTACCTCAAATAGGCCTTTAGCTCTCAACATCCCATACATACAATCCACTCTCATACAAGTGCCATACACTGTATTTGATTTCCCCATGAATTTAATACAGTGCTTTAGACATCTGTTTTTAAAAGGGTCAAATGTTCAACAGAGCACTTAGACCGCATTCAGTTAATCCTATGTGCATTATCAATCTGGTTCTTCACTACAGTAATGTCAAATAATTAATTAGTTAGGCAACAGCAACACTTGTGTGTGTGTGTGTGTGTGTGTGTGTGTGTGTGTGTGTGTGTGTGTGTGTGTGTGTGTGTGTGTGTGTGTGTGTGTGTGTGTGTGTGTGTGTGTGTGTGTGTGTGTGTGTGTGTGTGTGTGTGTGTGTGTGTGTGTGTGTGTGTGTATATGTGTGTATACTTTTTTATGTACAGTACCAGTTAAATGTTTGGAAACATCACTATTTTTAATATATTTCCATATATATATATATACCATTTTTTGTACTTTTATATTTTAAATATTTCATTTATATATATATATATATATATATATACACATTTATATATATGCATTGTCTTAGCTGTGTGCTTAGGGTCACTGTCCTTTTGGAAGGTGAATCTTCTGCCCAGTCAGTATACACCCAGTGTATACTGGACAAAGTTTTTATTAAGGCTTACTCTATATTTTGCTGAGTTGGGCATCCCTTCTACTCTGATGAGTCCCTCAGTCCCTGCCGCTGAAAAACACCACCACAGCATGATGCTGCTGCTACCACCATTCTTTACCGTTGGGATGGTATTGTGCAGGTGATGAGCAGTGCCTGGTTTCCTCCATACATAATGCTTGACCAGAGAATCTTGTTTCTCACAGTCTGAGATAGTCCTTTAGGTGCTTTTTTGCTAATTCCAAGTGGGGTTTCACGTGTCTTCACTGAGGAGAGGCTTGAGTCTGGCTACTCTGCCATAAAGCCCAGATTGGTGGAGTGTTGCAGTGATGTTTGTCTAAATTTCCCTGAACCAGAGTGACCATCAGCTTCTTAGTCACTACTCTAACCAAGGTTTGCTCAGTTTGGCCAGTAGGCCAGCTCTAGGAAGAGCCCTAGTTATTCCAAACTTCTTCCATTTAAGCTACATGCTTCTGTCATCCTTCAATACAGCAAAAAAAAAAAAAGTTTTTTGCTCTGATATGCATTTAGGCATATGCTGAGTGTCTTGACAACGACATATACAACTTTAATAGAAATTTAAAATAGAATTTTTGCTGGAATGTTCATCATTCAAGTGTAGCTCTCAGCTGTGCCCAAATTTCCATTGTTTTTTCCCCTGCATTTATTTGCATACTGAATTATGATTGGTCTTCTTTCTTGCATATTTTTGAAAACTGAATTGTTATGGCTCTTGTCTTCCTTGCATAAGTTTAGCCAGTTATAGTTGCTTGTACACTGCACATTGACGTGTGATGCGCAGCCAACTGAAAACATGATGCATGCGGAGTGTCATGACAACGACAGCATTTCATTTATACAGAAACAAAGCCTTAAAACTCATTCTTGCCTAAAACTTCAACACTTTTCTTTTGCTGCCTTGCAAGCACTGTTATTTCCGTTAGGAAATGCAAATCTGATTCGATATAAAGCTCTCTTACTTAGGAGAATGATCATGTAATTCAATATATTTTACAGCAGAAAGCTTGTTCTATTCTGGAGAACATCGATTTTAAACGCAATACTATATGTTCTGCAGTACAGAAATCTTCTTAGCCGCAATGCCTGCCTTGAACTCGACAACAACAAACACAATCATTCACATCCAATACAACAAATACGCATGTCCCTGTTTAATATCTGAAAAGTAAATGGAAAACATACCATAGCAAGCCCACAGAAGCAGATATGCACAAAATGCTGCTGTCTGTTCCTTTAAAAATGCATGTGCTCTTCAAATCTTAAATATCAAATCTCCATTAGTACTTTTTTATAGACAGTATCCATGGAGATTTCCATAAAATGCTTAGTCTATTTCCAGCTCTTATGGTTTCTCATGGTTGTCCCCAGTGACCCTGCAGGGGAAGTTTAGGGCAGTTTGAACCCTGGGTAGGGACAGCGGTCCTCCCCTGCTTTACACATCCAGTGCGCTGCCTCCAGCAAGGGCAGGAACAACAACTGTCACATAGAGAGTCTTTCTGCATTTGGACAGTCACAACAGAGCACTCTCTTACTCAAAGGGCAGAGTTTATTTTAAGAGAAAGCTGCACTTGCAAAATGTAGATCTAATTATACAGTTTTATTTTTATAATGATATAAACGAGTTTTTGTGTATGTTGCTGATTTATTTTTCACAGGGTTTGCCTGTGCAGAAAGCTTTAAAATATTATAAACTTAATGTGAACAAGGCACCAAGTCTGTATTCAGAAAATGTTTCTTAATGTATATTACGTGATGTATATTATTTTCAACTGCTTTTTCAATATGCACGATTAGCAGTAGGATCAGGGTTATTAGGGAGTTCATATCTGTAAGTTATTAAATTGGAATGGAAGGCATTCAGACTATCCAAGTCACTGCCTCTCAGGAAATCCTTGTTATCTGAAGCAGCACATATGACCTTTTGGCTTGTCACAATCCTCTCACAGCCGTACATATCCAGAGGGAAGTCTGAAATCTCCTATTCCATACGGTAATTGTATTTTAATATAATTACACTCTTATAAATCCCATAACATCAGAGCACGGGAATAGATTAAATATTTCTATTGCAGTTCATAGGTTTTTATGTGTCACTCATGAGCCAGTTAACTAGAATACGTCTCTCCCTGCAGAGCACTAGAGGGTCCAAAGGTCAATGCATTAGAAGCCTTTTTTGTCGTATTTGTCTCTCAAAATTCCATTGTGTCCTACTCCCTCGTCGGATTTGCCTGGAAAAATACATTTTCTTTCTGGGGTCATTTTAACAGTGCTTATTTTAATGCAGATTGAGTAGCTATTGCTTGCTGACTGTATAGAAAAGATAAGTGGTGGATATTTAAATTTAGTTTTCTATTATTGAAAATAAGCTCTCCCCTAGTAACTAAGTGACAAATGAACTCCAGAGAAGCTAAGCTCATTTACACTTTATGGGCTTTTTTTCTTACATACTACATTTGTTCATGTAATGGTTTGGTTGATCTAAATAAGACTAATTCTCTGCTTTCAGCATTTGAGTGTGCATACAAGAACTTTACTTTGGGCTATTGTTACTTAGCCATTAACAGCTAATTGGGAAATGTGCATTTCTTCATTAGTCTGACTGCACCGATTCTAAAAACAGCCCTAAAGGAGAATCAACTCTTATGCAGAATAAATAGCTGTTTAAGTGTCTCACATTAGGCTCTGTCTGAATGAGACCTGCACCACTCAGGAGGGTTTTTTTTTTTTGGTTGGCCAGAAACCAATCAAAGACCTTTGTGGCTAAATTGCCATCAGTGAGTGTTTCCATGCCGTCTATAAT
This sequence comes from Rhinichthys klamathensis goyatoka, assembly GCF_029890125.1. Classification (NCBI taxonomy): domain Eukaryota; kingdom Metazoa; phylum Chordata; class Actinopteri; order Cypriniformes; family Leuciscidae; genus Rhinichthys; species Rhinichthys klamathensis. Next base: position 2,145,939 of record NW_026606709.1, read on the forward strand.
ATTTTTTCCCCCTTTATCCTAAAAGTCCCTGTTTCCTCCCATTGCTCTGCTAATGCATCTATTCCCTCCTGCGCCATAAAACGCTCATTACATTTCATTGCTTCATTGCTCTGGAGCACCGCTGTTGCCCAATGACTGGTTTTGAATTGTTTATCTACACTTTTCTTACAGCATACACAGTAATTCTGCTAAGCAGCGAGTTTTCTGTTGCAGGAATTGCTGTAGCTTTGATGGCTGCTGGAATATATGTTTCTTTGGCTTGTCTAGAAAAGTCAACTGCATTATATGGGTGTGATGAGACCCAGACCTAGTGGTATTTTTAACTGAACAAATAAAAGAAAACTTTAGGTGAAACTCATGAAAAGTGTAAATATACAGCAACTTTAAATATATGTAAAATATCTAAAAATGCAAAACTCAAATGGTCCTAACATTTTTAAAGCTCCAGTCCGTAACTTCTTTGGGTTAAAAATTATCCAAAATAAATTTTTGAGCTAGTACATAACCAGCCAGTGTTCAAAACTATCTGCTTGCCTTAGCTCGATTCAAAACAGTAAGCTTGTAATAATGTTTTTAATTCCACCAGTAAAAATAAAGTTTCCGCGGAAATCCACTTTATGTAAAAAATAAAGTTTATTAATTTGAGCATGTCTTTGCGTCATTACGTCACATCTGTACACATAAAAAGGTGTCTCGGCTAGTAGGCTATATTGTTGGAGGTGGAGATTTATAGCCTTTTCTTACAGCACTTGATATAATTAAACTTATTAATTTGATGGCGGATCCAGAAAGGTTCAAACGACAATCACCAGTGACAACTGGAGATTCACCCATTGTAAAATGCAAAAGACTGGACTGAGAGTTTGGAAAAAGAGACTGCAACCGGGCCCATGCGAAACCAAGGATAAATATTGGAAGGGCATTAAACGTAGTCATGCAATGCTGATGTTGTTAACATTAACAATTTGAGAACAAAGTATAATTTGCACGGTTTGACGTGATATGAAAAACGATAGTTAGATTTAATCAGCGCGATTTACTGCAATGCTTTTTTTCAGTTAGTTGGTCAGAAGAGCAAAAGTGGATGTTACTTACTTGTTCAGATGACATTTTAGGGTGACAATTCTTATGTTGGTCATACTTCCAAAAAGTAGAATCTGTGATTCTGAATGCCAGGATCCACACCGGTGCGGTGACTGACAGCTGCACATTCTCCTCAAAACATTGGATTCACGCTGTGCCGTGCCGAGACATAACTCACGTAAAGTTGATAATTCTGCGAATGACTGCACTTGCAGATTTCGAACAGAGATGGCGACAAAGAGGAAAAACTGCAGACTGTAGCTTTAAATATTATCAAAATATATGTAAATAATTTTGTTTCATCACTTCACATAACACAATCCCAAAACGTCTGTGGCTTATTTATGTGATTTTGAGCAAATTGAAGCCGACTTTTCTTGTGCTTTTGGGTCAATAGTTGTGTACGTCTTGGAGTTCTGGCATGGAAACAGCATGCGTTTAGTACGTGCCTTACTGTTAGAGTTGTCAAAAAGACATTTTTAAATTGTGACTCTTTAAGTGCTATTGGGCGGAATCTTAAATGCCTCTGATTGGCCATTTTGTTCACACGCTCATCAGATATGTCTGTGATTGGCTACAATGATCAACGCACGGGAGTGTTTGAGAGAACACGGATGTGTTTGAAAACGTGAGCGTTTGAAAGCACAAGCAGTCCGCTGATAGACGCCTGCTTTCAAACTGTATCTGTGTAAGCGCCATTTTTAAAATTTCAGTACCGACTTGGTACCGAAGTCAGTACCTTTTGACAACTCTACTTACTGTGCAAGCTGAAACCTTAGTGCCAGTCTTGCTGCCTGTCTTTGCAAGTCTTGCTGCAGGTCTTTTGCAGTCACTCAAGGGTTTTTCTGAATCTGCCATCTCAGTAATCTGGTTGCAGCCATTGATAGCTTCCTTTTTTGCCCCGTCCAGGTAGTGCAACCACTGTTCCTTTAACTTTGAACTTGCGAGCTATGCTTCCAACAGTCTCTAGAAACATTTAGTGCCTTCGCTATCTTTTTGTATCCTGTTCCTTGTTTGTAAAGGGTGACGATATATTATCTTAACTTTTTGGACCATTCTTTTGACTTTATATTTCATATTTCTAACATGCAGTCAAAAGTGACACTCAACAAACCTAGCCAGTTCAGATATGTCATGTGTTGTAGCTCAAGCACACCTTGTACAACTAATGAAGCCCTTGATTAGTTGCATCAGGTGTGCTTGAGATAACACCTGTTTTGCAGATGTGTGCTGTTGTGAGGGATTCTATTCAGGGGGTTGAATAATTTTGAGACTGCAGAAGTCATTAAAAGTTGCATTTACAGTTGAATTTTGGGGAAACCACTTGAAACATTTGTTGTGTTGAGCTTTACTAAAAAAATTTAAATGACTTTTGTTTGATTTTTTCATTGCAAACAGCTGAAAGCAAGTACACTTTTACAATAAACCTTATGTGCAATGGTAGTTGAATACTTTCGATTACAACTGTGTGTGTATATATATATATATATATATTTTATGTTATACTCATGACATGCAATTTTCCAGACATTTTAAATAAAACAACTACAGTTAATCCAGTGAATCCCAGTTTGACGGATCAGAAAGACCAAACTATCTGTTCTCTCGCATAAAGCTAAGCAGAGCACCTTTCTCTCTCATGGCCTTTTCTTGGTAATTTATGTCTTGGCTCTGGGAGGACAGCCAATCGATTCTGCTCAGTTTTCACAGTAAAACACCATTCTGCATCCTCCATTCCCAATGTCTCATTCTCAGTCTGGTGATGAAGGGCACCTTCTCTGCTGTTACACATGAGAGTATCATATTTAACTCAAGACACTCAAGCAAAGAAGAAAATGTTCTTCTGTGTTGGTTTCTTACATTGCCATGCTTACATACGAATAGCCTGCAATACCTGTAGATGATTCGCCCTCTTGGTAGTGAGGTTTACGATCATGACTAAACGTCGAGGACCTTTTGCCGTTGCTGTGTTTGTTTAGCTGGTTAATCTTGAGCATATCTCTCAGTCAGTTCCTCTGCTGCCCCTCTGACTTGAGGAAATGTCACACGCTATCATGAATAAGAGATGAGTGTCGGTCACAGAAGTGCCCCAGGTGGCTTCCAGTCCCTCTCCTCCTCTCGAAAGCCTCCTGCCACCACCTCTGACTGCTAACGCTGTGTGTTTCTGTGCTGACAGGTGTATTCTTATACGCTTTATTGTTTTGTGTGTGTACTTTCGTGGCTCCTGATAATGTATTCTGCATAATCCTGTAATTACTGTGTATAATTACAGTGCATATCTTTGCCCTCCGCTGTTATATAGTCCACATCGCTTCCTCTCAAACTCATCAGTATTCCCTCTTTATAATGGCACCATTCTTGCTTTGTTCTGTCATTATTTACTCACGCTCATGTTGTTCCAAACCCAAGAAGTAAACTTTTTTGTTTAAAAAAAAACAAGAAAAAAAAAAAACATTGAGAACTTTTTCAGAATGCCTTCTTTTATGTTCCACAGAAGAAAGAAAGTAATGCAGGTTTGGAACAACATAAGGTTAACAGAATGATGAGAGAATGTTCATTTTTAGGTGAGCTATTCCTTTAAATATGCTGCCTTGGCAAAGGAAATACAACAGTTAAACAAGCCGTTTATTCTCTAAATGAATGCTTATCTCGCACAGGCGGCCTTGTTAATTCATTTGGAGTAACAGAGATGCGAAATGTTCTTGAGAGAACAAGTGCGAGTGCTGCAGTTATTTAGCAATAGATGAGGCTGTTTCTTAGTGTGCCTTTCAGAGTCTGTTATTGACTGTACTGAACACACTGCTGTTCAGTTGAATGCTTTCAGAAGAATTAGGTCTCATGGACTAAATGAGACCGTAGATGATCTGAAAGTTTCACATATGAAAGGAAATAGTCATTGGAGCGAGAGGGAGAGTGTTTAATGTTCTGTGTAATGAATGCAGAGCTTTGTGTGACCTTGTTTAAAACGAGGTTTGTGACTGTATGTGGTTTACTAAGCTACACGTGCAATTTATATATATATATATATATATATATATATACCGTATATACAGTGGTTAATGCTGCTGTGAGGGTTTTTCTAATACAGCGGCTATGGGAGTGACGGTAAAAAAGTTGACATTTTCTCTCTTCTGACTACTGTTATCAATCTGTCTCTATTTTTTTTACTCTTTTTGATGGTGGTAAAAACGCTATTGTGGAGTTTTTCCTTTGCTATTTGAGCAAATAGGAACAATAAAATATATTTAATGTAATCTCTCTCATTCACCGCTGGAACTACTGAGACAAATCAGACACAATTATTTGTTATCTGTAACAAATAATCTGTAAAACCCACTCTGGGATCTATGGTCCCATCCCCCCAACAAGGGCAAGAAGGGTCTTGGTTACCATGACTATGATAAGATAAGTTGGTTTTATTGCTGTTAAAAATGTGGTCATGTGGTCAAGGCAGAGGTCATAGAAAAGACAGAAACAGACCTTTAAAACAGACTTTTCTGCATTAATCATAGATGAACTGATCTATAAATGAGCATGCATCCCATAACTGTTACGGGTGTGGTGCAGGCAGAGGAAGAGGCAGCAGTCAACAGGTCCAATTCAAATATAATTTACTCAAACAAAACAAGGATCACAGGAAACAGCAACACACCATACACAAACGTTACATAAACGAGAACCGACAAGGAGTGAGGGAGAACACAGGGTTTACATAGACAGAGAACAGATTAGGGAAACAAGGCACAGCTGGGGCAAATGAACTAGACACAGGTGAATAAACTAAACACTAACGAGGAGCGGGAAACTGGAAACAGGACTGAACCAAATACACAAAGAACGGGGGAAACACAGGACTCAACCAAATCACAATGACGGGGGGAAACACAGGACACACATGTAACATAACGCCCCCTCCAAAAAGGCGCGTCCTCGCGCCGTATAACTTCAATAGGGGTGGGGGGGCGGGCGCCCTGGAGGCTGACGAGGGCGTGGCCTACCCTGAGCAGGAAGCCTCCAGGGCGGAGCAGGACATGCAGGAGGCCAGGGCGGAGCAGGACGTGCAGGAGGCCAGGGTGGAGACTTTCCCTCGGGTGGCCAGGGTGGAGACTTTCCCTCGGGTGGCCAGGGTGGAGAGGCCACTTCAGGAGGCCAGGGTGGAGAGGCCACTTCAGGTGGCCAGGGTGGCTTATATCCCCCCCCCCAAAATTTTCTTGGGGGGAGTGACGGGTTCAGAGACAGGCTTGGGGGAACTGGACGGGACCAGCGGAGAAGGCACGGGAGGACTGGACGGGACCAGCGGAGAAGGCTCGGGAGGACTGGACGGGACCAGCAGAGAAGGCTCGGGAGGACTGGACGGGACCAGCGGAGAAGGCTCGGGAGGACTGGACGGGACCAGCGGAGAAGGCTCTGGCTCGGCAGACGCGCAGGGAAGCTCCGGCTCGGCAGGCGTGCGGGGAAGCTCCGGCTCGGCAGGCGTGCAGGGAAGCTCCGGCTCGGCAGGCGTGCAGGGAAGCTCTGGCTCGGCAGGCGTGCAGGGAAGCTCAGGCTCGGCAGGGCTGCAGGGAAGCTCAGGCTCGGCAGGGCTGCTGGGAAGCTCAGGCTCGGCAGGGCTGCAGGGAAGCTCAGGCTCGGCAGGGCTGCAGGGAAGCTCAGGCTCGGCAGGGCTGCAGGGAAGCTCAGGCTCGGCAGGGCTGCAGGGAAGCTCAGGCTCGGCAGGGCTGCAGGGAAGCTCAGGCTCGGCAGGGCTGCAGGGAAGCTCAGGCTCGGCAGGGCTGCAGGGAAGCTCAGGCTCGGCAGGGCTGCAGGGAAGCTCAGGCTCGGCAGGGCTGCAGGGAAGCTCAGGCTCGGCAGGGCTGGACGTGACCAGCTGTGCGGGCTTGGCTGGGCTGGACGGAACCAGCGATGAGGGCTTGGCTGGGCTGGACGGAACCAGCGGTGCGGGCTTGGCTGGGCTGGACGGAACCAGTGGTGCGGGCTTGGCTGGGCTGGATGGAACCGGCTGTGAAGGCTCGGCTGGGCTGGACGGAACCAGCGGAGAAGGCTCGGGAGGACTGGATGCATGGGCCAGAACTGATGTGTGTGTAGCCCACACACACAAAATCGCCGTAGACATCCCCATCAAAGCAGTCTCCTCTTGAGTGGACTTACGTGTGGTGTGCACAGTCTCTAACGGGCAGGCGACGGGCTCAGGCTCTGGCGGGCAGGCGACGGGCTCAGGCTCTGGCGGGCAGGCGACGGGCTCAGGCTCTGGCGGGCAGGCGACGGGCTCAGGCTCTGGCGGGCAGGCGACGTGAAGCTGCGGTGCAGGCTGCTCTGAACGGACGGTCTCTGGCTGGACGGTCTCTGGCTGGACTGATGTTACCGTGAGGGATGAACCACAGACCCAAAGCGCCCTGTCCAGAAACTCCGAGAATGGTAGATGTAGGTCATCGAGCAACAGTATCTGGGCTAAGGGATCATCCAAACCTCTCCAGAACCGCTGTTTAAGGAAATCTTCCTCCCAGTATACGTCCTGGTGCAGGTGAAGATATACCTCTGTGAATTCCTCCAGTGAGGCCCCATTTTGGTCAAAGAGGAAAGCCTCCATCTGGTCGTCCATTTTTGTGGTCGGTTCTTCTGTTACGGGTGTGGTGCAGGCAGAGGAAGAGGCAGCAGTCAACAGGTCCAATTCAAATATAATTTACTCAAACAAAACAAGGATCACAGGAAACAGCAACACACCATACACAAACGTTACATAAACGAGAACCGACAAGGAGTGAGGGAGAACACAGGGTTTACATAGACAGAGAACAGATTAGGGAAACAAGGCACAGCTGGGGCAAATGAACTAGACACAGGTGAATAAACTAAACACTAACGAGGAGCGGGAAACTGGAAACAGGACTGAACCAAATACACAAAGAACGGGGGAAACACAGGACTCAACCAAATCACAATGACGGGGGGAAACACAGGACACACATGTAACAATAACATTGTGTGAATGATTTACTGTCTTGTGTAGTGTCTTTTAATTCTATTATTTTTATTTTTGATACTGTGTATTTTATGATAGAACAAACGGTCAGTGTAACCTCACCTATACCATGTTTGGTCTCTATGAATTGGTACTTTGAAGATCTAAATGATTGTGTACATGATATGTTGATAGCTGCGCAACATATTGAGTATTACAAGAATCTTTCAGAGTTTCTTCATCAGCAACCAATCCAGCTGCACATGCAATTGAACATGCTTAAAACAAAGACACATAAATCAACAACAGAGGAATTTTCCCGCTTGGAAATTCCACCCTTCTCATTGGCCAAGCAAACCCGGAGAGGTGGGGCTTTTCTCAGGCTTTATTAGAGACCGAACGGCTGTGGCTGAGTGAGTCCCATGCGTTTTTCCACCAGCGGAGCTAGTTGATATATTAAACTTTTGCCGTATCCGGTCGTCAAAACTCCGAACACATCTTCCTTTTTTAAGAATGACTTAAAGGAGCTGTATGTAAGAAATGTATTTCAATTAATCATAAAATGGCCCTGATGTGTCTCTAGATATTAAGAAATCATGTTCATTTCAAATACTTATATGACTGACAACAGTAGTACGGCCACGATATTGTCATTTAAAAAGTAAAGTTGCAGCCCTCAACTGATGTTGATGTTGTCATCTTGTGTTTTGGCCTGAAGCCCCACCCTCCACCTATCTACCAATCACGAAGTCAGTAGTGTTTCGGCATCCGGGTTGCCAGCTCTGCTCTAGTTGAAAGCTCCTTGTAGCAGCCTATGTTCCTGCTGGATCCTGCAGCCTATCTGGCAACCTCGAGTCAGGGGGGAGGGGGAGGGGATGCACCGCTCTACAGTAATTTGAAAGTGATTGCAGTACCATTTTTGGCCACAATCTTACATACAGCTCCTTTAAGTGACGTTCTCTTAACCCCAAGTCCTCCAGAGTCGCGGCCAAAGTCGATTCGAAAGAACGCTGTTCGCCAGCAGCATCTTCTTTGTTTTCAAGTAGCAGGGAAATCCCCTATGGAAATCACGCGGAACCGTCACAACTCTGCCGTCATTGTGTTAAACCCGCCCACCAACTCTATACACGATGTGATTGGCCTGACCAGTTTTTGGTTTTTCCAGCTAAAACGTCTATGGAGAGTTGCTAGACCACACTGGCTGCGAAATACTTTTTGCTGCCGCTAGGGTGCGTCTAGATTTCTAGGCTACATATCTTCTTCATCCAATGGAGAAGAAAACGATTGCAACTTTAATGTTTGACACTCTCGGAGCCATCAACATCCTTTTCCAAGAACTTCAAGAATTGTTTCCACTGTAAAGGCCATGCAAGTATCAATTTAATGAGGTGCTCTGAACATGATAAGCTGATGGTTCTTTTCATAGTTAAATGGATCTTTTCCATAGTTTAATTTCCTGCTTCCGGTTCCATTCTGTCACTTTAACCATCTACCCATGTATGTGTAATTGTTTGTATGTTAGTTATGTGTTCGTGACTTAGTTAATAAAACTTGTGCACATATTTGGTTTTGATTCTCTGCTTGCAAGCAAAGTCTATTTTACGATCTTGATCTTGTTACATGCTCTAAGCGCTGTACATGCTAAGAAAGAATTATTTTTCTGTGCCATGAAAGATACCCTTTTCTTACAATAAATGAATAATCAAAAGACTTCGTTGGACGAACTGATTAATTGATTGTAATATTAATTTAGCTACATCAAGTTAATCCAATTAACTGACTCAAATATTCATAATTAATCATAACAAGTTATTATTAATATTTCCCCTTTGAGCTAACTCGTTACACCGCTATAGAAGTTTACCCAACTATGATGACTTCCGCTTCTGAGAAACCCGGAAATGTGAAAAGGGTCAATAATTCAGCACCAAATTAGCTAATTTCAATGATTTCTGAAAGATCATGAGACTCTAAAGACTGGAGTAATGACTACTGAAAATTCAGCTTTGCCATCACAGGAATAAACTGCATGTGAAATATAGTGTATTAAAATAGAAAACAATGCTTGGTGTGCAAAATACTCTTCTTTAAATAATACTGCACTTGTAGTATATCAGTTGTGGCCAAAAGTGTCCAGCCTTGGAAAATGTACGTATTTACCTTTTATTCAAATTATTCAAAATTTGTTAAAGATTTTGTAAGCATATTGCGTAGTTGTGCTTGGAGTCAATTGTTTTATTTGTGATAATGCAATGAAACATGCAAAATTGTGTGGGCATAATTTTTGGCTGGGCTCTCATACAAAGAAATTATAAACACTTGCAAACAAGAAAGAACCAACGAAATATTAATAACTGATTATTGATAACTGTTTTTCTATGCATTGCTTTTGCATAGTAAAATAAAACCTGTAGCTGTAAATTACCCCCTTTTTGCCAAATAATATCAAGCAATTTTGCCATGTAGTATGCATTTAGAAACATTTGTGAAAAAAATGGGTCGTTCTGAACAGCTTAGTGAATTCAAGCATGGTACTGTGATAGGATGCCACCTTTGCACTAAGTCAGTTCATGAAATTTCATCCCTGCTAGATATTCCATGGTCAACTGTAAGTGGTATTATTGAAAAGTGGAAGCATCAGGAAAAGCAGCAACGCAACCACAAGGATAACCAAGTTAAGTCACAGAGCGGGGTCACCAAGTGCTGAGGCACATGGTGTGTAAAAGTCTGCTGTCAACTGCTGATTCCATATAGCTAAAGATTTCAAAACTTGCGCTGGTATTAATATCAGCACAAAAACTGTGCGGCAGGAGCTTCATGGAATGGGTTTCCATGACCGAGCAGCTACATGCAAGCCTCACATCACAAAGTACAATGTCAAGTGTCAGATGGAATGGGGTAAAGCACGCCACCACTGGACTCTAGAGAAGTGTTCTCTGGAGTGACAAATTACGCTTCTCTGTTTGGCAGTCTGATGAGCGATTTTTTTCAGATGCCAGGAGAACATTTGCCTTGACTGCATTGTGCCAACTATAAAGTTTGATAGAGGAGAGATAAATGGTATGGGGCTGTTTTTCAGGGGTTGGACCCAACTCAATATCCATGTGTTTAGAATAATAATAATAATACATTTTATACTTTAATACTTTGAAAGCGCTATTCTGAGTACTCAAAGACACTTTACATAGAAAAAAGAAAAATCACAAAAGCAGCAGGAACAATATCAACAAATGCACTAAAAAACACACTGAACTAAGCTGAATTAAGCTAAAAAAAGAATGTGATGTTGTTAAAGAATATAGGCTATATGCAAATAGAATTTGATAGAATTTGTGAATTGAAATTGTATATATATTTTATATATAGGTAATTATATATATATATATATATATATATATATATATATATATATATATATATATATATATATATATATATATATATATATTAGTATTAGACTGATATATAGGGTACTGACAGGTATACTGTGGCAATGTTACATAACTGGTTTGGGTAATATTCATTTTGATGGACTGGCCAAGAATTTCATTACTGACAAACATGCTGCCGAGGACCTACAAACAGCTGACTAGCAGACAGTGATTGACGGAGTTGCTAATTTTTTTATGCTGTCACGTCAATGCGACGACAGTACTGTCCTTCACCATTTAGATCATTCTCAGCAAACCAAAGGTCTCTTGTGCCCCGGCAGGTGATTTAGTGTCCAGAGCCATGCATCACCTCCAGCCTCTGAGCATAAAGAACCACAGCAACGGCACTCCGCTCCCTCAGAAGAGCAGCCTGATCCACTGGGAGCCCGAGGCTTTATATACGCTCTGCTACTTCATGCACTGCCCTCAGCTGGAGTGGGAGAACCCCAACGTAGAGCCCTCCAAGGTCACCTTACAAACCGAGAGGTGAGGGGACTTCCATTGTACCTACTGTAGGCGTTGCAAATTGTCTGGGTATTTTTGTTAGGGTGGTTTCTGATTGATGCATTCGCTCATGGTACTTACCTTAAGCCAAGTAGTCGTTTATTCAGTTTGACACTGTAATATGATGAAATGCAGAGGAGTATAAATGTAAAACAGTGCAACAGACTGCAATGAAACAATGCCACGTTATGAATAAATGCAGAGTAGATTACACTTCCTGTAACTGCTGGGAAATTATAGTGTCATTTTAAAAGATATTAAATAAGTGATTATTTATTGGTTAATTAATTTGCTTAATCTTTAACTGGTATAGAAATTCTCAGGATACATTGCTCAACTGCTAATAAGATTTAGCTTAGAAAGAAAATAAAACAGATTATTTTCATCTTCCAAGGTCATGAAAAGGTCTTTTGCTAGTTGAGCTGATTAAATCAGTTGCTGTGATAATAGCTTCTGTCTCTCTGAGATGTAGGTATTTAAAGACCAGTGTTGTTATCAATAAGTAAAACTTACTGGTAGGAAACATGTTTTGTTAATTGAAATATAGCTGAAATAAAATATTAAGTGAAAAACCTAAACTAAACGACATTAGAAATGTTGCCTTGGTAACTTAATGAAATCAGTTTAAGTTGAAGTAGGCTACTAAAATTACCGTACTAACTGAAATATAACTTGAAATTGAAATAAAACTATTTGGAATTATATATATATTTTAAAAAGTTCATAAAAGCACAAACAAAATCACTAAAAATTTAACTAAAATTAAAATGAAAGCTGGAAAAAGTAAAAAATAAAATTAATTCAAAATGTTAATCTATAAATAATGCTAAAATAACAAATATGTATTTGTTAGAGAACAGTAATCTCATTTTGTCTCCCCCTGCAGGCCGTTTCTAGTACTGCCTCCTCTGATGGAGTGGATCAGAGTGGCTTTGGCACACACAGAGCACCGCCGCAGCTTTTCAGTGGATAGCGATGATGTTCGGCAAGCGGCCAGACTCCTGCTGCCCGGGGTGGACTGTGAACCCCGCCAGCTGAAGTAAGCGTGATGCCATTAAATTAACATCCAGCTACCAGATATTGCTACCCATCATGAGTGAAATGGAAATGGCTCATAAACAGTCTGTACAGGGAAAACAAGCTTAGTCAACCTCACACCAGCCCTTCATTGCACCATAACTGCTGCTTTATTGCTATTAAGCCGAGTGTTGCAATGAAAGATTCACACATAGATGAATATTTAACTTGGAATGTGTGACTTTTGCAGAGGGTTAAGACATCAGAAAGATGTTTTTGTGTGTGTGCCGCAGGACGGATGACTGTTTCTGCGTGTCACGTAAGCTGGACGCTGCCTCCACCGAGGCTAAGTTCCTGCAGGACTTGGGCTTCCGCATGCTCAACTGCGGCCGCACTGACCTTGTCAACCAGGCCATCAACTTACTTGGGCCCGGTGGGATCAACAGTATGAGTGAACAGGTTAGAATGAGTATCACATGTTTTGAATTCAACACTAATGATAACAGACACATTCATAAATACAAGTACAAAATGGCATTAAGTTTATTAAAACAGTATGATAGGGTAGGTGTTAAGTGTGACAATAAAAGATGATGAAAATCAATACATATTTCCTCAATTAAATAATTGGCTTTTTGGCTAATTGTTAAAATATCAACTTTTTATTGAATTGATCTAAAATTAACTCTCTTTTTTTTTTTACAAAACTATTTGCAGATTTGTTTTCTTTTGAAAACATTCTCTGTCGGTAGAATAAAATAATCACAATTAATCTCAATTTAATTAATGTAATTATCCAGCAGGAATTAAATATATGTTGCATGTGAATGCAAAAAAAAAAAAAAGTTTAACATATTTCTTTAATATCCTAAATTTACATGTTGACCTTTACAGGCCTAAAATTTTTTTACAAAAAGTCTCCTGGGGGTTTGAGAAAACTGTGGTAGTGATTGTGTGTTGTAATGGTCTTTGCCTGGTCTTATAACCTAAAGGTTGCAGGTTCAGACTCCTGAAGCAGTTTGTTCATGTGGTAAAAACACCAGTAAAAAAGCAGGCGCAACTCCAGGTGCAAAAATGTAAATGGATAAAGGCAACTAAATATGTAAGCCAGAAGGTTGCAGACTTTAAGAGCTTGCACACATTACAATATTTTCCCTATAGAAGCCCAGAAAGAAAAAGTGTTTTGACGGTTGACTGTATTAATCAGAGCCAGCTTTTTAGGAAACATCCCAGTGCTCTTTCCATTACTGATTGCTTTGCTCCATTTTCGACCTCGGGAAGTGGAAATGTTTGCCATTACATTTGTTTCTTAGCTAGTTCACTTGTTATCTGATTTCCCAACTCTTGATTTTAAGTAGCATTAAGCTTTTCCAGTAGATTAGTTATCTATGTATTTGAATGAAATCCTGCATAACAATATGGTCAAGTTGCATTCTGTCATTACTCTACAATCAGAAGATATGTCTGGCGTATGCTCAGTGTGGTCTTCTGTGTGTTTTCCAGGGCATGACCCCTCTGATGTATGCGTGTGTCCGCGGTGACGAAGCCATGGTTCAGATGCTGCTAGATGCAGGAGCTGACATCAACAGTGAGGTTTGTGACTACATCTCTGCTGTGTTCTTATATACACATTATGTACACTCATCCTGCTCGTCATGTAGTTTCATTTGTAGTGTTTGTGTTTTCTGTGTTGTGGCACAACAGGAGAAAACTCAGACTGCTTTGCATGCCCATCAGGGATTCGTCAGGGTAGAGTTCTGCTTTTTGTTGGAAGTCACTGTCACTAGGTGTTGTTTTGCCAAACACGGCCCCAGAATCTAGTACAGACAGATTTCTCAGTAATACACACACTCAGTATTTGTTTCTATTTCCACCAATGTGTCAGAGATGTTTTTTTAGCACAAGTCATGCTTTTAGTCACCTGTAGCAGAGACATAATATTGTTTGCAACTGTGTCATAAAAATGTAAAGAGTTTATTGACGTTTGTTATGAATCAGGTGCTGATTTCCCACTCGCAAAGCCTTACACCTTTAGAAACATCTCACAAGACTTTCGACTTGTTTGTATAGAAAATAAGGCAACATACTGATGTAATGAAGTTAACCTTCAATTTTTAAACTTAAGAATAAATATATGTATATATATACATAAATTGACTCATAATTTGAATGGAAGCAAGATTCAATCATGAATCAATATCACAGTTTTGCTTAATGCTAGGGTAGACAATTTCAGAGAGACTAGCAATAGCAAGCTAGCTTTGAAAGCATAGGATCCCACCCTCCCTGAGCGTCTCTGAAGCCACGCTTCCTTCAAAACACGTGGACACACACAGCCAGAGCAAAGTCTACAAAACGTCACGAGAGATGCCGTTAAATTAACTCATGTCTCAAAGCACATAACATTACAATAATAATGAACGTAAACAACTTACAGAGCTCTGACTTGTACCTCCTGACTGCTGCTGGTTCATTTTGGCGTTGATTCGAACCGATTTTTGGTCCTGAGACTTCCATAGAAGACCACTTTTATTATTGGTTGCTATCAGGATGTGAAGAGATTCATACAGTTGAACAGTGTAACAGTAACAGTATTTATGAAAATCATTCCCTACCCCTAGCTTTAATTGATTAATGATCTAAAATAGTGTAGAATCGTAAATATTTCTTCTTCCTTGAACTTCTTAATTTTTTGTTTAATTTGTCAAAATCCTAAAGCTAACATCAATGTTAATTTTCCTAGTTTTAATTAATGCAATCCCAGTTTTTCAAAGTGGTTTCTGACATTTGGACCTCACTATATAGACACTGCCTTTCAAATGCTCACCATGGCTGCATTTATTTGATTAAAAATACAGTAAAAACCATAATATTGTGAAATAGTTTTAAGGCCCGTTCACACCAATAATGATAACTATAACAATAACTATATTAGCGTCCACACCAACGAATGATAACATTCTGTTTATTATAAGCAATAATAACCAGTTTTGTCGTTCATAAGCTGGAAAAACGTTCTGAAAGGAATTGCCATGATATCATTCCTCTTGTGTCATCATTATCATTATAGTTATGGTGTGGACTCTGCTGTTCTTTAAAATCTATTTTTTAAAACTATACCTTTATCATCCTTGGTGAGAATGGGCCTATATAATTTAAAATATCTTATAAACTTCTTAGATCTTTTTTTGATAGTTTAATTTATTCCTGTGATAGTAAGGCAGAATTTTCAACAGCCTTTATTGATAATAATATTAACATTGACAATAATATTATTATTATTATTATCAATGTCTTGTGTCACATGATCCTTCAGAAATCATTATAATATGCTGACTTGGTGCTCAAGAAGCATTTCTTATTATTGTCAGTGTTAAAAAACAGTTGCTGCTTAATGTTTCTTTGGAAACCGTGATCATTTTTTCATGAATAGAAAGTGCTAAAGAACAACATTCATTTGAAATAGAAAGATTTTGTAACATTATAACTGTACTTTACTGTCACTTTTGATCAATATAATGCATCCATGCTGAATAAAAGTATTAATTTCTTTAAAAATAAATTTTGCAGAGTCCAAACTTTTGAATGATAGTGTATAATATATATATATATATATATGTGTGTGTGTACAGTATATACTGTATATCAGGAGTCACCAACGATCTTGGAAGCATTTTAAGTCGATCGCGAAGAGTTTTCAAAATCAGAGAAAAAACACCAATATTTGTATTCATTATTATTTATTAATTAAAAATGCACCATGTGTGAGCCTACTGTGTGTAGTAAATGGTGTCTAGGGGATGCGGAGGCGCGCGCGCCGTTACAATGACGTCATTTTTGGCTCATGCGGACGCGTCGAGTATAAACAAGGCTTCACGCTTTAACCAGCTCAGCCACTTCACACTACGCTCACATCGATACGCAAGCTAACGAAACGATGGCACAACGGTGAGGGAGTAGGCTATTGCTAGTTTGAAATCTGCAGGGGTTTTCCTGCATAGACAATTATGAGGCGGCCACCTCCGTCAAATTTATAGTTAAGAAACAATATAACGTTATAGACTACACACGACCAGAGTGCTGTTTTCCTGAATGCAAGCACGATTGAAACCAAGATATTGATTTCATAACAGTTCAATAAACAAATAGTTAAAATTAAGTTACTTACATTTTTAGACGTAATTACTGTTTTTGTTCTGTTTCAGCAGCGAAAATAGTTCCAAACAACAGAACCAGCGCATCTCACAGCTAGCAACACTCATCCATTATTCATTACTGAATGATTCAGCGTTTTGACCTAATCGCTCGAGTCAAAGATTCAATTAACCTTACCCATTATTAAACCGCCTCATTCTGAATCAATCAGCCGTTTGAACGAATCGTTGGAATGAATGACTCAATGACTCGCTCATTAAGACGGCCGCCTGCCGCTTCTACTGGCGGTTTAGTTTCAAAGTATCATTCTTTTCAACATTCCTTATTTGTATATTCAAAAAATATTCAAAACAATCTCATAATCTCATTTAACAGAGTTTTAATTTTTCAATGTAAATTATTAAATTTGATTGGTAACAGCCTTGTCTTATTATTTTAATTGAATGTATTGATAAAATGTAAGAATTTGAAATGAAATTTAGAGCATACCAGTACATTAAATAAAATTAGGGGGAAAATGCCCTTTATAAAGGTACAAAAAATTATTCCGATAAGAGTGTTTTCAAAAATGAAACATTGACAATTTAAGTTTAAAGGTAGTAGGCTAAAGCCTCTGTTTAGGCTATAAAGGAAATGTAATTTTGCCAAAAGAAGAACTTTTAATTTAAATAAATGTTAATTTTAAATCAGCCTACTTCAGTGTGATATGTTACCATATTATCATGCTTAATTGAATAATTGTAATGTGATGATCAGATGCAGATATCTAAATCAAAGAATATGGGTGGTTGGCGGGTGGATTATTTTTTATTTTTAACAACAGATTCGAGTGACTCAAAGTGCACCAGATTAATGAATTTATCTTTAAAATGTACAAATTTTTCTCACGGGGGGCAGGACCCCGGACCCCGATTTTACCACCTCCGCCTCATTTTGAGCCAGGAAAAACCCTGTATTGGCTATTGTTAAAAGGAGATCTGTGTTTTATGTTGTTGGAAAAGGGAAAGAGAATCAGTCCTGTACATGACTGTTTTAGGCCTGTAATTGATTGATTATTGAGGTAATGAATAGTAGTAGGTCTGTAATTTGTGTGAAAATATTTTTGAAGAATTGAAGGATGACTGTTGTCATAATATTTTGTATGCTAGTTGCACTTACCATTTTGATTTGAAATAGCCTATGTTTTAAAAGGGAAAATGAAACAGTACATTATTGGCTTAGGCCTGTAATTGACTGATTAGTGTGTTTATATATGAGTAATAAGCCTGTGGATATATACTTAACAATGTTATATTACTGTTGAAAATGTTGAATTATAGTTGACAGTTTGTATAGTTATATACTATTTGTATAGTTAAATAAATATTTTCCTAGTGACTAACAGGCAACAAAGAATGTCAAAGTAGAACTACATTGTGGCCTTGTTTTTTCATAATTTTCTGCAAGTGGTAGATCTTGGTTTACATTTGGACTTGGGATGTGATCTTAGGCTTGAAAAGGTTGGTGACCACTGCTGTATATGAATATGCTGCGCAGGCAGCTCCTATAAAGTGGCAAAAAGGTCAAGCTCCTCTCCTATCTCCATATTTTCAGCTGAGCGCAGCGTCTCTGTGCTTTTCCCAGGACAGGTTTTTAAAGGTCTCCATCTCTCTCATTTGTGCCCTGCTCTGTCCCCTGTACCTCCCGTAGGTGCCAAACACAGTGCAAAAGTACCCCTCAGTCTTCCCAGAGACCCGGCAGGCTACGCCTCTCACCTTCGCCATACTTCACCAGCACATCCCCGTGGTGCAGGTAGTGACCTCTCTCTCCCACCCGACCTTTAGATTTTTGAGCCAAACAACTGAGTCAGAATCAAATTCCTGTAGCGTATGCATCAGTTTTCTCCTGAAAACCTTGTCTGCATGAATTGGAGTGCTTGGTGATCTCTCATTTTATCATTAAGTCATACAACCATTATGAATCATTATGCGTTTGCTTATTTCACTGTCATTGTCTCTTGGCTGAGCTGAGCTGTTGTCTCTTATTAAACTCTTATTTAGTTCGCCCAAAAATGAAAATTCTGTCATCAATTACTCACTCTTATGTCGTTCCAAACCCATAAGACTTTCATTCATCTTCAAAACACAAAATCTATTTACCTATAACACTGATGATTCAAAACATTCATAAAGAGATTGTAAAAGAAATCCATATGAATTGAGCGATTTAAGTCTTCCGAAGAGAAGCGATCGCTTTATATGATGAGCAGATTTAATTTAGGCTTTTATACGCATGTATAAAGTGCTCTGTGTAAGTTAGCAGATCAATATTTATATGTGTATGAAAACCTAAATTAAACCAGTTTAGTTTAGTTTTAAAGCGATCATGTCTCTACAGAAGACTAGGATTAAACTGTTCACTTCATATGGATTTCTTTAATGATCTCTTTATGAACACTTTGTACCGTCATAGATTTGGGTGAATAGACTTTCAATAGAGGGACAGAAATTCTGTCATTAAAATATCTTCATTTGTGTTCTGAAGATGAACGGATGTCTTGCAGGTTTGGAACGAAATGAGTAATTGATGACAGAATTTCCTTTTTTGAGTGAACTAACCCTTTAATCTCAGCGGAAAGTTTACACACTTGTTAAAACCTCTCCCTTTCCTTTTATCTCAGCTCCTGCTGGACGCTGGAGCTAATGTGGAGGGCTCTCTGCAGGACGGGATGGAGAACTACACCGAGACGCCTTTGCAGTTAGCTTCCGCTGCAGGTAAGAAAGCTCACACTGCAGACTGCGGACAACAGCGCCACTTCCTTCTCCAATTACTGAATTAGGCCACAAGAGAAGACTCAGCAGTTTGTTTGCTGTAGGAAACTTTGAGCTGGTCAGTCTGCTTTTGGAGAGAGGAGCAGACCCCATGGTTGGGACCATGTACCGCAACGGCATCTCCACCGCACCACAAGGGGACATGAACTCTTACAGCCTGGCTGCTGCGCATGGACACAGGTAACACGCACACACGCATCAGTCAAATACACACACACACACACACACAGTCTCGTAATTTATTAATAAAACCTGCAAAATCGTATCATCCTCGTGCTGCAGGAACGTGTTCTGCAAGCTTCTGTCGCAGTCGGAAAAGGGGAAGGCGGATGTTCTGTCTCTGCAGGAGATCTTGGCTGAGGGATCAGAGATGGAAGAGAGGAATTCCCTCAAGATTGAAGCATCCCGCACAGGGAAAGCCAAACTCAAAGCGCTAAAGGAGGCGATGTATCACAGCTCTGAACATGGTTATGTCGACATCACATTGGACATCAGAAGTCTAGGTCAGTGCTCTTATAGTATCTACAGTAATAAAATAATGGTATTACAATGAATTTGCAGAACTTAAGTTAGAATTTACACAGTGCTAATGCTTACTGTACATGTAGCTTAAGGTTATGAATAGCTTGTTAAGGTGTGTTATTGCTTTTATAAACAATTTTACTATTTTGGACAAAAATGGGCAATAAAACTGGCACAATTTGCATGGACCTGCATTGAAGGAGGGACCTAAGTTATATCTGTACACCAGAAAATCGGGGCTCTTTTGGCTTGTGCCAAAAGAATTTGCATAGGCAAGCACTACAGATATTTTCTTCATAAAATGTAAAAATGTACATACACTCCCATTCAAAAGGTGTTTTTTTTAAAGAAATAAAAACAATTATTAGGCAAGGGTGCGTTAAATTGATAAAAAGTGACAATACAGACATTTGATATCTTACAAAAGATTTATATTTCAAATAAATAGTATTCTTTGATCATCAAAGAATCCCCCAAAAATTATTGTGGTTTCCCAAAATATATTAAGCAGCACAACTGTTTTCAACAATGATAATAATAAGAAATGCTTCTTCAGCACCAACTCAGCATATTATAATGATTTCTGAAGCATCATGTGACACTGAAGACTGTTGCTGGAAATTTAGATTTGCCTTCATAGGAATAATTTACATTTTAAAATATATTAAAATAGAAAACAGTTATTTTAAATTGTAATAATATTTCATATTTCTTTCAAAAATATTTCCAACCATAATTGCTCAAAGTCAACTCCACATTACTGATCGCATAATATTCCTACATGTTAAAAAGTAGAAAGGTGATTGTCATGTATTTTGTGTGTATCAGGCGTGCCTTGGACGCTGCACACCTGGCTGGAGTCCCTGCGAACTTGTTTCCTGCAGCACCGACGGCCACTGATCCAGGGTCTGCTGAAAGAGTTCAGCTCTATTGAAGAGGAGGAGTACACAGAGGAACTCATAACACACGGCCTCCCACTCATGTTCCAGATCCTGCGTGCCAGCAAGGTGAACTAACACACAAGCAAAACTTTCAAGCAAAAATTTCTACATTTGACCCCATATTTCTTCATCTTGCAACATGGTTATTATAGTTTTAAAATGTCACTAGGTTTTTTTTTTTTTTTTTTGGTTTTCAATTTCAGTTTACAGTATACACCTAGTGGTTCATAAATAGTTTTTCATTCATTTCATTTTTGTTTGAGCCCAAATGTAACAACTAAACAAGATTTCTTCCATGTTGCACAGACTGCAGTGCTAATATAAAAAAAAAAAAAAAAAAGAAAGTTTTATAAAAAACATTTATAGTTTTAGTTTTATTTTAACTAATTAAATTCATTTTCACTTCCAGTTTTCATCTTCATAATTTTGCTCTGTGTTGTTATGGTTAACTTTAAAACTAAAACTACTGAAAATCATTAATTGAAATAAAGCTAAAATTAATTTGCAATATGCAATAATATATATAAATATTAGATGAAAGACAAAACAAAAACTTGAACAAAATAAAAATTAAATATGTTGCCTTGTCAACTAACTGAAATAAAGTAAGTTTAAGTTGAAGGACTAAAAATTACTACAACTGATTAAAAAAATAAATGAATATTTAAAAATAATATCCAATTCAAAATATTAATACATACTATGATAGTAGCCTATATTAATAATGCCAAAATAAAACTGATTGTGTTAACAATAATACCTTATTTGGCAGACACATTCGTTCAGAGCGTGTTGCACTTACACTTTATTATTAATGTGAAATCCTTGGGAAGCAAACCTCTGATCTTGCTGTTGCTAGAAGCTTGCCTGAGATATATGATTACTTCTCTCAGAATCTTTAGAGTCCAGAACCCTGGGGAACACATTGGTTCTTCAGAACAGGAAGTGAAGGCAGAAGCTCACATAATTTGAATCGCGCGTTCTGTTGACGTCCTCCCACAGTGTTATGTAATAGTGAGCTTTGCTTTGAAACCTAGGGTGCTAAAAAGAATCCTTAGACGCTGACCATTATATCTACTTCACACATCTATATCTACTCCCTCAACAGCATATTAGACAGTACATAAAGTAAAGATAGTAGGTGAATGTGTGAGTGTGTTTGTCAAGGTTGATCTATGGTGGAGTCAAGGAACCTTCCTCTGAACCCTGCAGGGATGACTGACAGATTCGGCTCCCTGCTCAACCTTCACAGATAATGTGTGTATGCTTGTTAGTACAAAGAGTGAGAGACCAAGAGAAGAAACGTTGGAGAGAGAGAGGAAATAGTGGTGCTGTGCTGACAGCAGGTGATTTGTAGAGACAGAAGCAGGCCGGCTGAGAGAAATGTCAAGTTGATGAGGAACCTTTAACAATCTTTCAGAGAAGGAGCTGATCGCTCAAACTGCAGAGAGAGCGATCTGACAGGGATTTAAGCATCTTCCTGCATGCAACGCACTCGTCTCACCTCTATAACAAAGTACTGATCCCAAAAAACACCATGCATTGATACTTCTCAATAACAGATGCTGTGATTTTGCTATGCAAGCTCACACATATACATGATAACCCTTACATTTGCATTGCTAACACCCTCAAGCAAGTCAAAATGTGTCGTTTTCTAATGGGACTTGATGAGGGGTCTTACCCTTTACTCTTTCCCATGGTTTGCAGAATGAAGTTATTAGTCAGCAGCTGGCTGTTTTATTTACTCAGTGCTACGGGCCGTATCCCATCCCCAAACTCACCGAGATCAAGAGGAAACAGACGTCAAGACTGGGTATGTAGCACCAGATATCAGGTTGTGCCGTGCTCTCTGTAAAATACAATCAACTGCAAGCTTTTTATGACCAGAACAAATGTATCTTTTTTAATTAAACTGAGCACTCTCTTTGTTAATAAAATGTCAAGTGAAAATGTCATTTGTGGGTGGTTCTGCCATTAAAAAATATTTTTAAATGCAAGTTGAAGGGATTGTTCACACAAAAATGAGAATCCTGTCATAATTTTCTCACCCTCATGTCGTTCCAGACCGTGTGACTTTATTTCTTTTGTGGAGCACAAAAGGAGACATTCTAAAGGATGTACCGCAATTAAATACAGTTTTTATTTTAATTAATTTCCATTCCAATCTTCATTATAATTTTGTTCAGTGTTGCTATGGTTAAAAAAAATGAAAACCATTAATATGAATAAAACTGAAACAAAATATAAATATTAGAAGAAAAACTTGCCTTGGCAAGCTGATATAAAAGGTTTTAGTTGAATTAAAAACTGAAATGGAAACTTAAATTAAAAGCTAATTAGAAATAAAATATATGTATGTATATATATATATAGATATATATAAAAATAAAAAATAAACGGAGATGAGCCGCAACAGTCCGATTCACAGACAAATCATTGAGACCACTTTTGTGAACTGGAACAATCGATTAATTCAAAAGATCTGACTCAAGAGAATAATGCATTCACAGAACAAACTTTACTCTCGCATACATTGCAAGGAGATCTAGGGCTGATGTAAAGATTTTCAGTAAATAGAGACTTAAATTTCAGTTTCTCACACAAAGCAGTCGCCTGGCCTCAACGGACTTGCATTTAAAATGCACAATTCACTTTGTCTACTTTTGTGGTGCTTTTGCACCTTTAAAAGCTCCATTCCTCTTGCCCTATTATTTGTAACTGGATAAAAAAAAAAAACCAGAACTTTCTTGAAAGCATTCTCCTTTTATGTTCCACAGCAGAAAGAAAGTAATATAGGTTTGGAACATTGTGAGAATTGAGAAGTAAATGATGACAGAATTTTCATTTTTGGATGCCCACTTTGAACTCTATTGACAGCAACTGTGGCATGCTGTTGATTTCCACAGATGACAATTGCGTCTAATAAAAATGCATCGGTGATATGTTTGTGTGTCAGATCCTCATTTTCTAAACAACAAGGAGATGTCAGATGTGACCTTCCTGGTGGAGGGCAAGCCATTCTACGCTCACAAAGTTTTGCTCTTCACCGCCTCCAACAGGTCAGTTGATGTACTGCATCCAACTAAAAGGAATCACTGTATAATTGCACGCAGTGACGTTTTAACTTGTGTTTTGTTGTTTCAATTACTGTACCTTATTAATAACACAGATATGAGGCATAATAACAGCTTATTTTCCTTCATAGTTATTCTGTATAGAGTATGTTATGTTTATCATTGTTTTAACTTCTCCTTCTTATACCCAAGGTTTAAATTACTTCTAGCAAACAGACCAGCTGCTGAGAACACCTGTATCGAAATCAGCCATGTCAAATACAATGTATTTCAGGTACAGTCTGGCTCCTGCACTAATGCTCTGAAAAGATGCAAGCATGTCTTGTTCTTTTTTTTTTACTTTTATTGAGAGTGAATGGACATTTTTGCATTCCCTTATACTGATGCTTTCCCTTATAGCTGGTGATGCAGTATCTGTACTTTGGTGGAACGGATTCACTTCACATCAGAAACACTGAGGTTATGGATGTAAGTATTATTAATTCCATTTCAGTCCTTATAGAATGTTTATATTTAAAGGTAGGGTAGGCAATCGGAGAGGCTAGCAATAGCGAGCTAGCTTTGAAAGCATAGGATCCCCTCCATAGGATCATAAAGCATAGGATCCACTAATCTATATAATGACTCATTATATATAGATCAGTGATAGGATCCCATTTTATGGTCCTACACCTTCCACAGACGATAAATACATGTAAATACATTTAGACCACTTAGCTTAATGATTGCTATCAGGACGTGAAGAGTCTTTCAACCAGCATAACAAAAACTGTTTCTGATTTTACTGTGTATATATGTACAGTGTTTAATATATTTTAAAATATCATTTTATTCCTGTGATGGCAAAGTACAATTTCAGCTGCTATTACTGCAATTACTCGAGAATCATTATTATCAATGTTGAAACAGTTGTGCTGCTTAATAGTTTTTAGTGGAAACCATGAATCTTTTTTCCTGGATTCTTTGATGAATAACAAATTCAAAAGAACAACATTTATTTTAAATAGAAATGTTTTGTAGCATTATAAATGTCTTGACTCTCACGTTTAATGCATCCTTGCTGTAAATAAAACACAAAAAAGCACTAATTTTACACTTATTTATTGACATATAATATAAAATTAGCCTTATATTGAGGTTTATATTTGTATATTCTCACCTTCTCTCCTTTCCCCCTCTCTTCCAGCTCCTCTCTGCATCTAAGTTCTTCCAGCTGGAGGCATTACAGAGACACTGTGAGATCATCTGCGCCAAGAACATCAACACCGAAACTTGTGTGGAGATCTACAACCATGCTAAAGTAATGGCAGTCTGTTTATGTTACAATCTCACATGTTCTTAGATTGAATTTTCCCATCTGGCATGTACATATATGGAATATTCTTTACATTCTCAGTATTTTCTTTCCCCTGCTTTTCTGTTAGTTCCTGGAGGCACCAGAGCTGTCGGCCTACATCGAGGGCTACTTTCTGAAGAACATGGCAGGTCTCATAGAGCTTGAGCCATTTAAACAGTTGCTCTATAACACTCCGGTGGAGAACTGCTGCCCCGACGTGTTGCACGACCTGGAGAAGACGCTAGCCACGCGCATTCGCTCCATTCATCTGTCATCCTCAAAGGGATCCATCGTCTAAAACCTCCAGACCTCATCAAAGCATGCTGAGATCCTAACACGTGCACTTCCTCCAGGACTCTAGCAGTGCGATCTAAATGTGTTCATTCATGGGCAGTAGCAATGCACTCGTAGTTCTCCATCTAAGACTGTGGTGATCTCTTCTCAACAGACTTGATCTGTGTTTTAGGTTACAGCCATAAAGGAAACAATGCCATTTTGCAAGTCGTCTCAAAATGGAATAACACTTGTGACAGATAATGGTTTTGTTAGATGCAGTACCTCTACTAACCTTGGAATATTAAAGCGGTATGAAGAAATACAGCAGCAAATGTGATGACCCTAAAAAAGTGGCATTGTTATGCAGGTTCCACTTTCTGGTATACGACATCATGGCTTAGGGGTGCAAAGAGTTAGTCCTCTGGGATAGAAAACAACTCAATCATTGTCAGCACTGATTATAGATGTTACTAAATATGCTTCCTAGATTTGTATTTTCGAGCATTGAAATGATGCCTCTCAGTTGTACAGATATTGCTCTTATTATCAGCAACCATGTGTGTAAAATGTGGGCGGAGAATGTAAATATCCGATCGAAATCTCTCACATGGAGTTGTTGATCTCCAGCTGTAAGTAGATGTATATAAAACGTCATCATCGTAAGACTTCCATCGAGAACTCACAATAATGTACAATAGAAGTGTTCTTGAAGTCTTGTTAACTGTTGTAAATGTAGATGAGCATGTAAGTATTTTCATGCTTGGGTTTTGTTGGTGATATGTCTTGCATAGACTTTACACTCTTACGTGTCACGTGTGTGTCGGGGGGGGGGGGGGATCTGTTTTGTCTGGGAAAACGAATTATTATCAGCATGGAGTTGCAGAATTGTAGCTGTGAATCCCCTGACTGAAACGACTGATTCAGAATGTGCCTGCAATACGTTCTGATGTGCTGTCTCTAATCTCGGTGACTAAATCAGTGTTCTTTATAAAGATTACTACAAAATACTCATGCTTCTTGCCTTATTTTATAGACAAGGGATATTTATTCGGGATTTTTTTTATAGGCTGGAGGTCCATCTTTTTTTCTTTTTTCTTTTTTTTTTTTTTTTGCTTGTGTTGCAGAACCCATATTTTACTGTATATTAGACATCAAGTGGTGACCCAAAACCAGAAATATCTATTGCACAAAATAGGTTTCTAAATGAATATTTAATGTTAGTGGTTTGATGCTCTCTGCAACCAATAATAAACATTTTTTCCTATACCTTTTAACCCTCATGTGGTGTTCGGGTCAATTTGACCCGGAGAAGATTTTCTTTTTCCCGAAAATACTAGTTAATGTTATCGCTTTGGACTGAAACTTAGTGACTTTGTTCCCAAACGGTTTAACTAAATCTCAGGGTTTTTTTGAAAATTTTCTTATTTTTTTGTGGGAGTTTTGTTACCTTGTTACACTTGTGGTGTTCCCGGTCAAAAATGACCGGCCTATAAAAAATAGCTTATAAGTCACTCATTATACCATATTTTCACCCAATCTTGGATTCAATCTTTTTGTCAACTTCTTCTCTTTCAATTAGGACTGGTTTTATATTTCTGTTTGCATCTGATTAATCGTGGGCCTCATTTGTCTGAAAGTAGGCATCTCATTTTTTGAGTAAAAAACAAATAATTTATGAGTAAATTTGGAAATATGAAAAAAAAAAAATGAAAAAAATGGCTACTGTTGATTACACTAGTCTACTCTAATGTTTCACCAGGAATTTTGTTTTGAAACTTTTGTTTTGTAAAAAATATGGCACATAGTCACACTTGTGGTGTTCCCGGTCAAAAATGACCGGCCTATAAAAAATAGCTTATAAATCACTCATTATACCATATTTTCACCCAATCTTGGATTCAATCTTTTTGTCAACTTGTTCTCTTTCAATTAGGACTGGTTTTATATTTCTGTTTGCATCTGATTAATCGTGGGCCTCATTTGTCTGAGAGTAGGCATCTCATTTTTTGAGTAAAAAACAAATAATTTATGAGTAAATTTGGAAATATGAAAAGAAAATATGAAAAAAATGGCTACTGTTAATCACACTAGTCTACTCTAATGTTTCACAAGGAATTTTGTTTTGAAACTTTTGTTTTGTAAAAAATATGGCACATAGTCACACTTGTGGTGTTCCCGGTCAAAAATGACCGGCCTACAAAAAATAGTTTATAAATCACTCATAATACCATATTTTCACCCAATCTTGGATTCAATCTTTTTTTCAACTTGTTCTCTTTCAATTAGGACTGGTTTTATATTTCTGTTTGCATCTGATTAATCGTGGGCCTCATTTATCTGAGAGTAGGCATGGTCAAAAATGGTCACAATGGCCGACCATTGAAAGTGAATGGGAGAGACTGAAAATAACAGAACAATTTAGTTTTCAGGAGCATGTTCATTATTTTCATGTACACATATGAGCATGTGTGCTTGCAAACATCGAGCCCTTGGACCTGTGCATGTATCGATACATTTATACACACGCTACCCAGACACACACACGTTAAAACACACAAACTTTTTTGAGTATTACACACATTATTTTCCACAGAGAGAAATTTGATCCTACCCTAACCTGCATCTAGTATACATTTATCCATCTGACATTACCACACACACACACACACACACAAACTGGCCATGACTGCAGTGACCCGGCTTCAAAAGAATCTTTCTTTCATGGTCTTGTTTCATCACAGCTTTCAGACAAAATATTATGACATTTTGTTTTGGAACTGTGAGGTTCTCACACAGAACTAGACAATATTTACAAATATACATCATGTGATAGCACAGGCATATATAAAATGCCTCACAGCACCTTGCTTGTCATTCATTTGTGGCAGCACAATGCAAAACAGCTCTCTGCACATGATGTTATTCATCAGATTTTTGACTCAGAAACTAGTGAGGAGGAGGACATGCAGGATGCATCTTGCAGTGAAGATGTTTCTGAAGAGGAAGGCCTTCAGAAGAAAACCTGCCTTGCCTCATAGGTGGGGATGAAGGCCAGGACAAAGTTCCATCTTTTGACCAGAATGAAACGGTAACCTCAGCTGGGCCCTCATCACTGGAAGACTGCTCCTCATCAGTTGTTTCAAGCTCCGTAGCCGATTCAGTGGTGCCTTCCTCTTCAGAAACATCTTCACTGCAAGATGCATCCTGAATTTCCTCCTCCTCACTAGTTTCTGAGTCAAAAATCTGATCACGGCCTGTGTGTGTGTGTGTGTGTGTGTGTGTGTGTGTGTGTGTGTGTGTGGTAATATCAGATGGATAAATGTATATTAGATGCAGGTTAGGGTAGGATCAAATTTCTCTCTGTGGAAAAGAATGTGTGTAATATTTAAAAAAGTTTGTGTGTTTTAACGTGTGTGTCTGGGTAGCGTGTGTATAAATGTATCGATACATGCACAGGTCCAAGGGCTCGATGTTTGCAAGCACACATGCTCATATGTGTACATGAAAATAATGAACATGCTCCTGAAAACTAAATTGTTCTGTTATTTTCAGTCTCTCCCATTCACTTTCAATGGTCGGCCATTGTGACCATTTTTGACCATGCCTACTCTCAGATAAATGAGGCCCACGACTAATCAGATGCAAACAGAAATATAAAACCAGTCCTAATTGAAAGAGAACAAGTTGACAAAAAGATTGAATCCAAGATTGGGTGAAAATATGGTATTATGAGTGATTTATAAACTATTTTTTATAGGCCGGTCATTTTTGACCGGGAACACCACAAGTGTGACTATGTGCCATATTTTTTACAAAACAAAAGTTTCAAAACAAAATTCCTTGTGAAACATTAGAGTAGACTAGTGTGATTAACAGTAGCCATTTTTTTCATATTTACCTTTTATATTTCCAAATTTACTCATAAATTATTTGTTTTTTACTCAAAAAATGAGATGCCTACTCTCAGACAAATGAGGCCCACGATTAATCAGATGCAAACAGAAATATAAAACCAGTCCTAATTGAAAGAGAACAAGTTGACAAAAAGATTGAATCCAAGATTGGGTGAAAATATGGTATAATGAGTGATTTATAAGCTATTTTTTATAGGCCGGTCATTTTTGACCGGGAACACCACAAGTGTGACTATGTGCCATATTTTTTACAAAACAAAAGTTTCAAAACAAAATTCCTGGTGAAACATTAGAGTAGACTAGTGTGATCAACAGTAGCCATTTTTTTTCTTTTTTTTTTTCATATTTCCAAATTTACTCATAAATGATTTGTTTTTTACTAAAAAAATGAGATGCCTACTCTCAGACAAATGAGGCCCCCGATTAATCAGATGCAAACAGAAATATAAAACCAGTCCTAATTGAAAGAGAACAAGTTGACAAAAAGATTGAATCCAAGATTGGGTGAAAATATGGGATAATGAGTGACTTATAAGCTATTTTTTATAGGCCGGTCATTTTTGACCGGGAACACCACAGGTGTTATAGGGTTTTGAACACCACATGAGGGTTAAAATGTAAAACACCTTTTTTTATTAATACATATATGTTAATTTAATTTATAAAAAAAAGAAGATATAAAATGTCAAAAGGGTAAGAAATTTTCTCATATTTTTTGCCATTTATTAGACCTTATGTAGCCCCACCCCTTTTCAGCGCTGCTCTCGTCTCGTTGTGTTCTGTCTTCCAGTTTCCATTTTAAGCATGAATCTGATGGATTAATGAATGAACCGCTCATTTTAAAATCTTCCCGGTCTACTGACATTTGTATTGACATCCGCTTCAAACATTACTTGTAATTATTTATTGTAGAGTTAACTAGTTATCATGAGTAATTTACCAGGTAATTAGGCTACTCGTTGACAACGATGCCATAGAAATACACAGAGCTACCCCAAAAACGGATTTCCACAAAGAACAAATTTCTAAAGATGGCCGCGTATTTGTTTTTCTGGCGGACAAAATAAAAAAGGTAGGCCTACGTTATTTTGCGGCAAAAAAAAAAACGTTATTTTGCGGCTTGTTACCTTTACCCTTTTTTTTTTTGTAATTCTGACTTATTGTGAATTGTGTGATATAAACTCGCAATTGCGAGTTATAAAGTCAGATTGCAAAATATAAACTCGCGATTTAGATTTTTCTCTCGCAATTGCGAGTTTATCTTATTGTGAGATAAAAGTCGCAATTAGGCCTATATCTTAAACATTTCCGGCGGAAACAAGCTTACATCAACAAGCTGCCTTCCATAATAATTGGCTATTTATTAAGTTGTTATAATATATTAAATAAATATAGAAATTGCAACTTAATTTATTAAATAAAGAAATAAAATGACAAAGAGATAAAAAAAAAACATTCTCCTATACTTTTCAAAATTTATTAAGGCTATTTTTTTTTGTTATTTCACGCATGACTATATGGTTGGTTTTATTATTTGCATTTAGCTGTCTCCCTTAGCCTATGTCCAGGATCAAAACAGACCTGTGACCCATACGCTCCTCACCAGCTGAGAACCACTGAGCTTAATAATGCTGCTTGCTGAATTTTAATGCTGCTAGCTAATTTCTCTTGATTTCTGAGAAATCTGTTTTTGTAACTTTGGAGCGCAATTCAGCCCTCAAGTTGTTTGCACAGTGTTAAAGAAAACTTAATCTCAGCAAACAAGACAATGTTTACAGGCACAACAGATGCGATTGAGGGAGAGGGGCAGCAGGGGAGGAGAGAAACATGAAGGAATGCTATGAAAAAGACAAAGATATATGAGTCAGAAAAGTGAAAGGAAAGTGGGATTTAAGGAAAAGGAACAAGAGAAGCATTGTCCTTTTATGGGAAGTGGTTACCAAATGGTAAGGGGTCTGAGCTGAAGAGACACAGTTTGCAGGCAAATATCGAAAGGAGTAACCTGTGAGTTAGAGATGCCCTCCATTATGCCTTTTAGTTTTACTTTGACCCCAGATTGCTAATGATTTACAAGAGCATATAGCTTTATGAGAATATTTTTCATATTTTAAAGGTTAAAAAGGTAGGGTAGGCTAGGCAATCTTTTTCATAAACACTTTTTGTTATTCTGGTTTAAACTCTCTTCACATCCTGATAGCAATCAATAATAGAAGGTCTAAGTCTAAATATATATATATATATTACTGCATACATTTTCTGTTTTCTGTTCTAGCAAAACATTACATGCAGAAGACAATATTCCTCCGCCCAGGCGAGCAACCACCAAGAAAAGGTGTTAACACCAATTCTCGCCCAGGACAACTGGAAGCTGCTAGAGACTGGAAGATGCTGGCTGATCTTGATCAACGGCTTATTTTTCCACCTGAGATTGCCACCACTAACCTACGACCAGATATTGTTTTGTGGTCTGGATCAGCACGCATTGTTCAACTGATAGAGTTAACAGTGCCATGGGAGGATGCGGTAGATGAGGCATATGAGAGGAAGAAACTGCGGTATGCTCATCTGGCCGCTGAAGCAGAACAGCGAGGATGGAGAGTCCAGGTTTATCCAGTGGAAGTGGGTTGTCGAGGTTTTGTGGCACACTCTACAACCCGGTTCCTTAGAGACGTCGGATTCAGTGGCCAATAGTTGCGTCGCACAGTAAAGAGCTTATCTGAAGCAGCAGAAAGGTGCAGCAACTGGCTGTGGTTGAGGCGGAAAGATTCTAGCTGGCTGTGTACAGGCCGCCACGCTACGGTTTCGTAGAATTCTTGAAAACTTGAAGAGTCTGTTGGTTTAGTTGTATACGTTCCTGTGGATATTGCGTGAATGACGGGTGGTTGGGCAGATATTGTGTTTTGCGGTAGGTGGTATGCCATACGGAACCGTTGCCACTGAAACTGCATATTAACGCACCAGTGGGGCTCGACAGCCTTAGTCAAACGGGTTGGCGCGTATGGTTGGGTTGCGGAGAGATTGTGAGATTGTGGTTAGGTCTCAGCAGCAGGAGGGATGTAGAGGTCAGTAAGCTGGGCTGAGTTGAGTTGAGTGGGGGACAGAGGGGGTGACTCTGGGACGCCAGAGTCACTGTCGAGCCCTCTTGAGGTGTCGTGGGCTAGTCGACGAAACACTGAGGACGGAAGGTGCCCACTTGAAGACCCTAAAGATGTCCCCTACTCGGCTCAATCCAGACGGTTGTCGTGCTGGTCCTGTAGTTGCAGCCGTCGCGTGTGCTGACGCGCCAAGTACACTGCAGCCGTTAACGCCAGACAGAAGGGGAGTCACACCACCTTATGGAAAGAAGCGTAAATGGATGGAGAAGCATAGTTTACTGTAAAGCTACGTCTTAGTTTTGCTTATCTTGGCGAAAGCTGAGTACAAATCAGCATGAAGTTTTAACATCTACTCTCGTGTAATGGAAATCATAATCTGTGGAAGTCCTGCCTGCCTGAAAACAACATATTTCCACCCTGCTCGCGCAGACATCACACGTCATCGTTGTGTAGTTATAGACAGACAGTCACCAGGCAGCGTAAACAAACAGCAGCCCCCTTTTACAGTTCCTCCTGAACCAAGACAATGAACTTATGCTGCTCTGTAAGTTGTTTACGTTGAGACATGAGGTAATTAAACGCCGTCTCTCGTGATGCTTTGCAGAATCTGCTCTTGCTGTGGGTGACTTGCTCGATGTGTTTTGGAGGAGGCGTGGCTTTCAAGAGCGCTCTGAAGGGAGGGTGGGATCTAATGCTGCATTCACTCCATGTCTTAATTACCATAGTCTCAAAATGACAACACGTGACATTGCATTATATTCCTTCCTCGGCTAGGAATTATGCGTTTCTAAGGCACTTCTAGCAACACCTAAATTAATCTGTAGCGGTCAGGTGGTACAGGTAGGAGCTCTCAGACAATTCCCATCTTACAAACTGTAATTACAAGCGCTACGAGGACATGAACGCTTTTTACTAGTTCACGTAATTGCGGTAATTATGGCATGGCATGAACACACCTTAAAGCTCCAGTCGGCAAGTCTGGCAGATTGAGTGGATTTAGGAAAATTTTGAATGTTTACAACTCTCATGCCCCTCCCCCACTATCAACGGATACCCTCCCACCCAGTTCATGCTCGTCAGTGCGTGTGCACCAGATTTTCAGTGAACGCCAGGGCTCTCAAGTGTCACGCATTGAGCGTGACAGTCACTCATTTCGGTCTTTTGTCACGCTCTCCCGCCACACATTGTATTTCTCACGCTGAAAAACTATTTGTAATATATTTAATATGCCACAGCGCCCAAAACTCTGGCCGCGCCGCTCTCACTGTGGAACCGACATGAATCAAGCGCGTTTCTTCTGGTGTTGTTCGTCGAGCTACACAATAGCCAATCAGAAAATTGCACTATTGTATCTGGGTAAGATTTAACGCAACAACCAATGACAAAAATGTATCCAACCCCCCGTCGGCTGGGTGTCACTCTTACCTGTCTTCAAAACTTGAGAGCCCTGGAACGCGCCCGTCTCATCAGCATCCATCAACACCATGGAGTATTTGGAGGTATGCTGTCCTGGCTAATGTACCGATAGATTGCAATTGCTAACGTCATTTATACTCTAAATGAGCTTACTTGATTTTCCGCCATCACTCTTCGTTACTGCGCGAACTTCCGCGAACTCCAGGCGTGTGCATGTGATTGTAACGTGCGCGAGGGGTGGCGTGTGCCCGATCTGTGATTGACAGTCAGATCTCACACCCCCCTGCGCTGATTGGACATGATGAACCGGGAGCTGTGGATTTTTGCAAAACAAATAACACGCTCCAGGTGGAGTTAGAAGCTCGGGTTTTTTTCTAAAACCACTTTATTTATGTTGTTCTGTCAGATTATAGTGTCGATTTCACTGAATATGATCAAAAAAATGTTGCCGACGGCAGCTTTAATGCTTTCAACACTAGCTTGCTATTGCAAGCCTCTCTTAAATTGCCTACCCTACCTTTAAAGGACCACTAGGCATGTATGGTGTGTGAGCTTTCCCATCAGGCCACTAAAGAGACATTTTACTTATGATTTAGGTGAAAATAAAAAGAAACATTTAAGTTTATCTTTGCTACAGCCCACAAACTTTACACTCTCTCTCTTGCCTCATAAACCCCTAAAATGACTATTTAAAGCTAAGTTACAAGGAATCAATAATGCTTCTGCAGGGATTTCAGTGGTTTGCCATGCCTCTGGTGTGTGTGTATGTGTCCACGTGAGCGTGTGATCTTTTTGTTGAGCATATTCAGAGGGCAGTGAAGTGTGGTGGCCAGCCATTGGAAGGGGGCTGTTTAAATGGTCTCCATGGATACTGCCTTTCAAGGACACTTTTGAACAGTCGCATTGCAACAAATACAGCCGTGAGAATTTTTACACATACAGTATGTTCACTCTTCTCTTATTTATCTCGTTTATACCTATAAACCAAACAATGGTACACAGTTATATTTATGATTCTCAAAAGAAATGGATTGGATTCAATCACTTCAAAGGTATGTGACAAAATATTGTTTATGAGCCCACTGATTATAGAAGCTCCATGGGATGTCCCAATTCTCTGGTCTGTTTTGTCCACTTCAGTAAAACAAAGGCACAAGTGGGAGGAGCCAAGAGATAAGTGCAGGACTGCACAGCTTTGAACTTGTTATGCACAAGAACTGTATATGCATATCTTGTTTTCTGCCATACTACAGGTCAGTTTGGGATAATTACAATTGTTTAATGTTTTTGAGATAGGTCTCTTGTCCTCTTAAGGCTCCATTTATTTTGGTCAGTAAATACAGTAAAAATAGTAATATTTTAAAATATTATTACAATTTAAAATAACTGTTTTTTTATATATTTTAAAATATAATTTATTTCTTTGATGGCAAAGCTGAATTTTCAGCAGCCATTGCAGCCATTATTCATGATCCTTCAGAAATCATTCTAATATGCTGATTTGTTGCTTTAGAAACATCTATTATATTATCAATGTTAAAAACAGTTTCACTGCCTCATATTTTTGTGGAAACTCTGATACACCATTCGTAGGTTTGGGTTATGTAAGATAAAAAAAAGAAAAGAAATAACACTTCAGCAAGGGTACATTCAATTGATAAAAAATGACAGTAGAGACATTGTAATGTTACAAAAAAATCTATTTGAACTTTCTATTCATCAAAGAATCCTGAAAATAGTGTATCACGGTTTCCACAAAAATACACAACTGTTTTGACTGGTATAGTGTACATGTACTCACATGCATAAGAAAAAAAGAAAAGAAAAATTGTGGGTGCCTGTTTGTGTGTGCACATGGGAAAAGTCGTTCTAGGTTGTGTGCATTCTTTCTCTCTGTGTGTATGGCAGCGAGGGGGTGTTGATTTATGTGTGAGTTCTCTCATTGAGTTGAACAGAGCAGTAAGAGTCTGGCCTCAGCAGCCCCTGATCTGAGCCCCATCTCTCCGCTCCATTTGCATTCACTGGCTAAAACTGGCTGGCAGGGCAACACTCGCAACTTTCCGTTCCAGGCTTTGAAGCGTTCCAAAAGTTTTTATTGACTTGGAGTGGAGGGGACAGAAAGAGAGAGAGGGAGAGAGAGTGGAGAAGAACAAGAGGAAGAAGACAAAGATAAAGTACAACTAAAACCTTAGACTTCCACAGGAACAGGGGAACAGGTGGGCTAAGCCGAAATAAACGAAGCTGGAGGCAGGTGAGTAGGAAGCAGAGATTAAGATAAAGAGGGTTGGAGAGATAAGATGAATGAACGGAGGGAAGAAAGAGAGGCTCAGAATGAAGTTGTGTACCATAGGTTGAGGGAGGAGGGGTTGGTGTGTTTTCAAACTTTTTTATGAATCATTGCCTTCATGCATTATCCCCGCACTGTATCCTCTTTATTGCTCTGTGTTCCTGTGGCTGTTTACGTAATAACGTGAAAGTGCTTTATATTCATTGTGCGTGTGGGTTTTCAAGAGGGAGCTGTTTGATTGAATTTTATTTCTTTATTGTTGACCAAAAATATTACACCCCTGGTCAACTAGGCAACTACAGATATTATTAGTTATTAGTAAAACACAGAGCTCATATTAGGTAGCATATTATGATTTTATCCCTGCAAAGATGAAAATAGTGTATTTAGTACAGTTTTGTCTTCTTGGAGCTCCTTCAAGGCCCTGCTCTCTCTAAATTGTAAAAAAAAAAAAAGAAGATTTTTCAAAAGCGGGTCACGGAGAGTAAAACTCAGGCTGCGGTTATGTCACTGTATAGCCAGAGTTTTATGGTCCACCATATGTTTTCTTAACTGTGTCTAATTAAGGAACATTTTATGAAAATGTATTTAATGAAACAAGATGCTTAAAGTAAATCTGT
Organism: Rhinichthys klamathensis goyatoka; assembly: GCF_029890125.1. NCBI lineage: Eukaryota > Metazoa > Chordata > Actinopteri > Cypriniformes > Leuciscidae > Rhinichthys > Rhinichthys klamathensis. Next base: position 2,182,382 of record NW_026606709.1, read on the forward strand.
TCTGGCACTTTTAAAATTGGTAGAATATTGCATGTGTGTGATTGTCATTAGCTGTTTTTGTTGTTGTTGTTGTTGTTGTTCAGAATGGCTAGGGAGGATATTAAAAATCTGACCAATATCGTTTTGGAGATAATTATTTCCATGTTATGGCTGACATTAAAATTTGGCCTATTCATTCATTTATTCAATTCTGGGTGAGTTCCATTTAAACCGGACTATGGTAATGGGTTTTTTACGTATTTCAGTAGTTTGATTTGTTACATTGTACATTGTGTTTATTGTTAAAAAATCCAATAAACAAAGCTCAGACCTAACATGTGGAACAATGAGTTGGATAATGTTTGAAAATTGTAATGTCTGTTTTTTTTTTTTTTACAGAAATGATGGATGGCAAATTAGGTAACAACCTACATTAATATCCATTATTATTGAATATCGGCCAATATATTTGCATTCATGTGTTTGGTAGACGCTTATCCAAAGCTACTTGCATTGCATTCAAGATACACATTTTATACACATTTGTCTTTGTTTGTTTGTGGTGTCTGTAATGTGCAAGGGTGGCGAATGAGTTTCCCCTTACAGGGATTAATAAAGTTTTCTTACTTACTTACTTATCAGTTCATCAGAGTTCAATCAAACTCATGGTGTTGCTAGCCAAGTCAAGTCAAATCACTTTTATTTATATAGCGCTTTTTACAATACAGATTCTATCAAAGCAGCTTTACAGTGATAACATGAAAATTATACAACAAAGTTTGTTTCTAGAGGAAAATTGCGTCATTGTCCACCTTAAGTAAGGCAGATCAATAATATAGTTGAATATTAAATGTGATGGATTAAATGCTAGCTACAGGAATGCAATCCAATATATATTCATGTTTAACACTAATGCTTCAAACATGTAGGTTTGTGATTGGTTGACCTTCAAATGCACTTAGAAAAGTCAAAAGTTTCATGTATTGAATGCCACTTAAAAAGGCAATATGGATGAGGTAAGTTTCATTAAAAGGATCACATGGCAATCTGTCAATAGTATGTAAGCCATATGCTTTACCTACTTCTGTAAATGTTTGCACTCATTGCTTTTTTTCTTGCCTAGTCAATATATGTGATTTATATGCAGGTTCTCTAGGGGTCATGGATATCAGGATGCAACGAGATGAGGCATCAGCCCAGGAAGTGTTCAGCTACGCCCAGATGTCCACCCTGGAGCGAAACAGTGGGGTAGGGACGCTAAGTCGGCATCTGGAGCGGGAGAGGTTGGAGAGAGACAGCTACACGGTGGATGTCAGGGCCAGTGACCTGCAGCTGGATCGGCCTGGGCCATTACATCCCTGCTTTAGCTACAGAATCTGGCTGTACAGCGTTGTCATAGGGGTAAGAGCTTTGGCTCAGCAGATTTTCACTCCTGTGGCTAACAGACTTAACACACTGTTTTTCTTAAATTCATCTGTTTCTAACCCCCAGAGCAGCTTGCTGATAGCGGCAGCTTTCTCTCTCTATATGGGTAATGTGTTTCCAGCTGCAATGGACTACCTGCGTTGTACTGCTGGATCTGTGAGTGTCTCTTCTACTCATGGATGAGGCCACTGGTCAGTTTGACATTGATATATGTTTTGTTTCTGGCTTGTAGAGTATTCCAGCTGCAGTGGTGAGCTTTGTTATTGCCAAGAACAGACAAGTTGCAGTAAGTGGATATTTTTTTTCCAGTAAAAAATACAGAAAAAATAAATAAATCAACAAATCAATGTAGAATATTCATTAAGAAAGTTACTTTTTATGAGTATAAGGCTATCATGACGAGGTTTTCTGTAGCATTATATTGCACAGCTTTAGGTGAACACAAGTATCATCTATCTACTCATCTTTATTGGAATATCTGCTTTACATACAGTAATGCGAAAGTATCAATATAACTTTATAATATTTATTACATTCATTTCTATAAATCTGTTGTGATGAGGCGGAGTCAGGAGGATCCATTTGCAGCATTTATTAGAATAATCAAAACAGGCAGGGTCCAACAGTGGCAAACAGAACAGAGAAGGCAAGGCTGAGACAAACCAGGTAAACAGGCAAAGGGTCGAGGCAGGCAGAGAAGAATCAGAGTCCAGTAAACAGTCCGGGGTCAGGGCAGGCAGAGAAGGGTCAGCAACGATAAACAATCCAAGATCAAACACAGGAAACAAAACTCGGGAAATAACGCTCAGAAATGATGGCCGGGGCAGATCAAGACTTCGCACTGAATGAGTGTGTGAATGAGGCTTATATGAGTGTGTGTGAATGAGGTGCAGGTGTGAGTGCAATCAGTCCCAGGTATGAGGCATGATGGGAATTGGAGTTCGATGGGTAAAGTTAATATTCCGGAGACGGTTCCCTCCGGTGGTGAAGAGGAGGTGGTGCGGGAGCCTGCTCCGTTACAGAGCCCCCCCCCCCCCCCTGCGAGTGGCTCCTGAAACGAGGAGGCAAATGACGCCGGGGTCTCCCACGGGGTCGAGGGGCCGGTTTTTCCGGGTGCATCCGATGAAACTCCTCCGTGAGTGTGGGGTCTAGGATGTCTCCAGAGTTGACCCAGGATCGCTCCTCCGGACCGAACCCCTCCCAGTCAACCAGATACTGGAGGACGTTACCCCGGCGCCTGGAGTCGAGCAACTCGTGCACACGATAAGCCTCCTCGCCGTCGACCAGGATGGATGGGGGGTTTGGGCCTGTGACTCCCTCCTCCGACTCTCCTCTCAGACCACCGGCAGGTTTCAGGAGTGATACATGGAATGTAGGAGAAATACGGTAATTAGCGGGCAGGTCTAATCGAAATGATACTGGAGAAATTTGTTTAACAATTTGAAACGGACCAACATACCTGGGACTGAGTTTGCGACATGGAAGTCGAAGTCTGAGGTCCCTGGTTGAGAGCCAAACCCATTGGCCAGGTTGATACTCTGGAGCAGTGCGGCGATGACGATTAGCCTGGAGTTCTTGGCGTCTGACGGCGTGAAGTAGGTGAGTGTGTGCTTGATTCCAGACCTCTTCGCTCCGTTGTAGCCATTCGGTGACAGAGGGTAAATCAGTGGGTTCACCTGACCATGGGAAGAGTGGGGGTTGGAAGCCCAGGATGCATTTGAATGGGGTGATTCCAGTGGCGGGTTTGATGGGGGAATTCTGAGCGTATTCGGCCCAGAATAGATACCTGCTCCATTCAGCTTGATGTTGTTGACAGTAGGATCGTAGAAAACGAATTACATCTTGGTTGAGACGTTCAGTTTGTCCGTTGGATTGGGGGTGATAACCGGAAGTGAGGCTGATGTTGACGTTGAGGTGTTTGAAGAAAGATGTCCATAACCTGGAGGTGAACTGAGGTCCTCGGTCAGAGACGATGTCTTCGGGGAGGCCATAGAAGCGGAAAACCTGGTTGCAAAGATGTTCAGCAGTTTCTAGAGCCGTAGGAAGTTTGTGAAGAGGAATTAATCTGCAAGCTTTGGAGAAACGATCCACAATGGTGAGTATGACAGTGTGACCTTGTGAATTGGGCAAATCTGTGATGAAGTCGATGGCTATATGAGACCAGGGGCGTTGCGGTATGGGGAGTGGTTTTAAGAGTCCGGCTGGCAGTTGTCGGGAGGATGTGTTACAAGTTCTGCAGTTCTGGATGTGTCGGGTCGTATCAGACTGTAAAGTTGGCCACCAGAAGCGGTTCCGGAGCAGATGGGTGGTTGCTGTTATGCCGGGATGTCCAGAACTGGGTGTGGAGTGTATCTGTTCTGTGAGTCGTGAGCGCAAAGGTTCTGGAACGAATAAGCGACCCTCAGGACACTCGGTTGGAGGTTCTGTTTGACTGTTGAACTGCTCGATCTCTGTTATAATATCCCACTGTACCGGAGCCACTAGGAGTTTTTCTGGGATAATGTTATCTGTGACAGGGAGTTGAGCGGATTCTTCCGTCTGGCGGGAGAGAGCATCGGCTTTAATGTTCTTGGACCCTGGACGATAGGAGACAGTAAACTGAAATCTAGTGAAGAACAAGGCCCACCTGGCCTGACGGGGGTTCAAACGTTTGGCTGACCGAAGGTATTCAAGGTTCTTGTGGTCGGTAAGGATAATGAAGGGTTGGGTTGCTCCCTCCAGCCAGTGTCGCCATTCCTCGAGAGCGAGTTTCATGGCCAACAATTCACGGTTTCCTACATCGTAGTTTTGCTCCGCTGGAGACAATTTCCTGGAGAAGAAAGCACATGGGAACATTTTTTCCGGATCATCTTGGCGTTGTGAGAGAATGCCCCCCACTCCTGTGTTGGAGGCATCCACCTCCACGATGAATTGAAGCGCTGGGTCTGGGTGTCGGAGAATGGGAGCAGAAGTGAACAGGGCTTTGAGTCTGTCGAATGCTTGATTTGCTTCTGAGCTCCACTGCAGCCGGTTGGTGTGGCGTTTGGTCATGGCGGTGAGAGGAGCGGCTACAGTACTGAAGTTTCGGACGAAACGTCTGTAGAAGTTGGCAAAGCCCAGGAAGCGTTGCAATTCTTTGACGGTTTGGGGTAAGGGCCAGTCCAACACTGCTTTGACTTTTTTGTCGTCCATAGCCACTCCCTCCCGACTGATTATATACCCAAGAAAAGACGTGCTGGTTTGATGAAACTCACATTTCTCTGCTTTGGCGTATAGTTGGTACTGCAGTAGACATTTCAGAACCATTCTGACGTGTTGAATGTGTTCTTCTAGGGAATTCGAGAAAATTAGAATGTCGTCGATGTATACGATCACCCATCTATCCAACATGTCCCGAAAAACATCATTCATGAATGACTGAAAGACAGAAGGACTGTTAGACAGGCCGAACGGCATAACCAAATATTCATAGTGCCCACTGCTGGTTGAAAACGCCGTTTTCCATTCATCTCCCTCCCGAATGCGAATGAGGCTATAGGCATTGCGAAGGTCCAGTTTGGTGTAATATTTGGCCTGGCGGAGTTGTTCGAGAGCGGCTGGAACAAGAGGTAAGGGATAGCGGAACTTAACAGTCACCTCATTGAGTCCACGATAGTCAATACAGGGTCTCAACCCTCCATCCTTTTTCTTAACAAAGAAGAAACCTGCTGATGCTGGAGATGTTGAGGGTCTAATGAAACCTTGGGCTAATTCCTCCTCAATGTACTGCTTCATGGCTTCAGATTCAGGCTGAGATAAGGGAAAAATTCGACCTTTAGGTGGAACGGCTCCGGGCATGAGTTCGATGGCACAGTCAATGGAACGATGTTCAGGAAGTTGTGATGCTTTCCTCTTGCTGAAGGCTTCAGTTAGATCTGCGTATTCTGGAGGGAGTTTTATCTCTTGTTGATCAGAAGTGGGGTTAGTTGAGATGGGTTGAGGAACTTGAGTGATCCTATTCAGGCAGTGTTCGTGACATGTGACATCCCATTGAGTGATTTGACCCTCTCTCCAAGAAATTTGTGGATTGTGGATGCGTAACCAAGGCAGACCGAGTATTATCCTATGATGTGGAGCTTGAATGACGTAGAATTGAATTTTCTCAGAGTGCAGGACCCCGATGTGCATTGTGATCTCTTCAGTCACCTGGTGAATTCTTCCCCCTCCGATGGGGCGTCCGTCTAGCGCCTCCACTGTCAAAGAAGAAGAACAGGGGTTAAATTTTAGCTGATGTAAACAAGCGAATTCGCGGTAAAAGAAGTTCCCCGCAGCTCCTGAATCGATCATAGCAGTGGTTGAAATGCTTTGGTCCCGGACGGACAAACGAATGGGTAGTAAGAGGTTGGATGTACATTGATTCTCTTTGTTACTCACCGCTTGGGTCCTATTGGCAGGGCGAATGGGACAATCGATTCTCATGTGGCCTGGCTGACCACAGTACAGGCAGAGGCGGTTTTGCTGGCGGCGTTCTCGTTCCTCTGGAGAGAGATGGGTGAACCCCAGTTGCATGGGCTCGGGTGCCGTGGCGGCTTCGTGTGTGTATCGTGGTGGGGCTCTAGGGTGGCGGCGAGAACGCATCAGATTATCAACCTGGATGGCGAGATCAATGAATTCATTCAGGTTCCGGCCCTCATCTCGGCAGGTCAACTCAGACTGTAACTCGACTATTAGTCCCTTCCTGAAGAGTGTTTTAAGAGTATCCTCGACCCAGTTGGTTTGAGCCGCGAGAGTGCGAAAAGTGAGAGCATACTCGGCAGTGGTGTTTCGTCCTTGAGAGAGAGTTAACAACTGTTCTCCCGGATTCCCTTTTGCAGTGGAGTGTTCAAAGACATCACGGAATTGCTGCAGAAACCCAGTGAATGAGGGAAATGCAGAACCATCGGGTCTCCAAACTGCCGTAGCCCATTCTAATGCCTTTCCGGTGAGTAGTGAACAAACGAATGCCATACATCCAGCATCATTGGGGTAGAATGATGGTTGCTGATGGAGGTAAAGCGTGCACTGTAGCAGAAAACCCTTGCATTTGGTTGGGTTGCCGTCAAATTTCTCAGGGAAAGCAAGACGAGGGTGGCCGGAAGTGTTGACAGCGTGGGAAGATGCACCTTGTGAATGTTCAGCGGGCGCGCTGAAGGTTGATATTCGCAAGCTTTGCAGTGATTGAACCAGATCCTCTGTGAGAGAAGTGAGTCGGCTCAGCTGATGGTGATGCAAGGATAACTGGGAAGCTTGAGCAGATACCTCAGTGGCGAGCTGCATGACTGCTGCTGGATCGAGTGTTGGCGAAGTCTTCTGTTGTGATGAGGCGGAGTCAGGAGGATCCATTTGCAGCATTTATTAGAATAATCAAAACAGGCAGGGTCCAACAGTGGCAAACAGAACAGAGAAGGCAAGGCTGAGACAAACCAGGTAAACAGGCAAAGGGTCGAGGCAGGCAGAGAAGAATCAGAGTCCAGTAAACAGTCCGGGGTCAGGGCAGGCAGAGAAGGGTCAGCAACGATAAACAATCCAAGATCAAACACAGGAAACAAAACTCGGGAAATAACGCTCAGAAATGATGGCCGGGGCAGATCAAGACTTCGCACTGAATGAGTGTGTGAATGAGGCTTATATGAGTGTGTGTGAATGAGGTGCAGGTGTGAGTGCAATCAGTCCCATGTATGAGGCATGATGGGAATTGGAGTTCGATGGGTAAAGTTAATATTCCGGAGACGGTTCCCTCCGGTGGTGAAGAGGAGGTGGTGCGGGAGCCTGCTCCGTTACAAAATCAATATAATATTTAGTCAAATACTGTTCATCAATCAAGTTTTCGATTCATATCTATAAATCATGGTGTATTCTTCTGTATAATCACCCTGAGTTTTTTTTCTTTTGGTAGATAAATACTTATTCACATTTTTCACAAATACAGTAAGTAACCTATATTATGTTTACAGATCTCAGACTTTCAATTGGTCTACGTGTCCTCCTTTGCTGTGACAACCACGTGTCTGGTGTGGTTCGGATGTAAACTCGCCATTAGTCCCTCAGCCATCAATGTGAGAACATCACAACTCTAATACCTCTAAAATGTTTGTCAGGTAACCTAAAAAATATGTGTTTCATGTGGTAATATCCAAAATTAAATGGTTTTGCACAAGCCTAGTATATTTTATAATATGACAATAGCAAAGCAAAAGTCATTTTAAAGGATTTGAAAGAAATAAGGTTTCTTAAGGTTATATATTAAATAAACTGCATGTTTACTCATGTTACAGTGCTCTACAGACAGTAAGCTATGATGTTCATGTAAAGATATATACAATTAAAACAGTTACTGCTATCTGTCATCCTAAAGATTAACTTTAACCTGCTCCTGCTTATTGTGCTGGAAGTGCTCACGGCTAGTACTGTTATCCTATCAGCTCGCTCAGCGGAGGACTGTTGCAGACACTGCAGGGTGTGTATAAAGTGTTTCTGACCTTTTATGTGTATCGACTGACTGCAGTATATCATCATTTTTGGCCTGTGTTTATGCAAATTGTGTAATCAATCAAAAAATGATCTACGATATTTCATTATGAATTATGCTTGCTTAGTGGAAATTGAGATTCAATTGAATTATCTTCATTTTCTTTCTATCTGACTGAGACACACTGTTAAATAAATCTGTATAGGAAAATGTAAAGCTACTGGTCATTTTCTGCCAGAACATTATCCATTCCGTTTATGGACATTTCCTTAAAATCCTAAACTCAATGCAAAAATACAGGTTTAACACCCGTGAAAAATGAATGCAGTACTTTGGGTCCTATTTTTACAGACTTTTCTTGCGGTAAAATTTGTCTTAATCCAAAATAACTGCAAAATCCTTTTATGCTAAATCCCTGCCAGCTATTATCACCATGTGATATGTCTGACTTACTGTATTTGTCTCTATAGCTTATGCGATTTGCATTTCATATGTGCTCATGTCTCTCTGCTCTTTTTCTTTTCCTCATTGCTATCATCCATCTCTTTCCTCCAGCCAGTGTCTGATGGCCCTGTGGTTGTGACCCCAGCTTCGTTCCCCACACGTCTTCTCAAGGCCTATGCCGTGAGTTGCTTACAAATGAGATCATATGTGAGTGTATGTGTCTGTGTCCGCTGTATATCAACACAAAGAACACTGTAGATCTGCTGCTCTTTCTCTGGTGCAGGTAATTGAGGTTATACTGGGCATCGCCGCTGTATTCGGAGGAATTATTGCTCTCAATTTAGGTGCTCTCCTCCCAGAGCCATACCTTTCTGTCACTTTCTTCTGGATTCTGGTAGCTGTGAGTTCAGCTTATTATATAAAATATTATTCCATTTCAGATTATAAATGATTCCGTTCGGTTCTTGATGGTTGTTTGTGTGTGATGTGATCCCTCTGCAGTGTTTCCCCAGTGCCATTGCCAGCCATGTGGTGGCAGAATACCCCAGCAAGAGTCTGGTGAGTCACCATCAGGGTCTCTCCAGCAATAAAGCAATGCAATCAAACGTCCCTTAAGGACATTCGCTATTCTCATTCATTTAGCTGCCTGCATGCTTTCTCTTAGAGTGATTCTCTCTCTCCTTATTTTTTTTCTCTTTCTTTCCACTGCTGTAGGTGGAGATGCTGATTGCTATAAGTAGTGTGACATCACCACTGCTTTTCTCTGCTTCTGGATTCTTGTCCAGCAGTGTGATTAATTTTATTGAGATCTTTCTGCATGAAGTGACATTAGTCAAGGTGAGTCATTTCTGTGCATCAACTCAAATTAGTTCCAGTATGTCAGATTTGGACCTTTTTGACCCCTTAAGGGGATAGCTCACTCAAAAATTAAAATTATTTATTCGCCCTCATGCTGTGTTGTGTGGGATTGCAGATTTAAGAATCGGTTTAAGATCTGCTGATTCTAGATCCTGACATAAGATCACATGAAAAACTAAGGTGAAGTACATTGTATTTAGCATTTAAGGTTAAGATGATGATATCAGATTTATGATTCTGTTAAACAGAGGTTTCTGCCAATCCTGTTCTCTTTATTGTCAGTCAAATGAGCCAAACTACTGAGAATCTCAAACTAAACTAAAACTTTTTTTTTTTTTTAATTGGTAATTGAAATAACGCTGAAATAAAATAAAATATAAATATTGGATGAAAACCTTGAAAGCTTAAATGAAAATTAGAATGTTGCCTTGGCAGCTAATTGAAATAAATATGTTTACACTGAAGTACTAAATTACTAAACCTAAAACTGAAATGAAAATTAATTAAACATAATTCTAGAAATGACAAAACTAACAGTAATACAATTACTAAAATTAACTCAAAATAAAAAAATTAAAGGTTATTCAAAATAATAATAAATACTATAATAGTAGATAAATAATAGTAAAATAACATTGCCCTCTTGTTCTCCAAACCCAATATGATGTTATTCTTCTATGAAAAAACATACTTTCCATAAGACAGTTCATAGGGATCATGTCTGCCATAAAAAAAATAAAATTAAAAAAAAACACCAAAAAAGCATGTAAACTTAGTCCATTCAGTGTAGTACATTCATTAAATATTGAAAATCAGGGACGTGCACAGGGGGGTTGCTCAGGTTGCCCGGGCAACTGCCCATATGCCCTTCTCACTCAAGTTGCCCTTCTCACTCAAGTTGCCCTTCCGAGAAAAAAATGAAATCGTACAATGGATGCAGAATTTCACGTAGGCCTAGATTAAAAAAAAAATCGCAAAGCCTCATTCACTTCCATTCGGGCACCGATAGTGAAAGTCAGTATGAAGGGCAAACGTAGGGCCACGCAAATTACTTAAGGCCACGCCTCCATCTCGTGTCATAGTCATAGCGCGCCGTCAAATGTGTAGCTACAACATCCACGACAAAATGAAGCGAAACTATCCTTCTGGTCACGAAAAGAGGAAGAAGAAAAAAACCATGAGAGTGAATTGCGGGAACAACAATCAGGTAAACTTGTGTTCTCTCCTCTCTGTTTGATGTCAGCAAAGTTTGATGTTTTTCGGTCTTGCTAACCTAGCTGGGCAGGCAGTGCATCTCTTGCATCACTTTGTGGCTGACAAAAGTGAGAGTAAAATACAATTATTTATTACGTTTGATTTTGATAAACGACAAAGTGCAACGGTGTTTGTTTACTGCAGCTCGGAAAACATAACCGCGTCGCGTGTGTTATCGTGCGTTCATATGCGCGTGCACGAAATGAAACTCGCATTTTTCAAGCAGAAATATGTGGAGACCAGACATACTGTACAATACATGCACGTGAATGATGGCACTCCCAATCAAAGTACACATTATGATAGAAAGCAATGTATTGACAATTTGACATTGATTGACTATTGATTTATAGGCTATATTGAATTTAAAATGTTGATTAGCTGGACATACTGGTCAATATGGATGCACATCCCTCAGTAAATAATAACCATAAATCAAGAATTGCTTCAACATGCATAATAAAAAAATGAAAAATCATACTGATGCCGAAAATGCCCAGGCTGTAGAGAGAACCAAAGTTAATCCCAAAAGCCAAAGCTCAGGGTTATAATTTATTATTTTATTCTTATTTATGTTTACGTTAATATTCACTTACTTAATAATATTCACTTATTATCTTAACATTCTATAGAAAATACTCTATTCAATAAATATTGTGTGTTTGAACCTCATTCTGTTCTATATTGTTGTACTTATTCTTTGACTGTTTTGTTTAAAGGAGGGAGGATTGTATTAGGAGCACTGAAGTGTCAGGTGTGACTGTGGCAACGGCAAATGGTTTACATAGCTCATGACATCACGGGTCAGGTAGAGTAGCAGAATTTTGCTTAGGGCCCGAGGGGGAGGTCAGGATCGGCACTGGGTGTAGCAGTCGATTCTGTTCCTTACCGGAATTCCTGTTCCCTTTACGCAATCATATTACAAATCATGCGTAGTTGCCCAGATGAGCAAAAAGCACAATTGAATGTACGGGAAGCCAAAAGGTTAAAAAAGGATTGTATTTATTCCGAAATCTAAGCGTTTTTTTTTTTTTTTTTATTAGAAGCGAGTTTTTCCCCATCTGTCAATTCAATCCAGATTATTTATTTAAAAAAATTAAAAAATAATAATAATTAAAAAACAATAAACAATAATATGAGGAACTCTTTTTCTCATGTGTATTTTGGTGACATTTAACATATTGTTAATACATTTTGTATACTGTTTACAAAGTTGTATATCATAAACCTGTCATCTTTGACGTTTGCAATCTTTATAAATAATAATAAGACCATAATATGAGGCATTGTGTTTGGACATTAACACGATCAGATAAGGCAATTTGTATGGGCAAAATTCAACTGAATATATTCCTTCATATAGCCCGTGAGTTTTGGGGGTAGTGCCCTTTTTTCAGGTCAGAGCAACTGCCCCACAAAATTCCTGTGCACGTCCCTGTTGAAAATATTACTCTGTGATGAAAATATTCTTCTGTGCTGCAGTTGTGAAATCATGTTGGATATCAATGACATCATCAAACACCATTGTTTCTGACATGTTTTGTGACCAAACAGTATTTTAATTGAGAGCTGCTCTTCATTTTTAATAATAAATAAATTTCCATTTAGCCTTTATTTTTATTTTTTGTCATTTTAATACTACACGTTAAACTTATTTATTTAATTTTTTTCTTCAAATTTCTTTAAGTGTCACCCCCTTTTTTTGAATATACATGAAAATGCACATTTCGAACTTAAATGGTTGTAATTCAAGAATGCTTTGGAATATAGACGTAGGATTGGTCTTGTTTTAAAGAAGACATTTGGCAGATTTTTGTAGAAGTGAAATAAATTAAGAAAGTGAAACAGAAAAAAAGTTATATAAGTTTGAGTTTATGAAAATGTACAATGTAAAAAATTTAATTATTCATATTTTATATAAAATATATATTTTCTAAAACTGCAAAAAAATCAAAGCCAAAAATCTGAACAAGTTGTGTTTCAAATTTTAGGTTGATATCTCAAAAAATGAGCTTTCAGTAAGATTTTGTTTGGGCGCAGTACCAAACCTTTTCACTAGATGACAACCAGACTCCATTACTGCCCATATAAGGGCGCCTCCATTTCCAAATGTGTTTTGAGTGATATGAACCATTATTTCCACAATTTTCATACAATTTATGAAGTAGACATCCTATTCAGAAGTAATAGGAGAAGTTTGGCAGATTTTGATATGAATTCAACCTCTAAGAAACATAAAAAGAACACGCGTGCGTTTTAGCTTCCTAAAAATTATCATTTTTTTCTTTATATTAAAAAAAAAAAAAAAATCTAAAATAATTGAATGGATGCTATCTTTTGAACTCTTGGCATGAAAACAAACTAGGTTTCTACCCTTCTTTCATGATTTTTCATGTTCATTGCTATTTCAAAATAAAGGTCTAATTACGCCTTAGGAGTATGAAAATATTCTTGTTGCAAATTGATAAATTACGGCTCCTTTGTAATTTATTTTGAAAATCAATCACCAAATATGGAAACTAGAGATTGTAAGCTTTCAAATGATATATAGTTTGTCAAGATTAGTTTAGGTTTAGTATAGGATATTACTGTTTTAAAAATGTAATGGATTTGGGCCCACCGGTGGGCCCGTGACACTTAAGGGGTTAAAAAATCTTTTTTTTTTCATCTTACAGAAAACCATTTTTAATAGTTTAAAAATAACAACACTGCTGAATCAGTTCAGATAAGAAGCATGCAGGTTCTGGCCGGGTGAACTATCCCTTTAAACTAGGAATTCAGATACATGTTCACCTTCACATCTTGAAGGTAGTTTGAAGCGTGTTAAGTATGTGAATGTTGTGCATGCAGCAGACGTATGACATACTGCTGCTTGTCCTGATGGGACTGCTGCTGGTGCAGGCGGTGCTGACGTTAGCCACCGTAATAAAGTGTGCTTCCTACAAGAGCCAGCTCCGCATGGGACGTACTGAATGGGACACGCTACACAAAAAGCACTGTGAGGTAAACACACAAACATACACCCTATACAATGACTGACGGGTCAATTTAAGAGTACATGAAATGTTGTACCGTGTGTGATATACTATGTGACTAACTGCAGATGATGTTAGCAAAAAAAATTAATAAAGAAAAACTGTACTGTACGGTGCCAAATGTAGCATGAAACACAATCACACTGGAATGGCAGAGTTGTTCCGCTCCTTTGATTCCGTGAAAACACGCATGGGGGATGTTGTGATTAACAAAGGAAGATCTCAAGGTGGTTGTTGGACCATTTCTTTTCCACCATCTCATTCTTTTCTTACAGCAACACACATCAAATGGTACACTAAGGGATTTTGACAAAGAAAAGGCCTGGAAAGCAGTGGTGGTCCAAATGGCCCAGTGACCAAAGATACAGGCAACAGAAGGAAATACACTGAGAAAGAAAGTGAATGTACAAATATGGAAGATGAGAATGTCAGTTGGAAGAGAAGCATTACTTTTCGGGGTATAAAACTTAAGAGTTCTGTCATCTGATCTGTTACATTTATGAGTCGTACACCAGTAGTGTCTGTCAAAGATATTATTGAATGACAGTATAATATAAGTAAAAGTAAAAATGTGGGATGGGTTTTGAAAAGTCTATTGTAAAGATCCTTAAACTTGTGTCTCACAATCATGAATATAGCCTACATTTCCAGTTTGAAAATAGAATCATATGTGATGGTCGAACGACTGAGCAAGTTTATATGCACATAAATGGTGAACACACCATGCTTGTACAATCCACAGCACTTTAATGCATTATTTAGAAATCCCATATTGGATGTTGAAAGAGTAGGGGACCTAATATATGATGCATTTAATAATTCTAACACACTTTAATGGACCATATGCTGTTCACTACCTTGCTGCGTGCAACCATTTTTACTTTGTTAGATTTTATTTTTGTATAAATATGTGCATGTTGTGATGTTGTTGTAGATCAATAAAATTTTAAAGACTGTTTATGTGAAATGTGAATACAAATTATTCCAGATAGTGACGTAACAGCTTGGTATGTTTGTTCAGGTTTTAGTCCAAGTGCAGTTGGAGTCTTGAATAAATACAGCAAAATAGAGAACACTGAACAGGGTTGGACATGCAGTTAACCAGTTCATCAAAATTCTTAATTTACTCACCCTCGTGTATGACTTTCTTGAATTGTTGTGTAAATAATGAATATTTTCATTTTTGGTTGAACTATCCATTTAATATAATATAGTTTTTTTTACATTTAGCGAATATGTTATGATAGACCAAAGTGATTAATAAACACTACATAACTATGTCTTGCTATAGTATATCAAAAGTATTTTCAACTTTTTTTGTTATACAATATTCAACTTATTTTTAAGTCCGTTTAATGTCATTTAAGTTGAAAGACTTAAACATTAGTTGATTGTACTTAAAAGTGTAAGGTTTTTTTTACAGTGTATTTACATGATTTTAAACAAATTTCTTTTACTTCTTAATCGTCTTTATTTTTCTGATAAATAATTTTGCCCTATAAATATAAAAAAGGCCTAAATAAAATTTTGCTATAAAATAAGTTATAATAAAATAAATATATAATAATAATTAATAATAATAATATATAAAAATAAATATTTTATATAATAAATAAACGCTACTGCACAATAACCAAAACATCTTCCCAAATTTAACCCTACAGTGAACATTAAAAATAATACATAAGATATAGAGTAGAACACCGAATAGAATAGAATAGAAACAGGGCTGGTGGATTTTTTATGCACAGTAACTAGGCTACAGCGCAAAAAAAAAACCGATTACATGTTTGACAGATTATACAGGGAAAAAGTTGATTATATATTATATTACATATTGTCCTATTACAGGCTAGGCTACTAATCCTTATGGTTTTCTGTCGCCGTTTGGTTAAGCCTATTTTATCGTATGCGCACTCATAGCCAACTAACGATAGTAGCCTATTGTGCAAGGCAGAACAAGCGATGCCCATGTTAACTGAAGGTCTGTGTGAAGATGATCGTGTGAACTGGAGAAGTGTGTGAGGTTTGTCAGTGAGAGGGATGGCGAGAGGCGGAACAAACCGGTGTGTGTGCCCGGATACACGCTGAAACGGCTCGCCCGCACTGCAGATTAACTCTACAGACGCCGGGGATGCTCAACAATAAAGCACAAGTCACTGTATCCGCGTCCGTTGTTGTTTTTTTGGAGATCTGGTGGTCGTTGTGAAGAGAAAGAGATCTGTCCTGACTCCTGGTGTTGTTGATTTGAGCATGGGATTCAGGCTCTGCGTGCTCCTCAATATAATCGAGTAATCTGACAGGTATGTGACATCATGACGATGAGAATCAATGCAGCCTATCTCTTTCACTCATGCCATATAGTAGCATGTATTTGATCATATCTGTGTCTTAAGTCGCTATATGTCTTTCTAGCCAGTGATGATGCCGGATAGCCTGATGATCCGGTGATGGACAGCTCCTCGACTGAGCGTAAGTGATGTGCATTTTACCTTTAATGCACCTAAACATTGTCAGTATGTCGGACAGTGTCTACAGCATATAGTCGATAAAACTAGATTGTGTCTGAGGCTGTGTTATGTTAAAAGATAGCCTACTACATCACTGCTGTTGCTTTAAGTTTGCATGACACATTCGTATCACTATCAACTTCTTTGAGTTCTATCAAACCTGCTGTTCATGTGTCTCAGAGGAACAAATTGTCCATAACTAGGCCAAAGTAAAACACATACAAGAGAGGATACTGAATACTTCTACGATTCATCCCATGAAATATATAGTATTTATTCCTGCATTTAATTCAAACATTTATTTATTTTGCGGGTTGAATATTTCTTTCTTTATTTTAAAAACATTTCTGCATTTTTAGACATTTTTATTGGGCATTTACTACATTTTTATTTACTTTTTGCATTCATTATATATTAATATTATTATATATTTGCATAAGTAAATCATAAACACAGCTCTGACCATTAAGACATTGCTTAGTTTAAATATTTAGATGAACATAAAATATGTTTAATGCATTAATTTGAAAAACTGATTGACTTCATCCCAAAAATAAATTTGTTTTTAAGTTAACTTGGAATTCTTACTGTTTTTTGTTGTGCTTTCCATTTGTTATAAAGCTGTTCCTTATTGATTTCTTGAGCTCAAAGCGAGATATATTGATTTCAAAATGTACGACAGCTTCTTGTCTGTGTTTTTATGCCATGGGCAAAGACACAATGCAACATATCAAGCTTCCATCTATAGTTCAGAAGTATACAATAAAACTTTCCAATGAGTTTAAGACCAAAAAAGCATCTCTAATCTGGACTGTCTTGAATGATTAAGCCTTTAGGGATGTCATTGTGTCCTTTTGTCCTTGTCACACTAGTATGCTCTCGAAGGACTCTGCAGAGAGCCACACCTGGCACACTCCATTGGTTTCTGAATTAAAGGAATATGCATTTTCATAGAGTCTGAACGTGCAGCAGCAAAAGCAATATAGGCTACTTTTATGGTTATAGATTTATTTTATGCTTATAGATACTACGTTATCACCAACATCAAGAATATGTTTTGAATTGAAGTTTTTATTTTAATTTATTTAATATTTTGGTTTAGTAGCTTTATTTTTGCTTGTGAAAAGGATAGTTTACCCAAAACGAAATGTTGACCACTTATTTAACCTCAAATTGTTCCAAACCTGTTAGAGATTCTTAAACAAAGAATATATTTTTTAGAATTTTGGTAATGCTGGAAAAAAATACTATGGAAGTCAACTCAGATTCTGAATGAACTCTCTTGTTCATTTACAGGTTTTTGCAGAATGGAATAGATAGGATGACAAATTCATCCCAGCTGTCAATATAAGCGACAACAACAAATCATCTGATCTCTTCAATCTACCTCTGACAAGATCAGCCATCAATAACCCATCAACTCAGGCTGATCACAAAGCTTCCTTTGTGACTCTTAGAAGATCCACTTTCATCCTTAAACTCAACACCTCTTACACATAACTCATTATATTGTTGCAGGGCAAAGCCCTCAGCCAATCCATTGGCTGACGGGTTAGGAGTAGGAGGAGGAGCTTCGATTCCCATCAGGAGTGTTGTGAGGTTAGTGGCGAGCAGGCTGCTGGGACCGGATGCAGAACATCTTCGAGCAGAACTTGGACATGGCCACGGCTCTGCTTGCGGGTGAGAAGCTGAAGGAGTTGATCCTGCCAGGTTCCACACAGGATGAGAAAGGCGGGGTTCTCGCAGGTCTCATGGTGCAACTCAAACTAGAGTTGCCCTTTGACCGGGTCGTCACCATAGGGACTGTCATCATCCCTATTCTGCTGGTTACATTAGTTTTCACACGGAACTTTGCAGGTTAGTGGTGTTACGCATTATTTGGACAAACGTACATGATGAACACCTTGCAATATTCAGCGACAAGAGTTTTGAAAGCCATTCGTTTTTAATAAGAGTTAGGGATTTCTGAAGACATGAGCAACTGCAGAGCTCAACTTTATGCAAATGAGCAACGAAACGGTGATAATAACCTATAATCTGAGCAATCATATGACTTTCTGATGCACTTACAGGGATTTATTTGGTGAATGTGTCTCCTTAATACTTTATGTGCTTCTTTTCCATTAAACCATTTATACACCTCATTTGAGTGTGAACATATTGGCATTTTATTCACATCTTGGTGTCTCCTCTCCATCCAGTATTTTTTATGCAAAATCCTACAATTTTCATAAAAATGTATGGAAGGAAACATGCTTAGATTGAACGCACTTAATACTTATGAAAAATTTGTGATATGGTATTACACTCTAAATCAGAAATATTTTTGGATATACACTTGAATGGCACTGGTGACAGTGCCAGATTTCTGCCAAGTTTTTAAAGTTGACCCATTGTTAATCGCTCTATAGGACTTTCTATATTCCTGTTGTCCACTAGTATCCAGCAGAGGAGTGGTTAAAAGATTGTTTCTAGAGAGATTGTGGGGTGATTAAGTAGGAAGAGAGAGAGAGATATATAAAGAGGGGTTGTGGTGGTAGGAGGGGGGGTTTTACTCTAAACGCTGAGTCAGTCTTACTGCATAGCAGCACCAACTGGCTGTGACTGAACATTGAGAACCCTGCTGGGCAAAAACATGCAGTATACTTTAGATCTGTTGGAGATATACAAACATTTACACTTCGAAAAATTGTGAGACTGCAGCTTAAGTTGCCTTTTCACATCATTTGAGGGCTACTACGTTACAATATTTTTCATTAGGAGCACTTATTATATCAAGAAAGAGGATTAGTGAAGGTCAAACCCTCATTGTCATGTTGGCTGAGGCTGTTTATAGGATAAAATGCAAGAACAATGAATAGTCTGAAACTTGAAAGCACTGAAAGAAAAAGTAGAGCCTGTAACCATTAAGAGGTCATTCCCATCTAGACACACCAAATATAACATATTATCTTGCTTAACTTACATTATCGATTCTGCGCAGGAGTGTAATCTACTGAGACCCAGAGTAAGGTGGAGGCGTCTATAGGAGTTACAGCAGCTGTGAAAGAATTATCTCAGTCTTTGTCCAGCTGGCACAGACAAATGGAGCATTTTTTTTTATTACTGATTCATCATTAGATTGGCCTGTGCTGCCTTACACTATGCAGTAAACCCATTCCACTTGATAGAAACCTGATGACAGCTCATTACTAGAAACAAATCCCAGCGGGATACCCCGTTTGCCAGATTTTCCTGGACAGAGTCAGTTGTGAGTGATATAGCTACAGTATTCATTTTTACAAAGATTTAGTTTTTTTTTTTGTCTTTTCAACTAAAATGGCAGCTAAGTTTAGTTGATGAAAATAACATTTTAGTTGAAATAAAAAAGTCTTTGATAATGAACATTTTCATCTGCAGTAATATGCCAACAGCATTTCTAATTTTCATTTAGCTTAAGTTTTTCATCTAATATTTATTTTTTTATTTCAATTAACAAAACGTTAACATAAATGTTTATTATGTCTCCTGGAGCTCTTTAAAATCTGATAAATTCTGTTTCTCTGTCAATGTTTTTATCGATTCATCAACTAGAAAAAAAAAAAATTGCTTTCCGTTATCATTATTAATAGTTGTGGTGTGGACTTTGCTATTCTCTTAGAATTAGAACAATTATTTAATCATTGTAGTTATAGTTATCATTCTTGATGTCTCCAGGCCTTAACACTGGTGGTATCTAATTAATTGTTATGCAAAAATCCCGATTATTTTGTGAAGTGGGATTCTTATGATTTTCTATCTCCTTCTCTTTTAGAGGAATCTATATATTGCTACACCCCACACAACTTCACCCGAGACCAGGCCCTGTATGCCAGAGGTTACTGCTGGACAGAGCTTCGGGATGCTGTTCCCGGTGTCGACCCCGATCTTCGGCCCTCCCTGTTCGAGCACAAGTTTCTGCCCTACGCTCTGCTGGCCTTCGCAGGCATCATGTACATACCTGCCCTTGGATGGGAGTTCCTGGCCTCCACTCGCCTCACCTCCGAGCTCAACTTCCTCCTTCAAGAGATCGACAACTGCTACCACAGGGCGGCCGAGGGCAGAGCGCCTAAGATTGAAAAGCAGATCCAGTCTAAGGGGCCGGGGATTACGGAGCGTGAGCGACGGGAGATCATCGAGAATGCAGAGAAGGAGAAGAGCCCAGAGCAGAACCTGTTTGAAAAGTATCTTGAGCGCAGAGGGCAGAGTAACTTTCTGGCGAAGCTGTACCTGGGGCGACATTTAGCCATCATCTGCCTCAGCTCAATGCCCATAACTTACCTGAGCACCTACTACGCCCGTCAGCGGCAGAACGAGTTCACTTGCGCGCTTGGCGAGCCGCCGGACACTAGCAGCATCCCTGAACTGCGACTGAATGTCAACTGCAAGCTACCAGCCGTGCAGCTCCAGCGCATTATGGCCGCGGTGGACATCTCTTTGCTGTGTACTATGAACCTCATTATCCTTGTGAACTTGCTGCATTTGTTTGTAGTACGCAAGTCCAATTTCGTTTTCGACAAGCTGCACAAAGTTGGCATTAAAACACGTCGGCGCTGGCAGAAGTCACAGTTTTGCGACATTAACATTCTGGCTATGTTCTGTAATGAGAACAGAGACCACATTAAGTCTCTCAACAGACTGGACTTTATTACAAATGAGAGTGACCTCATGTATGATAATGTGGTGCGGCAGCTGCTGGCAGCATTGGCTCAATCCAATCACGACGCCACTCCGACTATGAGAGACTCTGGTATCCAGACTATTGACCCCAGTATGGACCCGTCAGTGCTCGGTGTGGGAGAGCTGGGAGGAGAGCCCTCAGTAATCAAAAGACCCCGCAAGAAGATGAAGTGGATCCCCTCATCTAATCCTTTGCCACAGTCTTTTAAAGTAAGACTTGACTCGAGGTTCTCATTCATATTTAGCGAATGAATAGCTTACTATGTATGGTCCTTCCATTAGTGAAATGTACCTTATATTTATTTGTTTTCATACAGGAACCCTTGACTCTAACCAGACTGGATAATAGTATAAAGGCAGATAAACCTAAACCAGTCCGAAGGAAGAATGTACCAGATAGCATTATGGCTCCACTTCTGGACAGCAAGAGCACACAACATCCTCCTACAAGCATAAGTAATGCCAAAGTAAAACCTGGTTTAAGTTAGTATAGCTAATGTGGTCGAAATCGTCCTCTGATCGTGTTTCTAATTTTACTTTTCAGCTACAGAAACATATAATATAGAGAAGAAACACTCTCTTAACCTCACGTTGGATGTTCATCCCTACATGCTAACCATCCAGAAAGCGAAACCAGAGACAGTCAACCCTGAGCCAGTCACTGTTGAGCACTCTCTCAGTAATGTGTATATCGAGGGTCCACATGCAGTTGTCCACGTCTCCTCTTCTCTTACTGGTATGCTTGAATTAGAGATGCACAGTATATCAGAACCATATCTGGCATTGCTAGTGTCACCCTGGCTCCCTCCACAAAAAGCCAATAGAAATGTTCCATTAGCTTTTGGATAAATGCCGCAAAAAAGCTTTGTGACCAACACAAGTTTATTATTCTTACATGTACACATCAAGATAATCTTCACAAATGAACACAACTATAACGAATTTTAAAGCCTAAATACAATCGGCAGAAGTAAAAGGTACAAATGAACGAGGCTATAAACGAACTATACCACGATCACATGACTTCAACGTCACTTCCACTCTATTCTTTATTTAAAAAAACATTTCCCTATAAGTTTGAGTTAAAATAGTTTGCAAGAGTACTATAATAAACACAAGGCTGTAAAAGCGAGCTAGTGAGTAGATGACTTTTCCTGTTTTATGTGATGACATTTAAAGGTAGGGTAGGCAATTTTTGGAGAGGCTAGCAGTAGCGAGCTAGCTTTGAAAGCATAAGATCCCACCCTCCCTTCAGAGTGTCTCCAAAGCTAAACCTCTTATAAAACACATGAACGTGTACAGCAGGGAGCAAAGCGTCATGGGAGACGGCGTTAAACTACCTCGTGTCTCAAAGCAGATAAAATTACAATAATAATGAACATAAACAACTTAAAGAGCAGTGTAGATTCATTTAGCCGTTAATAGTGTTGACATGCATAAATTCAAGTCCGCTCCGAGTATAACGTCACAGGTTTCCATCTCTTCCAAATTACAGTAGTTATGGCGTGAACGCAGCATAAGCTCGTTTTTTTGGGTCAGGAGGAACTGAAAAAGGTGGCAGCTGTTTCGGTTGCAGTGCTCGGTGACTGAGGTGTGATGTCTGCACAAGCAGGGTGCGCGGAGGTATGGAAATACATACATTGACAGCCAAGTAGGACATCGTATCATTGCAGTCGGACCGAATTCAATGATTGGATGAACATTTTATGGTCCTATGCCTTCCACAGATGATATATGTACATATAAATACATTTAGACCACTGAACGTAGTGATTGCTATCAGGATGTGAAGAGACTTTCAACCAACATAACAAAAAATGTTTCTGGAACAAATCACCTACCCTGCCTTGAATGTCCCTGACAACCTCTGTAGTCCCATTTAGTCCCATGTTAGCAAATGCCTTTTCCCAAGACACATAAAAGCTTAGAAAAATCTTATTTCAGGCATTCAGGAAACCCCATTGATTTGGAACTTTGGAACTATTGAACCAGAAGTGCAAAAATCATTTTAGGTTAGGACTGCAATATTGTGCATGCAATAAATTGGCCTAGTTTTCCCATTTTTACATTTTCCCTATTTTTACATTTCTTTCACCGTCATCTAACTCACCCACTTAAGCTTACTTAAATGTAATCTTTAAAAACAGTAATAATTTAGAAACACTGTTAAATGTTCTGTTAAATCTTAAGCAAATCTCAAAATGAATTTAGCAATTTTTATACTGTACAATGTTGTGAGGTCTACATTTACCGGTAGGATTTAAAACAATTGATTTTAGTTTTTTTTATAATTATTTATTTAGACACAATAGTATAGCATTTTGATATCAGACATAAAACGTGTATTATTTTATATTGGTATTACCGATAATTCTATATCACCTTTTTGTCCCCTTAGAGAAGAAAGAGTCTCCTCCACTGTCCACCACCACTACCTTCTCCACAGCCACTCTCTCCACAACATCATATATGAATGGTGGAACGACCAGCGTGCCTCCTCCAGACTCCCCAAAGGATCCTCTCAACCATGGGGCAGAGCTGGAGAGCCAGTCCGGGCCTTTTAGTCGAAACCCCTCACACCCGCTGCTGAGCATTCATCACACCTTGTATGAAGAGGACGAGGAGGAGCAAAACAGAAGGGATAGACTAGCCAGACCAGGCGAGTTGATTGCTGCTGGAGAGTGTTGAAGGAAATGTATACACACCTGCACACACACAAACGCACTAGAATATGAACTGAAGCACAAAGGAATATGCTGTTTTTTGGGGTTTATGTTAATGGTTTTGCTATGGGTGAATCTCAGATTATTTCATTTTCAGAGATGAAGATTATTGAACACTGGGGCAGGCAGTGTTTTACATATTTTATGCTCTTAAAGGTGCACTTATTTTTTGCTTATGTTGAGCTGACTGATATGAAAGTGGTTGCAGGATGGAATGGATACAGGAGTTTTCGGTTACTGGTGTCACTGCAGAAATGCCCTCTTCGCAGTCTGACATGATTCATTTATTCTGCAAGCAAAAGTATCCCATAATAGGGACAATAATAAATCTGAAGTAAAGTGAAATATTGGGCTGGTCATATGATCTTAATATGTCAACCACCATAACGCTCCATAATGTCGACAAGTGTTTTTTTTTTAGAGCACTGATGTATCTTCATCTCATGTGAGTGTATATCACTTATATTAACAAACACTAGACTTTGTGTAAAAAAAAGTGCACCTTTAAACATCATCTCCCAGCCTTACATCCACATGCTTGGAAGTGTGTGTAGCTTGAGGGAAAATAAAATTACCCATGAGTCATGACCTTGTTGCTCACCATATGGGTTAATGAATTCCCTATGACGTTCCAAATGAAGGAAAAGGCACATCAGAATTTTGCACAAAACACATTTTGTTCCTGTTTAACATCAATGTCAACATAGTTTTGTGTTGTTTGTCTGTATACACAATCAGTGTCTGTTTCATATAGATATTCAACGCAATACATGTATTCTTAAAATATGCAACCTCATTTCTTATTGTTGCAATAATATGCACATTTGGAATGTATATACTAAGCTGTACAGAAAAAAAAGTTCTTACATCTAATAATATGAGATTTTTCCTTATTAAAAAAAAAGAAAAAGAAAAAAAAAAGACTGTCACATGACATTCATCCACACACCTCTGGTGCCCTTATTCAATGAGACTATATCACTCTGGGTCTCTGGGCCAAGTGCTCAAAGACATTCAACTCCGGATTGCCCGAAGAAAAATGGATCCTTATACCAGCTTTTTTGAACAGACAGAGTTGTGACAAAAAGATTTCAGCTTCTTCAGCTGGACATTTTCAAGCTAAGGAGGTTGTGTTATACCAACTTTGTAAGTCCTGGTTAAAACCTTTGATATTCAATAATGCACCTTGTAGTGAATTTAACACACTATTATGATTGCGAGTGAAGCGCACAGTAATTCACAATTAAAATCCAAGAGCATCTCTAACCACAAGGCATGAGATTGATATTAGGGATAGCTGCAGCTCACTGTTTTTCTAGCACATATCATGATCAAAGTGCAATATTTTTTATGTGATACAGGGAACACAGATCATGAATGGCCATACCTTCAGAGGGGAAGGAAACACACCGGATTTTCCAGGCTTGAATCTTTAGATCTGAATTTAATTTGATGGTTTTATGGGTACTAATCTCAAACTTAATATGTTCAAATGGGGTTAGACAAGGTATGTATAAAAAAAATCATGGTCATGTCACCTTGCTTGTTTGTTCATTTCTTTTGTCTATTTTTGTGTCACAAATTCTTGACAAATGTTTGAGTTTCATATATGTGTATTGAACTGCAGCATTTCAACCAAATAACCTGCTTAGAGAAATAGATTAATGCTAAAAAGAAAAAAAAAATTACATTACCTCATGGGTTGTACACTGCATGTTCAATTGTTAATTAAACTCATGTTACATAATTTACTTGGGGAAAAAATACTTGAATTTGAATCTCTGTTATACATGAACCTCAGAAAGAGGTGTGTAAAGTTCACAATGTTGTAAGATACTGTAAGCGATTTTTTTAATATACAATGCATAAAATGCTTACTAACTCACAGAAAACATTGAACAGTATCATGAGAAATCCCACCTGTCTCTGTATCTGTAACAGTTGCGCATAAAACGTTAACAGCATTCCGAGGAGCGGCTCATGCTTTTTAGCCAATCAGAAACACTCTATGGCTGTGAATAGTTTTTTGTGTTAGGGCTTGCTGACATCGCGTGTCCGTTCATCGTACCTTGCTTAAAGAAATAGTTCAGCCAAAAATACTCACCATCAAGCCATCCTAGGTGTATATGACTTTCTTTCAGCCGAACACAATCTGAGTTATATTAAATAATATCCTGGCTCTTCAGCTTTGGAATGGTATTGAATTGTGCCCAGGCTTTTGAAGCTCCAAAGGCGCATCCATCCATCATGAAAGTAATCCATACGACTCCAGTGGGTTAATAAATGCTGAGCTCACGAAGTTTTGTTTTCCTGTGCAAACATCTCTGAGCACTTTGGATTATTATTTGGCCTGGATTAACCTGTTTGACCTTGCGTGTGTTTGGGATTTGATTTTTACCTCTTCCCCTGATTTGGATTATTCAGACTGTTTGCCTCAGTCACCATTTCCTCAGTTTTGCCATTCTGCTGCCATTATTTGCACGTTCTTTGTAATTCTCACCTTTGCAACTAATAAACTGCACATTGAGCCTAACTCTCAAGCCTCCTCGTCACATAAAACTTCGCCCACCATGGATCCAGCATGGATGCAGATTCTCAGACTACAAGTTAAAGTATCCTCCCAAGCGACCATGCTTTCTTCACATCATTAATAATTGCGCAAACTCACCTCGCTAACGGAGGAGCTAGTCAAGTCCTTGCAAACACTCCAGTTGCCGTCTTACTCCGATCCACCCAGCACAGCTAGCCCTTCAGCTACAGCTAGCCTCTCAACTACAGCTAGCCTCAGTCCGTCTGTCTGGCTTCCCTTTGGCTATAACCCTTGTCTCTCGCTTCCGGACAAGTTTGACGGCGCTATAGCACGCTGTAATGGATTCCTGTTACAGTGTGAGTAACTTCTCGCTCAACAGCCACACGTTTATTCCACTGATGAAGCCAAGATAGCATTTATGATCTCTGCTCTCACGGGTCGAGCACTCAGAGCAAGGAAGCTGGGTAAGTACTGTTAATGCTAAGACTCGGTAGGAGCTGGGCCTCAAGCTTCGATGGCAGCGGAGCCTGGCCCACCACGGATCCCAGCGCTGCCAAGTCCGGTGGTCTCAGCGTATTCAAGTCAGCTGGTACCAGAGTTACTGCCACCGTTGTCTGCATTGTCTGTGATGGCTAAGGCCATCTTGTGTGTTTGGGGCCGCACACACTGCTATAGCTTCTCCTGAGGTGGCAGCAACCACTACAGCTCATCCCGAGGCGGCGACTGCACCTGAACTTTCTGCCTGCTCTGATACAACCAAGGAGGCAGATTATGAATCACCTGTGCTCTCTATTGACTTGGTAATGACCACAGAGGTCATCCTTGAACTCTGTCTGCTCTGACACGACCATGGAGGTCGTTCCTGAATTCTCTGTCTGCCCTGGCATGACCACGGAGGTCGTTTTTGAACTCTCTGTGTGCCCTGACACTGCCACAGAGATTGTCCTTGAACTCCTTTTGCCTTGATACGACCACGGAGGTCACCCCTGAAGTTTCTGTCTGCCCTGACACGACCACAAAGGTCGTCCATGAACTATCAGCCGGCCCTGTCACGGCCAAGGAAGCCATTCTTGAAATTTCAACCTGTTCTGTATTGGCTAAGGTGGCCTTCTCTCAACCCTCTGTGCTTCCTGTTACGGCCACAGAGGCCGTTTCTAACCTCTTTGTGTTCTCTGTTTTAGTTTTGTCGAAGCCGCCATGGTGGTCTCCAGTTCCGCCTGATCTGCCGAGGTGGTCACCGTTTCCATTTGCTCCACTGTGGTCTGTGGTGGTCTCTAGCTCCACCTGATCTGCTGTGGTGGTCACCAGCTTCGCCTGCCCCGCCTTGGTGGTCTCAGGCTCTGCCCTGGCCCCCTGCTCTGCCGTCTCCGCCCTGGCTCTCTGATCCTCCTCAGTCTCCAGTACCTCCACACTGGCCTGGCCCTCCATCCCTCCCCCTGATCTCCCTCCGCTCCACCACCCTCCTGGACTCTTGTTTGTTGTTTTTCATTTTATGGGAGCATCTGGAATACGGTCCTTAAGGGGGTGCTCTGTTACGTATTCCCTGGCCTTGTGTTTCATGTGTTTTGTTGATGGGACTTTTAGTTTTCATTTTACACTGTTTATTGGCATTTTTGTAGCCCTTTTTAGTTTTTCTATTTGATTAGATCTGTGATTATTCCCAGGTGTGTCTTGTTTGCCTATTATTAGCCCTCTAGTATTAAAACCAAGTGTTTCTTGTGTTCCTTGTCGAGTCTTGTCATTAAATTGATGTTTTGTTTGTGTGCTCATTCTGTTTCCCTGGTTTTCTAGATCCCGTGTTTGTTTTGTTATTTTAATCTGTTTAATAATATAACTGCATTTGGATCCAGCTCTCCTTTGTTTTTGAATTCACCCTGCATTACAAATGCCTTCTGAAGCGAAGCGATGGATTTTTCCACAAATGGCTGTTGCCGGAAGCGAGTGATTACGGTTTATAAAATTTAAAATATGGCTATATTCCTTACAAAAACCCATTGCTTCGTTTCAGAAGGGATTTATTAACTCACTGGAGTTGTATGGATAACTTTTATGATGGATGGATGTACTTTTTGGAGCTTCAAAAACTCAATGCCATTACAAAGCTGGGAAGAGCCAGGATATTATTTAATATAACTCAGATTGTGTTCGGCTGAAAGAAGAAAGTCATAAACATCGGCTTGAGGGTGAGTAAATTATGGGATATTTTTTTATTCCTATTAATTCCTATTCCTTTAATATCTACCTCTGATATGATTTGACAGATGCCAGATCTTCTAAGTGTGATAATTGATCTCTGCTAATTTGGTTTTTCAAACTAATTTGCGGATTTTAATCAAATTATTCAAATATTCTGGATTAAGTTGCCTGATATTACTGCATGTTCTTGTGTTCATTAGAAAGGTCAGATATATCGATACTCAAAACTATGATCAGCAATGAGCGAAGACAGACTTTCACCAGAAAAATATTGTTTACATGAAATATGACTGGTTAGCTTACGGACTTATTGCCATGATAGCAAGTCCAGGATAAGCTTCGAAGAACCTAACAATCCTGTATAATGTGAAATAGTCAAAAGTAAAATCCACATAAACGAACGGGCCCGGATTGGCTGGCGTGGTTTTGTCATGGGTTTTGTGTTGAAGGGATGGCAGTGGTCATGACCAGGGTAATGAATCAAAGTAATAAACATGTTAGACATGTTTTAAAATGTTGTCTTTAGTTAGACTACTGCAATATTATCTGAACAACAACGATGAATTACATTTTACAAAGGATGCAATTACAATTTTTGAAGGTTTTAAGTGATTAAAATGATAAAGTGTTTTTCATGTTAAATATATTAATTAAATTGAAAGTACAGTCGACATCATTTAAAAAAAAGTTGTTTAACATTAGTATCGTTAACATTAAAATGATACGCCCTAGCTAGCTCTGTCTAATCAAATATATTAAGTATAAGTCCGACCTTTTTCCATACAACCATCTGTAATAGTCTTTGTCCTCCAGTCCTCCTTATACTACATTACCCAGGAAGCATTGCAATAATGGGCGGTGTTACAGATCCACACTTCATGCAAGCAGCTGACTGTAGCTATAACTTTAATCATTTCATTTTTTTGCCTAAGATAGCAACCAAACAACAGTCAAGGCGTTTATTTGTATTATTCTTTACATCTCTCTATAATGTAAATACACTATTATAATCGTAACAGCAAGCGAACTAAATAACTTATTCTCGGTCAGTTCTGTAAAGTTTTAAAGGGGCTTAGCTTATATTAGCATAGCAGCAGCTAACAGCTGCGTGTATGTGTGCGCAGTTAGCCTGTAGCCGAGCTAACGTTACCTTCTCAAGAACCATCCCTCTCTACAACAACTGACAGTTGGATCCCGGTCCGATTCGTTACTCTCGTGGGAAGAGTGAGCAAGCTGTCTACCAAGTCAAATGTAAGATTTTTTTATTTATTTTTTGGTCCTTTTTCGGACTGGTGGCTGAAATTGGAGCTAGTCCATCAGATATTGCGGTTTAGTTTTGTCCTCTGTCAGAACAGTCAGTTTACAATTTGAATGTAAAATTCGCACGAGAGGCTTTTTTCCTTCCAAATTTAACTGTTTACAATCCCGTTTTGAAGGGTTGAGACGGTAATCTGTCTTGGGTTTGATGTGCTAACCAGGTGGTCTGATAACAGCAGGTTGTCACCTTTAATGTCTGACTTCTGTAGGATTAGATCTGCATGGTCAACATGAAAACGCTTTGTTGTGCAACTTCAAAGAGATGTCTATCATATCTAAACCCTCAGCTAACACCAACTATTTTACTGGTGTGCTGGAATCACAGTAGTTTGAAAAGTATACGTGGTCAAGTTGCACAAGGCAAGATGGCAGGCTGATAGTCAAGCCTGATGACTCACTTTACTCAGCCTACCCAACTACCCAAGTCAAAAAACTTTCAAATACATTAATTAAACACAGTGTCTGGCTTAGTAATGAGCCATATTTCCAACAGGCAAGGCCAGTACACAGTTTAACTCTGTTGAATGGTTAAATGCCATTTTGTGGAGTCATATGTGGGTTGTGTTTGCACTGTTCATCTGACTCATGATCTTTTATTCCAGGTTGAAGGTTTATTAAACGGCGGACAATGGAACAGGACAGCTCGGAGGTAAGAATTTGGCAGAATGTATTTTGTGTATTATTTGGCAGTTTAAAATATAATAATATATACATTGATTGTTTTGCTTGGTGATGGATGTTTATCTGTAATAATAAAGGAATAAATAGAATCGGCATCTGTGGTTTGTAATTGTTAAAGGAAGAAATAAAAAAAAATCCCATAGTAAAACTTATGAGTCATTCAGTTTCCTGTGCTTTTTGTTGACTTTCATTCTGATTTATGTACATGGTCTCTTTATTGCCTTCTTGTGGGTACTGAGAGTATTGGATAATGGTCTTTTGTTTATTTAGCTGGGCATTTCCCAAGATAGAGAAATATGCACACTTGCACTCTATTTATTTTTACTGAAGCTTCAAAATCGCTTAAAATATCCTTAGCTCAACCTCGAAAATGAAACCACAAAAGTTCTGAGTTCCTGGAAGTGAATGCCAAGCCTGTTCCCTCCTGTTCTGTGTACATTGTCAGCATGTTCATACAAAGAATTATACAGGTTATAATACATTGTTTTTGTTTGTAGGATGACTCAGTTGGCCCGGCAGAAGATGACACACAACCTCCATTTCCTCTCGGACTTTGTGAGTAATCTCTGATTTAAAGTTTACAAAATAGTATATCTGAATTCCAGGATTCTTTCATATGGTTTTGTACGAAATGGTGCTCAAAAGGAATGTCATACTATATCATTTCAAACCTCTCCTTGTTCAGTGCAGGGTTATTTGAGTTTTGAATGTTTAATTAATTAGTTCATTTATTAATTAGGAAAATAGTTGAAAAGTATTTTTAGTTGTAATATTTTAGTGCTGCCAACGTAAGTGTTACTGGTGTAATTTAAAAGCAAGTAATCATGTTAAATTTCTCAGAACAATCTACTGTTATTACAGTCTAGTAGTATCACTTTAATTTTAATACAGGAGGGTTGTTAAGGTTTCAACTTCTATAATATACCATGCATCAAAACCAAAATTAATTTGTGGCTATTTTTAGTTTATTAAATTTTGGAGTCATAATTTATTTTCGTTTCATTTTTCCCAGTTATATGTTTTAGGGGTTTTATTTTTCATTTATTGTTTTCATTTAGTTTTCAATTTTGTTTTTGTTAACATTGTTCCAGTGCAATGCAGTAATCAGTCCTTCCAGAAAAACGTGGCGTTTTTTAATCCTTGATTATGCGGCCCGTTTTCTTAAATGCAATGGAATATGCAGGATATTTATGCAATTTTATGCGATGAAATTGCGGGAACTTGCAAAAACTGCGGTTTGATGATAAAGAGAAAAAAAAGTGATCCCCAACACTCTGTTCTGACTAGGCTACTACCTTAATGTAAAGAGCTTATTCTTATTCTTATTACTTCCTATGATAAGCAAGCATACTACATCACAGAAAGTGCTGGGAATATTTAAGTTCTCATCTTGTTTTATTTCAGACCTTAATAAACACATCAAACTTACAAAACATTGATGAGTCAAACAAGTTCTGTAGCTTTACAAAAGGAATGTGCTACAACTTCTGTAAAAATGAATAAATCAAATATAAAAAATTAAAGTGTGCTCCTGTTTTACAGCTTTTCGATGATGTTCACGTCGCGTAATTACGTCACTTCATAACGTTCCCATGGCAACAGGGGGAAATGGCTGCTCTTGTGTGAAACAAGCATTTTTCAACTTTCTGCTAAGATATATGACTTTTTTTGCAACGAAAATGCGAGGATTATGAAATCATGCAAGTCCTGCATATTTTGCACAGAAATCGGCAATTTATGCGGCGAAAGTGCGGCGTATCTGAAAAAATGCGGCCCTGCATAAATATGCGGACTTTGGCTGATTATGCACTAAATCATGCGATCGCATAATCGCGTTTTTCTGGAGGGACTGAGTAATACTAGTTAGTTTAGTAGCTAAACTAACTAGTGTTAGCCTTAGTTTAGTTCAGCAAAGTTATAAATTCAGCAGGTTATAATCATTTCAACTTTTTCCATAAGTCACACCACCACAAAGGTTCAAACCACATATTTTCTAAAGCTCATTCTTTCTATGTTTTTGTTCTAGTACTGCTTGGAAAACAGCTAACTCATCTTTCCATCTTTCCATTGCTGTTTTCTTTTGTTTATGAGCTCTTGATTATCAGCACTGAAACAGTTTACTAAACATATTTCTGGTAGCAGCTACTCTATTTTCTGCCATATATATATATATATATATATATATATATATATATATATACCGGTATATATATTTATATATATATATATATATATTAAATTCAATTCCAAAGCATTCTAAGGCTGCATTTATTTGATCAAAAATACAGTAATAATGTGAAATATTACCATTTAAATTAACTGGTTTCTGTTGTAATACATTTTAAAATGTACTTTATTCCTGTGGTGGCATAGCTGAATTTTCAGCATCATTACTCCAGTCTTCAGTGTCATTCAGAAATCATTCTAATATGCTGATTTGGTGTTAAAGAAACATTATTACTATTAAAGTTAAACACTGTTGTGCTGCTTAATATTTTTGGTGGAAACATCATTTGTTATAAATAGTACTTTGTTTGTAAAATGTATTAGTTTCATAAATGTCTACTGTCTTTTATCAACTTAATGTGCCAAATATGCTAAATAAAAGTATTAATTATTTTTTATTCTTTTAGATCTATCTTAAATAAAATTAGGCAGCTAAAACTGTTCTCAACATTGATAATACGAAGAAATGATCTTAGGATGATTTCTGAAGGATAATATGACACTGAAGACTGGAGTAATGGCTGCTGAAAATTCAGCTTTTCCATCATTGGAATAAATTACGTTTTAAAATATAGAAACAGTTCATTTACATTTTTATATTTCTGTATACTGTAATTTTTGATCAAATAGATTTCAGCCTTGGTGAGATTAAGACAACTTTCCAAACAATAAAAATCCTTCCAAATTTTTGACCTGTATGTATATAGTGTTCTTGCTCCACCTCTTACGATTATGAAAATGTTTTTGTCTTTTTAGCAGACTCCGAGGCGGTGGAAGTGTTGTGGCAGGTTCGTACCCAGCGCCGACAGGCAGAGCCTGACCTTCCAGACACTGTGACGCGTCTCACCACACCTGAGGGCAGTATTGTGTACCTGGTTGGCACCGCCCACTTCAGCGACAGCAGCAAGAATGATGTTGCCACAGTAAGCATTGGCTTTCTTTTTTATGGGCTCGGCTCACAACCAATTTTTGAATGTAAAACACCTTAGTATTAGCTACTGATTGACTAAATGCTGTTTTGATTTGATGCTCTTTGCTTTAGACAATCCGAGCGGTCCAACCTGATGTGGTGGTGGTGGAGCTGTGCCAGTACAGAGTATCCATGCTTAAAATGGATGAGAAAACGCTGCTAAAAGAGGCTAAAGACATTAACTTGGAGAAGGTCCAGCAGGCTATTAAACAGGTCAGCCATGAAACCGAAGACTGCTCTGACATAGTTATTATACTACCAAACACATTCCTCTGAATTCATTTATCAACATGCTAAATCCTTTTTTCTCATTTCTTGTGTCAGAATGGAGTGATGTCTGGCCTCATGCAGATACTGCTGCTCAAAGTCTCAGCTCACATTACAGAACAGCTGGGCATGGCCCCTGGAGGAGAGTTTAGAGAAGCCTTTAAGGAGGTCAGTGCGAATACACATGCTCTCCCTCACTTACACAATCCTCATGGTTCTGACATGCACTGTAACTCATGCACTCGTTCCTGACTTCTGACTAGCAGATGTCCCCAATTATCAAAGAACAATAAATGCACGGTCACAAAAGCTGAAACATGAAACCTGTAAACAGCAAAGACTGATCTGCATAAATAAAATATGCATTTTCTTCTCTTACCCAATTCAGGCAGGAAAAGTGCCCTTCTGTAAATTTCACCTTGGGGATCGTCCCATTCCAGTAACCTTTAAGCGTGCAATAGCTGCTCTCAGCCTGTGGCAGAAGGCTCGTCTGGCCTGGGGCCTGTGCTTCCTCTCTGACCCAATCAGGTACAAGTCAACACCACTTTGTCTTTATATGCACAGCAATCACTTTTTGTTTTTAAGAAGTCTCTTAGAATGTAAAAATTTCATATGGTGTCTTAAAAACGGAACAGGAAAAACAGACAAGAGACACGAATGGCAAAGATACTAGTCTGCATGTGTACATAGACCAGTTTTGCGAGATAGATTGCTGTGGACTGGAAGCGATAAGCTTATGTTCAATGATATGTAATGAAGCAAACTAATGTTAGCAAATTATGTTAACACATAATATATATAAAAGTTCTACAGGTTCTTTTATAGTATTTCAACATGATTTAATCTGCCTTACTGTGTTTTATTGTGTACCTTAATTTATTATTTTATAATGAAAAAATATAAAAGAAATGTAGGGTTGTTTTTAAAAATGTACATACAATAATTTGTGATTATTCAATATTTAAAAAATTATATATAAAAAGTCATTACATTTAATTGAAAGCCTTAGCATTTTTTGTAGTATTTATTTGTATTTAAATCTCCATTTAATTTGTGAAGAATTTATTCATCATGGTAGAATTTGCTGTACCACCTTTAATTTGGGTATTATAGTTATTAAAATGTTTGTAACAAGGTCTTCCAGTAATAAGAATGTCCCCCCCCCCCCCCCCCCCTAAATTTAGCTTGAAGCTCCACTGAGCTTAATGAAGCCTATAATGGTCCTAAATAAAGGGCTTAAGCAAAACATAATTTCTTTCTTTGATTGTGGGGAAGTATGGCCTGTATATGCTCTTTTGTTTTTTGTTTTGAGATTCACATGAACAGATTTTTGGTATGTGTTTTTGCTCTTATCAGCAAGGAGGATGTAGAGAAGTGCAAACAAAAAGATCTTCTGGAACAAACCATGTCAGAGATGATCGGCGAGTTTCCAGCCCTCCACCGCACTATTGTTGCAGAAAGAGACATCTACCTCACTCACACACTTAGACAGGCAGCGCGCTGTGTGGAGGCGCCTCCTAATGCTGAAAGTGAGTACGGCACGCTCATCTCATGCTGCAGTCTTTTCCAGTGCTCTGCCTTGAAGTTAATTTGATGCTAATTTGATTTAGAAAAATGTCTTGAATTTAAAACTGCATATTGATCAGTGTTGTTATTGTTAAAGGGATAGTCCACCCAAAAGTGGAAATTCTGTCATTATTTACTCATGTCGTTCCAAACCTGTATGACTGACTTTCTTTTGTGGAACACAAAAGATATTTTGAAGAATGTGTCCGGTTCTCGTTGTCTTCCTTTTTTTTTCTTTTTTTTTTTTTCTGTGTACTATGGAAGTCATTGATAAAATGAGTAAATGATGTCAGAACTATCCCTCCCTTTAAAGTCCCCCTGTGGTGAAAATCAAGTTTTTAATGTTGTTTATATGTCGATGTGGTGTTTTTAATATGCTTTAAGACAAACCATTTGCAAATTTATGTCAACACCATTGCTGAGTATTTTCTCTTTAATACTGCGGTGAATGAAAGACGGTCTCAAAAAAGCGGTTTGAAATCACTGCTGTTTCTGACGTCACAAACTACCTTGTGACCAATCACGTCAACGTGCTGGGGGGCTTTGGGATATCATTAACACCGAACTAGCCGGGGAGTCTCGAGAGATGCCAGGTTATCCCGGTGTATTTTTCTGTTGATATGAAAAATCGGGTAGATTTCGCAATATAGTGGGTGTATGAACGTTTAAATATGTCATTTTAGTGATCAAAGATGACTTTTAAGGGATAAAATCATTGACTACAGGGGGACTTAGACAAAAAACAAAACTATTAAAAAATGTTTTTGTAATTAAAATAGCTCTGAAATAAAACACAAATGTTAGATGAAAATCTTGAAAAATTAGAACATTTAGAAAAAATTGAGAACAATTAGAACAGAAGTTGAAGTCCTAAAATTACTAAACCTAAATTAAAGCGATGTAACTTAAAGCTAAATAGAAGTATAAAAAAAAAAAAAAAAAATGACAAAACATAAAATTACTGAAAGTAAAATAGTGACAACTGAAAATATTAAAATAATAGTATATAAAAAATGCTAAAATAACACGCCCAGTGCTTCATACAGGCAAAAAAACATATTTGGAGTCATGTTAAGTCATGTCTAGTCAACTAGAGGCCTGCACTCCCGCAGGACCCGATGCAACCGAGTGCGGTGTAGGACAAGATTTGATGGGTGAGTGCGGGACACTCGTGTGTTGGGGGTTGCGGGAGAATGAAATGAAATTTACTTGAGGGACTCTGCAAAATAGAAATATCTCAAAATAAAATCGATGTACTTTTACCTGTGGGCTTTTGCTTGCGGGAGCGGGAGAAGGTAACGTATATTTCTGTGGGAACAGGACCGAATCCTGCAGGAGCTACATGAACCCTCTTGTTCATACACACTTTTTTTCTTTTTAGAAGTGGCTGCTGTGGTGGTTGGAGTGGTTGGGATGGGTCATGTGCCTGGTATTGAGAAGAACTGGGATAAAGAGCTTAATATCCATGAGATCATGAGGTGCGTATTGGAACAGTTGTATGTACTTCAGTATCTAATAGTACAAGATCTGTCATGACCCATTTTTGTTTTGTTTTTTTCTCTTAGTGTGGCTCCACCATCTCGTTTAGGCTTGGTAGTACGCAAAGTGTTGAAGGTAGCCATGTGGGGGCTTCTGGGTTATGCCTGCTACCGTGCCAGCAAGGGCGTGGGGAGGGCGTTACTCTCCTTACCGACTGTCCAATCGTTGTATGAGAATATACGAACGCCTTCCATTTGACCCTTCTCTTATCGGCACAGACTTTTCAGCAGTGAGATCAGGATGCACACTGAACACCAGTAGCCTTAACTACAGGATGGTGGTTGGGTAGATTAGGAGGAAGATTAGAGGGAAACATCGTCTCCATCCCATATGAAAGAAGCAATGTGGGTGGAAGCCTTTGACTAACACTCTTGTCACCTCCTCGACCCTCTGTGTACCTGTGGACGCAGAGCTGTACTGCCAAAGAAATCGGACCATGCTTTCTTTCCCTTTTCCTCATTCTTAAAGTATGACCCACTAGAAAATTAGCTGCAGCATGATTTCCCATGTTATCATGCAACTTGAACTGAACGAAGTTTTATTTTGCTGTGTTTTTTTTTCTTTTGGTTGGCTCCTGCGAATGATTGATCAATTTTGTTTCCCAGCAAGTCCAGTTTTTTTATTCCCTGTAAGTCAGCATTTGAATCTGCGACCTACTCCAGCCATAATCTGTAGTTCATGAAGTGTGAGTAGTGAGGCCACCTTTTTTTATGTAGGTGATTAATGGAACAGTATCCCAGAACTAATTTTTAAAACCTGAATTGCACTAAAAGCGCAATTGGACCATTTATTATGAAAAGCATAAATCAGATTTTATTGAAAGTATGACTTAATGATAAATACGTGTAATGCACATTAGGAAAATGATTTACCAAAGTATTTTTGGTTTCAGTGATTGAATTATGTATGTTTCTGAAACAATGGCTTGAAATGAGTGAAACTAAAACAACTGCACACAGTGTTTGAGAGTTTCAAGTCTCGTTCACTCTGTGCGGTTGCTTGGTTTTTCTAATAACCTGATAAGCCAAGCATACAGTTTGCCTGTGCTAGCTATCAAGTGCCTCCTACTACATGACTTGGAAAGGGCTAAAAGGAACAGAGACTGGTCGGGGTGTTTTGCTCTCTCTCCTTATGGTCATAATAAATGGGTACTATTAAATCTGGAGTCCTCTGTTTCACTCACACCATTTATTAATTGGTAACAAAACCAATCTTGCTAAAGAAAAGTTTGGCATTTATAGAAATGAGTAAATTATGCAAATAATTGGACAAGATACATTTTGTGTTTACGTAATTTAAGAGATTGTGCTTGATTCAGTTTTTTTTAGAAGGAAACGTCCATTTTCCCCCAATTTACTGTTTTGTTTTTTTGCTGCCATTTTCATAGAAATCTAGTTGCATAAAGGTTAAATTCACTAAATTAGAAACAAACTGAAAGCTCATTGTTGATGGTATGGTAATACTCTAACACTTGTAATGAAATGTCCTTTTTTTTATACCACCGTCTCAAAAGGTCACATGAGACCATCAAAATGACTTAAAACTCCTGTTAAAAGTGTAGACAACAATTCAAAAAGGTATGTTGCTTGTCAAAAAAAATGCTTCTTCAGAAAAGCCTATCACTAGCATGAGCCATCAGGGCAATATTTGGGGAGCATGCTTTATATGGATAGAAGGAAGTTAGGAGGAGTGTTTCTGCCTTTGTGCTACTGGAACTGCTGCTACATATTTTGACTTTGTATTTCCAGGTAGCTTTTTACAATGGTGTTTTATAGGGTGACTGAATTATTTTTTAGATGTGGCATGTTAGGTCACTGGCACATTCGAAACACTTAACGCTTGCGTGTCTTGAGTGTGATAGGGAATGCTAATGCCAAAAATCTGCGCTTCTTTTTTCATTTAAACTTGCATTTCGTGCAATAGTGGGGCTTAAATTAAGACTGAAACTTTGCATGTGTGCCATGTGCATTTATGCTGGAGAAGGAGATGACTATATGGATGTATCTGCATTCTGCATGATTTCTTATGTAAATGGCTTATTGGGATTATTTAATTGGAGTTTAAGAAATCTTTACAACATATATTAATTTGTATTTGTAGAGCAACAGTCCCTGCATTTGTTGAGAGGTTGTTGCACAATTAATGGTTGATTTAACGACGGATTGATTTAAAAAAAAAACATATATTTTAAAGATCTATTGATCCAATGACCCAGTAGGCTAGTTCTACTCTAAGGTTTTTCTCGAAATGCTGCTGACTTCATGAAAATTTAAACTCTGTCCAGGGTTCCCGCGGGGTCTTAAAAATCCTTAAGCATTGAATTTATTAATTTGGAAATAATACCTTAAAAAGTCTTGAATTTTGATGTCTGGGTCTTAAAAATTGTGCTGTATATGTAACTTCTCCGTATTGTATTTTTCCTCAAAAGTTTCATTTGTCAACCACGATTATTAAGATTTTTTTGTCAACCACGATTATTAGATGTTTATTGTTCAGGGGTATCTCAGTTCCCCATATTCCCAGCATGGAATAAGTAGCTAGCTAATGTTAAAAAACAACTTAACATTGTTCGGCAAACTTTCTTGTGGCCTACTGAAATGTTTTTATTTTTCACACCTGCTTGGTTTATCTTTTACCCATTCCACATTTGAAAAATAAATGAACACAAGTTTATTTATAATAAATGTTTTTCTTTGCTAGTAGGGATGTGGAATAGGTATTAATTTTTTATATAAATGGTCTTAAAAAGACTTTTTTTTAACTTGATGAAAACTGTAGGAACCCTGTCTGTCTTCCTGCCAGCTACATGCAGTGCTACTTTTGATCATCTAGAGATCACTTATAAGGTGAGAAATTACATGGTCAACTAAGTAATGTATATTTAATGCACCTCTTTGTGTGTCCATGAACTATAGTGCTAAAATAGTTTTCCCCCTAATCGCTGTTAACAATGTGGAAAGGGGGAATAAATGGTCCCTCTCCTTTTGTTAGTGCTATATTTTTTTGTTATCCTTCACTTTCAACAAGCAAAAAATAGCTAATGCTCAAATCGAACAAATCTAAAATAATCACATTATGAAATAAATCACATTATGAAATAAATGTTTTTCTTCAAAACACGCTGGCCATAATTATTGCCACCCTTTTATTAAATACCTTTTGTAATCTCCTTTTGCCAAGATAACAGCTCTGAGTTTTCTCCTATAATGCCTAATGAGTTTGGAGAACAACTGACAAGAGAGCAGAGACCATTCCTTTATACAGAATCTCTCCAGATCCTTCAGATTCGCATATCCATGTTGGCGCTTCTCTTCAGTTCATTCCAGTCATCAGGTCAGGGAACTGGGACGGTCATGGCAGAGGTTTCATTTTTTGCTCCGTAACATTTTTGTGTTGATTTTGATGTTTGTTTTGGATCGTTGTCCTGATGGAAGATCCAACTACGGCCCTTTATAAGATTTCTAGCAGAAGCCGTCAGGTTTAGATTTTTTTTATCTGTTGATATTTGATCGAATCCACGATGCCATGTACCTGAACAAGATGTCCAGGACCTCCAGCAGAAAA
This sequence comes from Rhinichthys klamathensis goyatoka, assembly GCF_029890125.1. Lineage (NCBI taxonomy): Eukaryota > Metazoa > Chordata > Actinopteri > Cypriniformes > Leuciscidae > Rhinichthys > Rhinichthys klamathensis. The sequence goes on from NW_026606709.1 coordinate 2,222,630, forward strand.
ATATGCCCACAACATTAAAGATCCAATGGTATTTTAAATTGTACACATGGGGTACTTTTTTATCCTTGTGTGCACCAAACCCATCTAGCGTGTTTGCTGCCAAAAAGCTTCTTTTTTTTTTTTTTTCATCTGACCACAGAACCCTGTAACGGTTGAACCCTGTAACAGTATTTATATCGTTTTTACCTCTTGTCAAGCACAGACCGAAGCGCCCGGCCCGCGCCCTCAGATCACTTGGACGTGGCTATGGTTACAAGAGGTAAAAACGATATAAATACTGTTCGTTTTCTCACACAAACCGCTCGTTTCATGTCTCAGGCCATCAATGTGTACTTACATTTACGAGTCATTAAATCATGTTTAATTTGGACTTCTCTGTGTATCCTCTTTGAGGTGGTGACCATAGACTTGCATTATATGACAGACAGACAAGAACGGTTTGACCTAAAAATATCAAAATGGAAACTACTGTGGAAACAAAGACACCTACATCTTGGATGCCCTTGAGGAAAGCTAAAACATAAAAAATTAATTTCAAAGTGAACTATCCCTTTAAGACAATGACACACGTCCTCTTCCTGGCAGATTGGTAACATCTTTAGTTGATTGGAACTTCTTAATTATTGCCCTGATGGTCAAAATGGGGATTTTCAATTCTTTGGCTATTTTCTTACAGCCACTTTCTATTTTGTGATGCTCAACAATCTTTTGATGCACATCAGAACTATTCTTTGGTTTTACTCATTGTGATGGATGAGGGAATTTGGCCTTTGTGTTTCCTCATATTTAAACTCATGTGAAACAAGAAGCCATAGCTAGACAATTTCATGTTTCTAGTCACCCTGGTGTGCTAAAAAAGTTAAACATTAATGGGAATATACTTCAGATATATTTTTTGAATGAAAGATCAAAAGGATAAACAATGCAGATTCTTTTTTTACAGCCATTTTTGATCATATTTACCAGCCATTAATTCTGACCACAACTGTATAAAATGTATATCTGTGTATGTGTGTACGTGTGCGAGCGCATGGATATATATTAATGTGAGACCAAAAATTCTTAATAGGGATCAAATCTGGACTCTGACAAAGCCAAAACATGAGCCTGATAGACTTCTCAAGCAACTTCTGGGTTGTCTTTGCTGTGTGGGAAGGAGCATTGTCTTGTTCTCCTGTATTCCAAAGCATTAATGAACTCACTTTTCTCTTCCTTTAGAGTCTTATAGACTTGTAGACCAGCAACCCCTGCATGTTATTTAGCTTTTTTTGGAGCAAACTTTGCTCCTTTGTCTTGGGACTCACAACACTGCATATTGAAGATTTATCCATGCCATTTAAGAGCTTGTTATCAGGCAAAACGCCAACTAATGACTATTTTTGAAGAAGAAAAAATCTAGATGATATTAAAAGATTTTGTACACCCAAACATGTGTTAGTTTGAATTTTATATCAAACGTGTTAACTTTATAATACATTTCCCTGCTTCCAGCGTTTTCCTTAACAGTTGGATTGCAGCAAAATGAATAGCCTATCAATGACAGTCATTCTAAAGAAAGTAAAAGAGAACTATTCCATTGTGAAAGCTATCATATATCAATGACAACCATTCACTTTATAATGAAAGTAAATTAAGCTTTTCCATGAAAAAATAATCCAATAAGCGAATAATTAATTTTCGATTAGTAACGTTACGTTCCGATGCGTTTGTTTCTAGGGGGACGAAAACAACGACGGACCGGATTTGAGAACAACATTCTCTGGTTCTGTTGGTTCTGTTAGGAGTTATTTAAGGATTGCTCAATTCGCGTTCGCTCTCCTTATATAACAAGCTTTATTTGACTTTAGTACGATGTGAATGGCTTCTGCTGGAGCTCGTTTAACACGGCTTTATATCTCATGTCCCGGTGTTATTTTACTTAGATCACTGTCAAATGCGGTAATGGACGACATGGGCATAAGCACGAGCCGCTCTTGCATTGAACGACTGCAGTTTGAGAATGTTGCTCTTAAACAACTTCCACTGGATTCGTCCACCGAACCAGGAGTCCGACAGGTCCGGGGGGCGTGCTTCTCTAGGGTACAACCAAGCCCTCTAAAGAACCCAAAGTTTGTGTCAGTTTCAGGTCCAGCTCTGACACTTCTGGGTCTTGATGCTGATGAGGTTCTGAAGGATCCACTGGGCCCAGAGTATCTCAGTGGGTCTAAAGTGTTGCCAGGATCAGAACCTGCTGCCCATTGTTACTGCGGACACCAGTTTGGACAGTTTGCAGGACAGCTTGGTGATGGAGCTGCATGTTATCTGGGAGAAGTGAAAGCCCCAGTGGACCAGAGCCCTGAATTACTGAATGAGAATCCCACAGGACGCTGGGAGATCCAGGTGAAGGGCGCTGGACTGACACCATACTCTAGGTAGACTTGCTACTGTAATATACATCATGTTATGATATTCTCATTGGCTGTTCACACTTCACACGTGTTTTCCTATTGCATGTTATCATACTAGAGATGGCATGTGAAATAAAAGTCGACTTTTTTATTTATTTATTTAATTTTTCTTAAGCCATATCGTACACCTTACATATAAAAGGAGCATAATAGGAACAAACTTATAAGGTGCCCTTTCTACCAAAATTCCACCAAAAGACAAGTCAAGTAATTTAAATAGGACTTTATAAACATAGACATATAAACATAAAACACACACACACACACATATATTATATATATATATATATATATATATATATATATATATATATATATATATATATATAAAGCAGCTTTGCAAAAAACAGTGGTGTCATCATCCAGCTTAATTCACTTCAAGTTTTGTTCTTAAGTTATGTTAAGGTTTAAATTTTTGTCCTTTGTGCTTTTTAGACAGGCAGATGGGCGTAAGGTTTTGCGCTCCAGCATACGAGAGTTTCTGTGCAGCGAGGCGGTTTTTGGCTTGGGAGTGCCGACCACGAGAGCTGGATCAGTGGTGACGTCTGATTCACGAGTCATGAGGGATATCTTCTACAGCGGCAATCCACGCATGGAAAGATGCTCTGTGGTCTTACGCATTGCTCCCAGCTTTATTAGGTAACCGTAGTTGTTTATTTCGTTCCTAAATGCTTTCTCGTGGAAGTGTTATTTTAGTATTATTTATATCCTATTATACTATTTATTAATATTTTGATTTTTCATTTATTAACTTTTAGTTTAGGTTTTAGTAATCTTGTTGTGCTATTATTTTGCCAATTATTTTCGCCAGGTCAATTCTACTAATTTTAGTTGAAGTTGAAGTTTTCCATTATCTTTATCTATATCTTTCATTAGTTTTATTTCAGCTTTGGAAAACACTTTATTTTAAAGTGTCCTTGTTATATATGTTACATGTAGTTATTATAGTAATAACAGTAAAGTAACAGAATTATGATGCAAACTTTATCAAATAAGAGATTGTTGATTCAAATTGTGCTGTAACGCAGCTGTAGCAAGGTAATAATGTGATTTAATCAGCTCAATTTAGTTCAGTGATGATTCAGTTCAGTTCAATAACTGTGTAAAGTTCATTTATTATGAGACAAGTTTAATTCCGCTATAAAGCAGCTCTACAGAGGACAATAGTGTCATTATTTAGCTCAATTCAGTTAAGTTTTGTTCTCATCCGATAGTGTCAGTGCAGTCAAATCGGTAATATTATTGAATATTAAGTGTTCCTAACTAAGCAAGCCAGAGGTGACAGTGGCAAGGAACCTAACCTGGTAACATAAATTGGAAAAAAAAACCTTGTGAGAAACCAGGCTCAATCAGTTGGCCTGTTCTCCTCTGGCCAATAGCAACACTGTTCTGATACTTCAGTTTTTGTGTCTATAATTGAAATAGTTTCACTCGTAAAGGTCTTTTAGTTCTAGCTGTTCTAGATGTGAAGAAGTTGTCCTGACTCTTGATGTAGGTTTGGATCATTTGAGATCTTCAAACGAGCTGATGAGTTCACGGGCCGGCAAGGTCCCAGCTATGGCCACGATGACATCAGAACCCAGATGCTGGATTATGTCATTGTGAACTTCTACCCAGAGATCCATCAAAATCACTCAGACCGCATTGAGAGGAATACTGCTTTCTTCAGAGAGGTAGACTGAGATCATTGCTTTGGTTGTAGTATTGATCCATTGAAACATATTATAACACCCCCCCCCTCCCCCGCGGTCTATAATCATCTCATTATCCTCATGACCTCCCTGACTTTGCCAGGCTACCATCATCAGATTTAGCCTCTTATCCACAGAGACTACATTAGAGCATAGCAGTGATTAGTTTAGCTAATATAAATAAAAATGTAAAACATTTTTCTATAAAACTCTTTTAGATTTAAATTTATATTATGACTTATTAATGAAGAAACATGATTGCAAAATATTTCTTTTTATTTTTTAGTAAAGTATTTATATATTTTTCTAATACTTTCAAGTTCAAGCTTTGACATGATATAGTGGTCACAGATATGTGCACTTGTTCGGACTACTTTTTAAAATCGTAATATTTTATATAAAGCATTTGCATTTTTATTGTCTATATTTAATATATAAATATTTAATCTGTGTTTACTTGAATGTGCATCTTTATTACTAGGTGACTTTACGAACAGCAAGGCTGGTGGCTCAGTGGCAGTGTGTGGGTTTCTGTCATGGAGTCCTTAATACTGATAACATGAGCATCCTGGGTCTGACTTTGGACTATGGGCCTTTTGGCTTCATGGATCGGTAAGGTCTCACTTAAACATTATCCCCCGGTTTCACAGGCAAGGCTTAAGCTAGTCCCAGACTAAAATGCATGTTTGAGCTGTTTTAACTGAAAGCAACTTGCTCTGACATATCTAAAAATATGACAGTGCCATTGTTTTGTCTCAAGATGCACACCAGTAATGTTTTTTCTAAGGCACGTTTATAAAAGCTACTTAAATGGCCTAATTGAACTAAGGCCTAATCCTGGCTTAATTTAAGCCATGTCTGTGAAACATGGCCTTGATGTTATTCAGAATGTTCAGCAATTATTTGCATTTATTGTTCATGAACATGAATTTCCTTGTTTTGTTTTCTCTTTAGTTTTGACCCAGATTTCATCTGTAACGCTTCTGATAGTTCAGGCCGGTATACTTACCAGGCCCAACCAGCCATCTGTCGCTGGAATTTAGCCCGGCTGGCTGAAGCCCTGGAGCCTGACCTACCTCCAGATCGGGCCGAACAGGTGTTGGATGAGTACCTGCCGCTCTACAATGGCTTCTATCTGAGCAATATGAGGAAGAAACTGGGTCTGCTGAGGAAGGAGGAACCAGAGGATGAGATGCTCATCACAGAACTTATGCAGACCATGCATAACACAGGTATGAAGATTGTGTGGCTGTCATACTAGAGTGTCCAAATAAAAAGTGTAAGCGGGATAATTGCTGGACAGTAACCTCTTCCTCCTCTTAGGTGCGGACTTCACCAACACTTTCCGTAGCTTGAGTCAGATTTCCTGCCCAACACAGGAGGCAGGGGAAGATGAAAGTGAGGTGATAAAACAAGCCGCTGAGATGCTCCTGCAGCAGTGTGCTTCTCTAGAGGAGCTGAAAGCAGCGAACAAACCCTCAATGGATCCACGGTAACACCTTACTGAATATTCCCATTCAAACTTTTGAGGTCAGAAAGATTTGTAAATGTGTTTTTGAAAGAAGTCTCTTATACTCACCAAAGCTGCATTTATTTGATCAGAAATATTATTGATATTCAGCATTAATAATCCAGTCTTCAGAGTCGCATGATCCTTCAGAAATCATTCTAATATGCTAATTTGGTGCTCAAGAAACATTTCTTCTTATTATTATCAATGTTTATTATCAATTATTATTAAACAGTTGTGCTGCTTAAAGGGGTCATGAATTGAGAGATCAAATTTTCCTTGATCTTTTGACTTAAAGGCCCCCTGACATGAATTTTTCACTTTCTAAACTTTTTTTACATTAATATTAGTTCCCCTAGCCTGTATTTGGTCCCCTCGTGTCTAGAAATTTCAGTCTGTGTAAACCGAGCTTTGGGTATCTTTCTCTGCCTGTGAGAAAATGAGATCTCAGACAGGCTGATCTTGAATCTGAAAAGGTTACCTCCCCTTTCTCTGCTTTGCCCGCCCATGAGAAAACGAGCTAGCAAGTACGAACGCGCGCGCGCGATTTTAGTTTTTCCTAGAGAAATATCATGGGGTGTGAACGAGCGAAGCACAACAGTTGCTCAATAATTGGATGCACAAATGATCACCGAAGTATTTTTTACTTCCTTCATCCAATCCCCAGAAGGATCAATGGATTAATTTAATTTACTCTGGAAATGCACCGACACTACACACAAAAGTTTGGCATGTCTGTGCCAAACATTTCACAGACGACTATTTCCACAACATGGGTCAATTGAGAGCTGGGCATGCTGAACGTCTGAAACTAAAGTCTGGATCAGTACCAACTCTCTTTGGCTCATCTAACGTTACAAACCTCGGACAAGTCAGTCAACTAATGATCGAGCCAAGCAACACTTTCTGATGTGTAATTGTTCAAGTTCAGACAGGTAATCTTTCTCTCAAATTCGTTCAATACTGTTTATGCATCAGTAAGTCAAGCCAGTGACTAAAATATCAACTTCACATCGTTTATTTTAGTAGGATGAAAATAATCTTATTTAAATTGTGAATAAATTATATACAGAAAGCGATCAAAGAACAATCTTTCCACACAGCGCGAGTTTATCTGGACACTTGCCAAACTCGTTATGAAATCAATGACGCACGTTACACTGCACAACGAAGCTCTTACTATAAGTACATCATCGTGTTTGCATTGGTGAAAGCAGAGAGAGTGCAGAAACTGCGTTACAATGATAAGATCTTCATTCTCGCGATCAACAGACTGTCATCTGCTCAATGCTCATCACGGCAACATTTTATGTGATGGGAATAGATCTAAATACTTTAAAAACATCTCACGATTCGTTAATCTCGATAGCTGTAATAGTAAACACGTATAATAGCTAGGGGTGACCCCGAATAGTCGAAGATTCGATGCTTCGATAGGAGGAGCCTGATTCGACTACCAATCTCACGGTCGAATCTTCGCAGATGTGTTATTAAACGAGGATTATGTCATTTTGGCTATATGAGTGTGCTCAATGTCTGATTTCACATAGAACTACTGGTTTTCTGTCAATATGTTAATGTACAGCCTATTATGATAATGCTGTCGATAAAAATGTGCAAAGAAAGAAGCTTTTAATAAATATTTTAACGTGCGCGCAGGGTGAATAAATCCAAACACCCCGTGACAGATTTAAGTTTCACTTTCGATATCCGTGACCGACAGAGGAGCGTCTTGTCGGCAGGGATTTAAATCTTTAAAAATGTCTGGGATAAGACAATCTAAAGATGCACACCATCAGAAAGGATATACTCCAAGGCTGGATTTAGCATCAGGAAAGCACTTCTGCCGGCCAACGTTAACAGGTTGGTTTTCCTCGGGACGTTCTAAAACGCTTAACGTGAAAAAAAGCTTTTAAAACGCTTAAATGGCACTTTTACGTGCTTAATGTATGTACACAGTAGGCTACACACCTTAAGAAACCATTCTATGTGCAGATAAGCAGATGAACCCAGAATATGAACGCAACGCGTTTCTCCTATTGAAAGTCACGTGAAGCTTTTTCTTTAACGGTTTTCTATGGGAGGAAAATGCTTAACGTAGCCTAAGTTATAATAAAACGCGTTGCGTTCATATTCTGGGCTCATCTGCTTTTCTGTAAGCTATATAGTATGCTTTATTAATATAAGGTGTGTACAGAATTTGATCTTTTAATATAACAGTTTTAGGACAAAGCCGTTAAGCGTTTTTCACGTTAAGCGTTTTAGAATGTATTTTATCCGCGCACACAATGTGAAAAGACTCAAACGGACACAGGCCGAGTGAAAGACTGGATTTAGTTTTTTCGATCAGGTATGGATAAGTGATTTCAAAACATTTCAGCCGGTTCTAATTTGATTTTTGGATACTGTGAACACGTTATAGCTAAAAAGACTGCCGCTCTAGTTTAGCGTTTATTGTTGTTTCTGCAGTTAAAAATACAAAGTTGACAATCCTGGCCATACTTTCGTTATTTTAATAATTTCTTTATTTTTATTTTATTAATTGATCACTCAGGGTGATCTAATTTAACTATTTGTGACTTGTGTTTTGAATATTTGTTCCCCTGCACTTTAGGCATTTTGCACACATTTGTTCTGCTTCTTGTGATTTGATTCTGACTTATTTCGTTTTGTATTTTTATTTATTATAAAAGTAGCCTATATTATGTTCTTAATTGTTGATTATTTTTCAGTGCATCGATGTTGCGCTGTAGGCCTATAGAGCATGCTCGTACAGGCAATTCAGCCAATTTAATTTGATTTGCATGTGAAATGTAAATCCTATCTGCAGTGTGGCCTTTCTGCAGTTATTTATGTTATTTCTTAGTTTTTATTGATCCAAAATGTTTTTATACATTTTCTTCTATCTTTGTGTGATGTTCTGTACATCGCGGCTTTAAAATGTTAAAGCCCCGCCCCCTCCCCAACACCACACACATGATTCGACTATTAGTCGACTATAGGCAGGACCTGACGAATCTGATTCGACTATGAAAATCCTTAGTCGGGGACACCCCTAAGCTGTAATAGTAGGCTATTCGAGAGAGTTTCACATGTAATACGTAGCTATTTCATATGCAAGCATGTCAGCCAATCACAGCAGTGGCTGGTTACACACTGAATCCCACAGCAGACACGCCCCTTCAAACAGAGCGTTTAAATCAGAGGCTAAAATCAGGCTAGGAAAAATGCCTTTTTATTTTGAAATTATGACTATTTTTGATCTAAAAAACATACTAATATTATAAGGGCAACCCAGGAAACATTATAAAATAATAAAATAACCCCATGTCAGGGGACCTTTAAGAGGTCATTGTACTATAAAAATATCCTGAAAGTTGCAGAACTCAAAACTTCCTTGTTAGTCCAAAAACAGCTTTTATTGAAACCAAGCTACCCAAACGATTTGTTTTGGTTTTTGTCACATTATTACTTAATAGTGTGGTGAAATAAATATAAAAGATGATGGAGTGACAACGACTATATTGAATCTTACAGCAATGTTGCAACTTTGTCAGTAAAAATGTTTTTACCGTGTGTCACTATTGCTTTGTCTGTTACAGATCGTTTGATATTTACTGAGTATTTATACTGTAGAACCGCAGTCAAACGTGGTTTGAAATTGCCAGTGTTTCTTATATCACAAACTACCTTGTAATCAATCACGTCAACGTGTGGGTGGGCTTTAGCATATCATTAAATGTGTCTCAAGAGACGGAAGGTTTTCTGGTATGTTTTTCTGTTGATATGAAAAATAGTGGGTGAATTATGTATATGATGTTTATTACAATGTTATGATGAACTATATGCCTTTTTCCACTGGCGTTCTAAGTTGTTCAAAGTGTTTCTAAGGATGCTGATTTTTAGAAGGCAGCCATGTGAATGGGAGCATGGTTTGTGTACCATTAACAACACATTATTAGCTGTTTAATAACGTAGTCAAGCCAAAGGCTAATCATATAAATTATTACCGTTATGTATTCAGTGGCGGGGCTCATTTGCATATTCATGGATTCGTGTTCACTAAATGAAGCAAGGGTGTAGAGTTATATTCAAGCTATTTTATGGCATGAATAAAAAAATCACAGGAAAAAACATTTAAATATGAGTTTTAAGGGATAAAATTGTTGACTACAGACAGGGGGACTTTAATAAATAATATAGTATGTAAATAATATTAAAATAACACTGAAAATAAAATGGTTAAATATCTTTATTTACCAATTTCTGTTTTGTTTTTCTTCTTTCAATGTAGTGAGCTTGCAATGCTGCTGTCCATGGCTCAGAGTAACCCTGCACTGTTCCAGATGATTTCAGACAGGAAGACGGTCGCTCTGCAGCTTGAAAGACTCTCAAAACTGAAGGAGCTGATGGACACCACTCCAGAACAACTGAGGGCCAAGCATACTGAAGACTGGTCCTGCTGGATCAAGAAATACAGGTACAGAAAGAAAGCTTTGAGTTCTTTCGATCTGATGCATTCATTTCCCATTGGCATTCATTTCTAATGAAAAGTGTATTATAAAGCATTGTTATTTGAAACCAAAAAGACCTGAATGAGACCTAAGTTGTTTTAATAGTTCAGGTTAGATTTATCTGTGTAAATGAATTATTACTTTTCCTGCTACAATGTACTTTTGCATATGTTGTCTATTTAATTCCCAAGGCAGCGGCTTGCTCGTGAGTGTGAGTCAGGGGTTGATGTGAAAGATCTACAGAAGGAGAGAGTATGTGTGATGAACAACAACAACCCACATGTTGTACTCAGAAACTACATTGCCCAGAATGCAATAGAGGCAGCTGAAAATGGTGACTTCTCAGAGGTGAGGCTCATACTAGCTTTGTAAATCAGAGCACCTAAATTGCAAGAGACATTCAGTACCATTCAAAAGTTTGGGTCAAGAAGATTTATTAATTTATTTATAATTAAATACATTTATTAGGCAAGGATGCATTAAATTGATCAAAATAGACTAAGACTTTTACATTTTTACAAAAAAATTATTTCCAATTAAATGGTTCAAAACAGCTTTTCCATCACAGGAATAAATTACATTTTTAAAATATATTAAAATAGAAAGCTGTTATTTTAAATTGTAAAAATATTTCAGAATATTATTGCTTTTACTGTATTTTTGATCCGATAAATGCAGCCTTGGTGAGAATAAGCGACGACTTTCAAAAACATTACAAAATCTTGCCAAAACTTTAAACCGTAGTGTACTTTTATGTCTGTTAATAATGTTTGTTTTCAATTTGTGATTCATAAATTTCGTAAAGTCTTAATGTTCATTTGCATCTTCTCAAATCCATTAGGTTCAGAGAGTTCTGAAAGTGTTGGAAAAGCCATTCTCTGTGCAGGAAGGTCTTGAACAGCCAGGCTTGGAGGCAAGAGGAGGAGCTCCAGAGGAGAGAGATGAGACCAGAGAAGAGGCTCGAGTACTTGTCCCATATAACAGCAAGCCCCCCATCTGGGCCAATGAGATCTGTGTCACCTGATCATCATAAAACCTTTATGACAACTAACCTGCTCATTTAAGCAGAGTAATCCTGCAGAAGCTGGTTAGGTGTTGGTAAAGGTATTAAGTGAGGTATTAAACTCCTGTCCACCAGTTAAAAACATGCAGTAAGATGGTGTGTAGAGGCAAAATGAAAATCCAGCACGTTTACTGCTGTATATTTAACTGGTTACAAATGATGACTTAGACCACTAGTCTTACCATGACAGGTCTCAGTCTGAAAGATAGAAGTTGTGCCTCTATATATAAAATGACTGTGGATTTGAATGTTGTAGGGTGTTTGAAATTAAACGCACAAGCCATTGAGCAACAAAGCTCTAAAGCTTAAACGCACAAATCATTTACTTAATAGGTATCTATATCACGTATGTAGCGCTGATTTAACACAGTCTATCTGAAGCTAGAATAGTATATTATTCATCAAATACACCTACTTGTAAATAGTATCCTGTATTTTATTTTCACTTAAGTATTTTCAGTTTCCCTACCACACAGCTTCACCTAATCTGAATAGTGTGTTTACAAAATGCATATATCATTAGAAGTGGGCATTTTACATTTACATTTTGGAGTCAACGAAGGAAGTATTTTCATATGCTTTGTATCCATTCCTTTAAATGTTGTTTAAAACATGGCTAAACGAATGTTAATGTTTTTTGGCATAGTTTCAACAACTGTGAAGAACGTTTTCAGACATTATTATATAATTTTTAAGAACTTCCCTGATGAATATGCAATATTTAAGATAAAGTACTAATTTAATAAACATTACAAATAGCACATCTGTGTTCTAATTTTTGTCAACCAGGATTATTTTATCAGTGAGAGTGCGTGGTGAAGCAATTTCCATTGTTTTCATTTAGGGAGGAATGTCAATGCCTGGGGCCCAATGCTTCAACATGTTAACACAGGTTCAGGTGTGTGCACCTAAAAATACTTAAGGCAGATTTCAACAGTGTCAAATACTTGAAGACAAAAAGAAAAACTCCCTTTAATCTATGGCATATAACAGGAAATAAGCATTCTTTGTTCATATTGTAAAATACCAGAACTTATGGGACTCCCAAAGTATTCATTTTCAAGGCTTTGGAAGAACAAACATGCAGCAGTTCTCACATTCACTGAAGGACAAACATGTTCTTGGATATTTGGTCTCAGTAATGCAACTCCTGTATGGAAAGCTGTTTTGACATTTATTCCTTAAAACCAACTATAGTATTTTATGGTACTAATACTTCTAATTATCAGCAAGTAATCCAACAGTGGCAAAGTCTTGTTCAATTTTACTATTACTATAAACTTACTCCTTTACCATCTTGAATCTACTATTCATTATATAATAACATTTATTACTTTTTTGTACTAGTCACTACCCTAATAGTGACAAGTAATTATTTATACTGGTAACAAATTTCATTGCCATTGAATTCTTTGGGAGTCTGTGGTTCAGTTATTAACTATTAATTTCTGAATGTTATTAACTAGTAAGTTTTCCATTTATGCTCATGTCCTCTTTCAGTTTTACTTCATCTTTTACTTTAAATAGTTAATATTCCAGTTATTGTAGTACTCAAGTGAAAAGACACTAGTTTTTTACCCTGAGATTCTCGCTTAGGACTGCACATGCACATTGGCTCGTCTAGCCTTAAAAATAAGCCTTTTTAAGATTTTAGGATTCCCCATTCAAATAGATAGGATTTGGTCTTGGCTGCCCGGGAGCGTTTGCAAGTATGGCTGCCGAGTGAACCGACTTTCCCAGAAAAGGACTTTACACTAGTCACAAGCAGTATTATCTAAAGTATCTAGAGCAGGGATGGGCAACTTCGGTCCTGGAGGGCCACTGTCCTACAGTTTAGCTTCAACCCTAATCAAACACACCTGAACAAGCTAATCAAGGTCTTCGGGATTACTAGAAAGTTACAGGCAAGTGTTTTTTTCAGGGTTGGAGCTAAACTCTGAGGACAGTGGCCCTCCAGGACCGAAGTTGCCCATCCCTGATCTAGAGAATAGCTAGTGACAATACAAAAAGATACAAATACACTACGTCAGTATTGACTGACCTACTTTTTTTTTTTTATTGTAGTATGAATGAAATGAAAATTAGTTCGGTTTATGCAATAACTGTTAAAACGGCTTGCCATAAACAGCCACGCAGGAGAGGGAGCGGTTAGGCTACGCGTACACGCACATTCTAAACGCGGACAGGTAGATTGCTATTATACGTGTTCAGGTAAACCTGGAAATCACAGCTGCGGTACTCAGGACAGCACATTTAAAGCGGTATTCACCAATATGTTAGCCCGAGCAAGACCTGGATATTATCGCCAGGAGGTAAATAAAACCGCTTGGGAAGTCCCGGAGAGATACAAAGATCTGAAACAGGTGGGGACGGGGGCATATGGTACAGTATGGTGAGTTATTGCTCTCATTTTCTGTGCCTACTTCCGGGAAAGAATCGTGATTTATGTTTAAAAACACTTAATGCATGTCACTGTTGCAGAACAATACGTGTCTGGGATCTATTCAAAAATGATGTGGACGTCTGTAGGTGAGCACAACAAGGCACAGACTATTTTATGATAAAGATGCCTCCAAATGTTTTGATGCGATCCAAATTCATACAGCATATTTGCGAGTCAGTCTATGTTTTATTCATGCGTGTTTACAGGGATATTTAAGATAAACTCATCAGAAAATGAGAGTTTCAAAATTAAGTGCCTGCAAAACAACGTTGTGGTTAATAATTGTAAGATGGCAGCTGTTGACTAATGCTGCCTGTGGCCAGGTGATGATGGTTTATTACGTTCTCATGCTTCCTTTAAAAAGTCCCAGAGGATTATCTCGAGTAACCACTGTTCGCGTCTTGAGGCACTTCCCACATAATCTGCCATTTAGTAAATGGCAACATTTCCACTTTGAAATTATATTATATTAATATTATAATAAAATAATATATAGGCTATTATATCACTCACTTCCCCTAAAATCACTCGTCCTCAGACCAGACCTTCATTTTGATTAAAATATATCACTTAAGAAAAACAGCACGGTAAAAACAGAAAAAGAAAAAGTTGCTGCCTTAAAGGAATAGCCTAGTTCACTTAAAAATGAACATTTTGTCATAATTTACTCACCCTCAAGTTGTTTCAAACCTGCTGTATGCATTTCTTTCTTCTGCTGAACACAAAAGAAGATATTTTGAAGAATGTTGGTAACCAAACAGCTGTTGTACCCCATTGACTTCCATAGTATTTGTTTTCCTACTATGGAAGTCAATGGGATACATCAACTGTTTGGTTACCAACATTCTTCAAAATAACTTCCTTTATGTTCAGCAGAAGAAAGAAATTCATACAGGCTTGAAACAACTTGAGGGTGGGTAAATGATGACAGATTTTTTATTTTTAAGTGAACTATTCCTTTACATTTTAAAGTACAATCAACTTGGACATTTTAGTGATTTCAACTTAAATGACATTTAACTGACTTTAAAAAAAGCTGCATTTTGTAACTTATAAATAAGATTGGAAATGGCTTAACTCTCTTTGATGAGTTAAAGCAATGTAAAAACATTTGTTGTCATAATATTGATCATATTATTTATTTATTTTTTACATAGCTACAGTATGTGTGTTCAGATGTTCAATTCGTTGTGCATAGGCGTTTCTTTTGCGAAAGCAAGCTGCTTTTGTGGTAAATTCTACTATGTATCTGTTTTCTAATTCAGAATGCATGTAATTGTTTACAACTGGTGATTCACTCCTCAGCTATGCGTTTGACCGGAGGACAGGGGCAAAGGTGGCCATCAAGAAACTCCATCGTCCCTTCCAATCTGACCTGTTTGCCAAAAGAGCTTATCGGGAACTCAGGCTGCTCAAACACATGAAGCATGATAATGTAGGACACCAAAGATTAATACTGCATGCTCTGGACACTCTCATCTGCCCTGTTTTAAATGAACAGATTTACAGTCTCATGTTGTGCTGTATTTGGCAACCACTTTCTCTTTTTAAATTGGTACAGGTTATTGGACTTGTGGATGTTTTCACTGCAGACCTTTCTCTAGACAGATTCCATGACTTGTGAGTATTTTACAATCTTAAACGGTCATACTTTGACCATTTGGTCACAATTGTGATTATGACAGCTTGTTTTGCATGAATGGAGGCATGATCATTTTCTGATTCTCCTCGTCTTTTGCACAGTTACTTGGTCATGCCTTTTATGGCTACTGATCTTGGAAAGTTAATGAAAACGCAGAGACTGTCAGAGGACAAGGTCCAGTATCTGGTCTACCAGATTTTGAAAGGACTCAAAGTGAGTATTGTAATAATAATGCAGGCTCACACACCCTCGCAAACATATTTTCATTAATCACTTTGTGTTTACAGTATATCCATGCTGCTGGAATCATTCATAGGGTGAGCACAGTTGTGTCAGTCTTATACACATATGTAAACATGTATTTCTCACTACGAAATCAAACCACTAACCTCATCTGATGCCTTGCAGGATCTCAAACCAGGCAATCTGGCAGTAAATGAGGAGTGTGAGCTTAAGGTATCTCACCACGTGCATGTATTAATCCTGTATGCCATTTGTAGAGATTAAGATTTATTTGAAGCCTTATTGTTCTGTGTCTTACATTATAGATCCTGGATTTTGGTCTAGCACGGCAAACAGACAGTGAAATGACGGGCTATGTTGTGACACGCTGGTACAGAGCGCCTGAGGTCATTCTTAGCTGGATGCATTACACACAGACTGGTTAGTCCCACATTGCATGCAGTGATCTCTATATGTTGTTCTTAAATATCATAAGTAATAATAATATTGTATTTTTTATATAATTTAATATAGATTAGTGGTTATAGGTTATATATATATATATAGTGGTTTTATATCAGTGCTGCTCTCATAAAAGCAGTAGAAAGTGCTTAATTAATTAGATATTCCACAATTACTATTTAAACTGATGATAATTCAGAGATATGTGTTGTGTTTGTTTGAATTTTCCCCTCAGTGGACATCTGGTCGGTCGGTTGCATCATGGCAGAGATGCTGCTAGGGAAACCACTGTTCAAAGGAAATGACCGTATCCTTCCTTGCAGGACAACTGTGAATTTTTTTTTTTTTTTTTTTATGTACATATTTATTAGATAATATGCAATTGTGGTTTTGATGTGGTGATTATGTCCCTAAGTCTCATCCCCAGTGTATCTGAATCCTTGACCATTTTCCGTCAGACTTGGATCAGCTGATGGAGATCATGAAGATTACAGGGACGCCAACAAAAGAGTTCACAGCCAAACTACAGTCCGAAGATGTGTGTTTCATTCATATTTTCCTACTAAGATTAGTTTGCAGAACTCTCTCCAGATATATAATGAATACTCTCGAGATGTGAAAATCCAAAGTCACATGGTATTTTTTTTTCTAGGCTAGAAACTACATAGCAAAGTTGCCAAAACTTAAAAAGAAAGATCTTTGGGCATTGTTACCAAATGTTAACCCACAAGGTAAGAGTGTTTTGAAAGTGTTTTGCTCAATCAATGCAAAAAAAAAGGGGATTAGTGTGTGTTTTTAATAATACAATTATTGTTATCATTTATTAAATAGTATTCATATCATAATTATGTGAAAGTATTTTGCTAATTGTTTTATTCGTTTTTTATTATGCAATTATTTTTATTTAATATGCATGCAATTTTATACTTTTAATATTTGTACTTTTATAAATCCAGATATACACCAGGATCACTTTTAAATAAACTTGTAAAGGAAAGATTAAAAGTTAATGTTATGTTTAAAAGAAAGAAACTCATTCATATAAATGTTAACCTAAAATCTTGATCATTATAAAAGTCCATGGACAAGTTATGTATGAACTACGTTTACATTTATGCATTTGGCAGATGCTTTTATTCAAAGGAACTTTGGTAACCCTTTATTTTACAGTGTTCTTGTTGCACATTACATGTAGTTACTGTAGTAATAACTATAAATTATGCATAATTACATGCAACTAACCCTAAACCAACCTCTATTCCTAACCCTATAGTAAGTACATTTAGTTAATAATTATTACTCAGTATTTACATGTATAATTAAACTGTAACACAGACACCTTAAAATAAATTGTAACCACAACTTTTATTGCAGTCAGTTCATGCATTTAATTACAATTAATCACTGGAATTCAATTACTTTTCCTTTGAAAAAGTAAAGTAAGGGATTACTCTTATTATTTTCTGTAATTGAATTACAGTTACTTCGGATGTAATTGCATTAAATACTGTATAGACAATTCCATATAAAACAATAGTGGATTTATCATCAAAATGTAATTTTAAATGTTAATGTTACTTGTTTTTAATGTAACCTTCTCTCTTTAAATACTTTGGTCATGTCAAGAATAATTTATGCAATTTTATATTATTTATTTGAAAGAATTAGAAGAGCAGTTTTATGTTGATCCTTGTATTGTTCAACTGGTTGAGATTGATACGAGATTTAGAAAGTAATTAGTACTACTAATCAATTACTTATTTAGAGTAACTTACCCAACTCTGGTTAACACCATGCTCTAAACTATTTGATCCAAGTACATCTTTCATGCATACATTTGATGAAAACAATTTCAAATGTCACATACTTGTTTGTCGAGTCTATGTTGCTCTCCTTTTCAGCGATTAATGTGTTAGACAGCATGCTGCTCTTGGACCCTGAGAGTAGAATAACAGCGGCAGAGGGACTGGCTCTTCCTTTCTTCTCGGAATTTCGTGAACCAGAGGAGGAGACTGAGGCCCCACCGTATGACCATTCACTAGATGAGGCTGATCAGTCAGTGGAGCAATGGAAACGTAGGTTTCAACTGAAAAGCTTGATATGACTGACTTTAAATTCACAGTAATTGGTGGAATGGATGAGACAACTAGTTTGACTTTGAACGTTTGTTTAAAGATGCATAAGGCATTAATTAGCAAGTATTTCATAGGTGTGATAGTTTATTCCAAAGAGCTAAAGAAATAACCAATTTCCCTCCGTTTTCTCTTCCTCTGTCCACTTCCATTCTTTCTACTCCTCCTTTGACCCCAGGACTCACCTTCACTGAAATTCTGACCTTCCGTCCGGCACCAGTGGTGGAAGAATCTAAAGAGACGGCTCTTTGAGATTGCTTATTTTTACATCGTCAAGGCTTTACATTTGTACCATTTGTCCCATACAGACTTTGAACAGTTTTTTACACAGTGAGTGTACTGTTTTATTTTTCAGCCTTTTACCCAGTTGTGTGCTAGTGTTTTACACAGATGAACTAGGCACAACTGAACCATCAGTAGACCGGCACCATCATGCAATTTAATTGGGAGATTTTAGCATAAATATTTGCAAGTTTGTGATTTATAGCACCTTTATTTTATTTTATTTTTTTAATGCTGACATAATTATTACACTGAAATGCTGCAATGCAAATGTCTGTATGGTTTACATTTAGGCCTGAAATATTTTTCTGGTTTTTGCCAAACCCCACAGCCATATATTTCAGTATCTGAAAGAGTATTAACTTATCTTCTAAAACCGTTTGTCAACCTGACCACAGTCACGAATGCAGAGTCCAGACAAATCATGCAATTATGCAAAGGAACCTGACAATACTGTAAAATAAGTATTTTTAAATTGATCACATTTTATTTTGTTGTATATTTTTAAATCAGTTTGTCAAGAAAATTAGAATGATTGATTAAAAATACAATTGGTAACTTTTCTGCTTTTGATGTTTCTAATTCTTATCCTCGGTTGTTTATTGACTTGAGCTTGTTGGAAAGGAAATGGAAGTCAACGGAATTCTGCACTATTTGGCATGAAGTCCAGCAGAGGGCAACATTTACCCTTCTTTTGCACTTTCTCCGATAACATTTCACAGTAATAGTTTCTAGAAAGCTGCATTATTACAGAAACTCCATTTAGACTTGAGGTCCCTGGGCATCCTCATCCTTTATTTTTATGTCATTAATTTATGCATGAGAATTGCTGTCATGTCAATACTGTGCGGTAGTCTCTGAAGAGATGTAGTCGGTTCATTTCTTAAGTTGACCTTTGCACTTCTAGTTTAGAGACACAATTCCCTGTCCTATTAAGAGTCGTTCTCTGTTCCTGCAGCCTGTCTGTGATACCTGGCCTTTTTTTGGCCCCTGTTTAGAATCCTTGTGCGGTTCATGTGGTCAGAGAATGTTCTGCCCGAAAGAAAATAGAGGAGAGGGAAAATACATTTGTCATGCTACTTCTTGGCAGCCAGATGTAACAACACAGAATGAAAGAGGAAGATAGCAAGCAAAGCCAGCAGATTTTCTCCTCTCGCTGGTTTATTTAAAGAACTTCTCTGATTTCTTGACACAAACATCTTTCTTTGTTTGTTAGAATAAGCAGCTGCGCAGTCTTAAATTCTGAATGTCATTTACATTATATTTTAAGTAACATTTGACATTCACAGTCCTGTGATGCTTTTTGGTTTATCATGTTCATAGTTTATATGATGAGCTACATCTGTGCCTTCTAGTCTATGAACTTGAGAGGAACTGATTTCATCTACTAAAATCATTTATATGATAATACAGATGTTTTATATCTATGCAGGGACATTCAGACATTTTAAGTAAATTAAGTGTCCAAATACTTATTGAGGCTACTGTATGTTTATAAATATGCAATTTCACAAAATATCTCTTTGCACTGAGAACACTATGTCCAGTGATTAAACTGGTTGGCTGTCCCTGTCAAACATCCTGTCTTGTGTAACACTCTTGAAATGGGATAAACACAATATTTCATTGTTTGCTTATGTTTACATAGTCACTTATGCAATAGTTCAAGATCTCTAAACTTAGTATGGATAGGTCTTATGGTTACCAAGGCCGTATTTATTTGATTAAAAATGCAGTAAAAACTGAAATATTGTGAATTAATATTACAATTAAAAATAACAGTTTTGTATTTAAATGTATATAAAAAAAAGTAATTTATTCCTGTGATGGCAAAGCTAAATTTTTAGCAGTCATTTCTCCAGTCTTCATTGTCACATGATCCTTCAGAAATCATTCTGCTGATTTGGTGCTCAACAATAATAATTATTAATGTTGAAAACAATTGTGCCGTATAATATTTTTGTGGAAACCATGATACACTTTTTTCAGGATACTTTGATGATTAGAAAGTTCAAAAGAACCAGATTTATAATATATATATATATATATATATTATAACATTATAAATAACTTTACTGTCACTTTTAATCAATTGAATGTGTCCTGCTGAATATCTTAAAAAATATCTTTTTTTACTATCACCAAAATTTTGATTGGCGGAGTAGATGTTTAAATATTTCTGCGTTTAATAACCTCTCATTGGTAAGACACTGTCTATCATTCTCTGTTGCTTCATGCTCTCTGCATATTTCTCTCTCTGTCTCTTTCACAAGCACAGGGAGATGCACGTGCCTTCTTGCTGTTTTGCAGATCTTCAGGAATCCTTTGGCTTAGCGGGCTGCGCAAGAGGAAATTCCACTGGCTCAAATGTTCTCAGTAAAGGCTCCAGCGTGGATCAAGCACCCAGAATCCCTGCAACCCACCGACTCCTCAGCAGAGGGACAGCGAGGGGCCGGGAGGAATGAATGTTACGGTACCACAGATGGTTCTCCTCCAGTCAGGAGACAGACTATGGTTAGAATGGTATTTTAAGTATCACCATGCTCATAAAAATAACTGTTACCCAAAACATATGTGCGTGATCTTAAGTTCATACTTGCCATTCGTTGCTTGTTTTCATCCCACATCATAACTCTGTTGATGAATAATAATAATAAAGGAAAGGTGAGAGTGATCCCATCACAGATTATATAGTTTCAGCACTGTTTTTAGAAATGATTTAATGCAGAAAATGCTTTCTGTTTGGTCTTTTTCAATTGTGAGGGTCATGAGGTTCTCTGTATGTGTGGTAGTATCCAACCCGATCTCACGAGCAATTCGTACTAATTTGTACGAGTGGCTAATTCGTAACAATTCATACGACCTGAATCGTACATATTTTACGAATTCCAAATTCGTATGAATTCATACGAATGACCTACCCCTGACCCCGCCCCTAAACCTACCCATCACGTGGGTTTAGACAAATCGGACGAATCCGTACGAGTGAGTTCGTATGAATTCGTACGAATTAGCCACCTTTTAATCATTCGTACAAATTAGTACGAATTGGTCGTGAGATAGCGTTGTAGTATCATCTGAAAGGCCCTAGTGAGCCATACATAAGAGCTTTACTGAAAAACATCAAGCTCCCATTCTGGCTTGACCAAACCTGTCAACTGTATGAGGTTTACAGCCTTCTAAATACTGTGAAGGTCGGAGGTGGTTCCTTGACTTTATCTTTTTTGGAGGAATTTAGCTGTTTTAAAGAACAGAATGTTCCTGGTTGTAAGTGATGTAAGAGAAACACAACAACATCCTCCTGCTTTGGAAAAGTTCTGGGGGGCTTTTAGATTTCTTTAGCACTACTCCAGGAAATTGTGGTCACAGTTTCATTGTGGTCAGTTATATGCAGTTGGCTCATTTATTATAACTATATCAAAACAGCTTTTCAGTGGCTCACTAAAGTGGTTTGTTTATTGCTGAAATTCAGTTTTAGAATACATATATGATACTTGCAGTCTATTGCAAGTTCTTGATTTTTTGTGTCTTTTGTGTGGATTGTTGAGCCAAAATGTGAAGTCCAAGCATAAATGAATATGAAAATGAATAATACACTCAAATATAATATTTTATTTATAATTATAGGGCTATATACACACTACTGTTAAAAGGTTTGGGGTAATTGAGATTGTTTTAAAGAAATTAATGCTTTCATCAAGCAAGGTTGAATTAAAGGGATAGTTCACCCACAAATGAAAATTCTGTCATCATTTCCTCATCCTCATGTTGTTCCAAACCCTGTATGAGTTTCTTTTTTCTGTTGAACACAAAATAGGATATTTTGAAGAATATGGGTCACCAAACAGTTGATGAGCCCTATTGACTTCCATAATGTTATACTATAAATGAGGCCTCGGGCCTGTTTAGTTGCCCATGTTCTTCAAAATATCTTCTTTTCTGTTCAGCAGAAGAAAGAAACTCATACTGGTTTGGAACAACTTGAGGGGGAGTAAATTATGACAGATTTTTCAGTTTTTGGTGAACTATCCCTTTAAATCAATCATAAAGTAACGACATTTATAATGTTACAAAAGATTTCTGTTTCAAATAAATGCTGTTCTTTGGAACGTTATATTCATCAAAGAAACCTAAAATAATGTATTACTGTTTCCACAATAATATTAGGCAGCACAAAATTTTCAACACAGATTTGCAATTTGGGCCGCAGCATTGTCTTTATGAAAGCATAACATCTGATCATTCCTCTGTAGATAACAACTTTTCATTTTTGAGAAGCAAGCCATTCTGCAATATTCTCCTGTACTCCAAAGCATTATATAACATTTCACAGTGACGTAGCTCACCAAAACCAGCAGCTAGAAAGGCTCCCTACACAATGACACCTCTTCCTCCATGTTTCACTGTGGTAGAGATGCATTTATTATTATAGCTATTTCTCACTGTATTTTCGAAGACATCGCTCTGGAGCATCACCATGCAACTCATGTTTCATAGTGATTCATCACTCCACACACAACTTCTCATGTTCTGCCAACAAACTTAATTCTGTTTTCAAACAGCAATGTCTTTTTAAGTAGTGCATTTGCTTAAATTTAGCTAATTTCCTGACCAATACTTTGCGGTTATGACAGTTAAAAGCTTAGTGTTTAGCCATTTTGGGCTTGGTCCATTTTTTTTTTCTTTGCCCAGAAGTGTATACATTAATTTACTATACATGTAATATAAAACTTACCCGCACACAAAAGAATAACAGGACAGTCTTATCATTTTAAATTAAAGTTACATTTTGGAAATTTAGTTTGGAAATTTTGTAAACCAATCATGCCGCAATCATATCCCACTGCAGTCTGGTCATGCTAATTTTAAACTATCTGGTTCCTGTATTAAGTGCTTTTGTAGAAACTGTGATGGAAAACTGTGGCTCAAAGTCAGAAAGTGTTTATTTGATATGGGACCCTCTCCTTCTATTTCTCAACCACAAGGTTACATAACTATACTTGCATAACATCCTTTTCGGAATTTGGGGAGCGAAGGTAAATCATAATTTGATGGTCAAATAGCCGTGTACCTGCATATGGCAACAGTATGTAGATATGCTTGTGGAGATGGCCAGTTAAAAGAAGATGGATATGATATGCTGTGCAGGAGAGGGCTGTAATTAATTTTTGTATCCACTTTGCTCATTTAGCTCTCAAGGGACAGTGTCCAGCAGCAAGGTCAAGATTTAGGACACTTTGCCCTAGTTAGATCACAGTTTAGGATTTTCTTCAGGACTAAAATGCACTGCTTTGCTTATGACTTTTCTAATCACTTTTATTTGCCATTTGAAATTAGGTGCTTTTTTCATACTGTATCAAACAATTGAATTTTAAAGTTTAAATTTAAATTAATTTTAAGGTTGAAGATATTAGATATTAGAGTCTTATCAATGTTCAGTGCTCAATTTCATATTAAATGTAATTCATATTAAATGTAATTTCATATTAAGTGTAATGTGCAAGCTATATATATGACTTCAAAAAACGTTTAGTAATATTCAGGTAATATTTGTAGGTTTTTTTATTTTAATAGTAATTTTTTTCTGTCACACCACAGGGCTATTTATGTGCAAAGTTGATTAAAATGGTTTCACTATTTGGTAAAAAAAAAACTGATGAAGTGCTCTTTTACTTCATCATCATCATTATTATAATTAGACTATTAAGTGAGAATTTTAAAAAAGTGCAAAGTTCTGTTATTTTATTTACTAGAAAAAAACGTATTTGTTTTATATTTTATTTATTTTTTCTTGTTGTTACAGTTAAAGGGTTAAAAAAAGTGCACTGTCCGTTTAATGGCCTGCAGTGGCAGCTGTGCTGTTAACTTTGTCCCTGCCACACAAAGACACATTAAAGCTACTTTAAAGGACCACCATTCAATTGTCCTCTCCCTATACACACACACACACACCAACTTGCCATATGTCTACCCATAAACCCCGCCCCCAAACCAAAGATCCCGCCCACCAACCTGGAGGATCGAATATCACGTCCGTCTTTCGCTGCATCACTCGACTCCTTCTTTCATCCTAAAATCGCTGTTACAGTGTCAGTTTAAGCTGAAACCTCTCGTCCACGCGGATCTGACAGAACAGATTGTTAGTATGATACCCCAATCGTCATCTGTATCCTAGACCGGGGGTTGGGAGGGGAGAATCAAATCTTTTGACCCCAGCCATCATTCCCTTGAATAACGGGCACACAGCCACTCGACAGCCTCAATCGTTGTTTCCTTTTTTGCCGACATCTGCTGCATGTTGCTCACATTTGCATCCGAAGCAACAAGAGGTCTGTATTAGGCTGTGATGGAACACTTTCATCTCAATCGCTGAAGAAAGAAATCAGCTTATTTGGATCAGAACATTTAATCTATTCTGTTGATTCACTGAGCGTATAATAACAACCAAGGGCTCGGTGACATGATGGAGAGCGTGGAGAAGGAGTGCGGCGCTCTGGGTGGATTGTTTCAGGCGATCGTCAATGATATGAAGGTACCAGTACTGTTTTATTGATGCAGATATTTAGCACAAAAAAGATGGTTGTGTTTTACTGCCTTTGTTTTCATTAGGGGTCCAGCTGCCTGCACCACTGATGCTGTGATTAATGACATGGGGGTCTCAGCATGGAGGGCTTTGTTGTGGAATGAGAATTGAACCCTTTTGTAGATGTCTGTTGAACCTTTTATATGTTAAAGCATATTTTTGTGCATTCTATTTGAGATAAATACAAATAATTTGCCTACGTAAAAGACGAAAAAGACAATTTTTCTTCAGAAAATAGGTCCAGTTAGGGGCTTAGCTAGAAATGATAAATAATCTTAAGAAATATTTTTTTTCTCCAAAATATAGGGGTTTTATAAGAAGCATGGGCACCACCCACTTGTCCAGGCTTGAGCAGAAATGTAAAATTATGTTTTGAAAGTCAAGTGTTATATGTGCACTATAGCACCACGGTCTGTTATTGCATGTTTAGAGGCTCATGTGTCGTTTGAATTTTACAACAACCATATAATCCCATTTTAACCCAATTCATTTTATTTGACATATAGTCCTCATTTACAGATTTGAAAATGGTGCACTAAAAGTCTGCCTAGCTATTAGTTGTCCAATGACCAAAAGACATTTACCACTATTTTGAACTCGAGTCAGAATATCTCTCAGATTGACCCTCTATCATATTGATGATTTCTGAAAGCAATGTTAATGCGCAGGGATTATGCATGGCTCATAAAGAGATATTAATGCATCAGAGAGAGCTTAAACGTGGAGCTCGGCTAAAATCTCACTTGCTCAGAGCCTTGTTGTGATTTTCAGTGAAGTAAAAAGAACCAAAAACAGCTTTTATACATCTTTTTGAGATTTTTGTCAGAAGAGAAAAGTTTGTAATACAGAAACTCATTCTAACTATGCAAATCAATTACTTTGGGGAGTAATTGATTTAGATATCACAGTGGCTATTTTGTCCAAATAGTCAATAGGATAAGAGATATAATATTTCATGGCATGTTGGAATTCTTTATTTGCGCTATTTTTGAACCACATATCTTATTAAGAAGAACCATTTGTAGTATTCCTTAATGAAGACAAGTCAAAATAGTATGTTATTGTGTGAAACGTCTAATGTCATTTAATCTGTTCTCCTGTAACATTTAAACCTCTCATGGCCATCTCTCAGATATGATCTCTTTTCCTACAGCTATTTGCTAACTTTTTTGGAGCGCTTTCCAGCCTGTTGCGTTGCTGAAGCAGAACCCTGTGGTTGTACGTACTGTTCCATAAATGGTTTCCATGTTCTCGTGTGGCTCCAGTAGTGAATGTTATTGCTGAAAGTTGGCGTTTGAGTGAAGTTCAGTGGCCAGATGCCAGATCTGGAGTTCATATGTTGTGAACGGCTCCAGACTTGGCACAGGACCAGCCCTGGCAACGTTCAGCTTGTTTGACATGCAGTATATCAACAGTCGTAAAGAGGATACAGCCGGAGAGTGTTGTAATGTCAGAGATGATGATTTGAGTAGGTAGGGCAAACTCCTCTTCAAAAATTAGCATATTGTATCATTTCTCTACTCGGTGATTTCACTTGGCAGACCAAGGTCTATAAAAGAGTTTACAGCTGTGGCCAAAGGTTTATGACAGCTATTTTTGTTAGAATAATATGAAATGAAAACACAGAAACAGACTTTTTTCACTTCCAAAATAAAATGAAATAGTAAAACTAGTATTGAAATACGTAATAATAATAATTATACTCATGAGTTTAACATTTTACACTTTATTTCGATGGTCCGAGGTTTAGACATTCTACTAATTATAAGTAACTTTGCAACTACTTGTCAACTAACTCTCATTAGACTATTAGTAGACTGTCTGCTTAATATCTGCTAACACTTCATTTTGACAACAGACATTCTAACTTTGCAACTACTTATTCTACTAACCTGAACCCTAAGCTAACAGTCTACTAAAAGTCATAGTTGACATAGAATAGTGAGTAGAATGTCTAAAGTGGACCATCATAATAAAGTGCAACCCAGTTCATTTAATAAATGCTATATATTTGTTTGTAATTGTGTACTTTAAATTCTTCCAGCGTTAAAATTTTTGTATAATATTTATTTTCAAACTTTTGGTGTTTGTTTTTAGCTTTTGCGTTGTGATTGTGATAGCCTCCATGAATTCAAATAAACTCAAGGGCTTTTATGATAAATTGACCATACAAATAACATCATTACTGTTTCAATTTTGGGTTGAAATGTTAGGACTTTCTGTCATCTTGTTTAATGTGTTCATTGGCTACAGGAACTTGCATGGAGCCTAGGAAATAATCACAAAATTTGGCTTTTTTCTTCAAAGTCTAATCTGGGCTTTGTAACTGATTCCAATCACAACACGGTTCTTCTTTCATCAAAAAAACCCCCAGCAAGACATTGATATTTTAATGTATTATTAGGAAAGTCCTATTTTATCCTAGATTCTAACTAACTGATTTCCTGATTCGATACGATCTAACTCCTATTCACAAGCTCTAAATTTGATTCTGATGTGATTTAATACCAATTCATTTGTAAATATTTCATTACAATATTAGCCTACATTTTAAAACAGAGCAGATACATTCAATGAAGAAATACATTTACTGTTTCCTTTATTGTACAACTGAATAGCTCAATCAGGGAAAATAACACACAACGTTAGACTAAGTTTAAACCTGTGATAATGAAAAAATATATTTTTTCATAAATCAAAATCAAAACGGTTATAACATTATGCTCTTTTCTGATTAAAAGTCTGTAAATATAAGATGATCATATTATTGAATTAAGCCACTGTATTGTCTATTGCGGCCTATATGTGAATTGATCACAGCATCTGCAGACTTTTCTTAACCTGCAACAACCTTCTTTGTTCATCAGTTTTAGTCTCAATCTCCTTGTGTCTTTTTCGTCCTTGTTGCCTGAAAGCTAATTAACCACCTGTGGGTTTTAAATAGACCTGAGTCTGACTTTGACGGTTTACAGGAGTTGGAGTTAGAGAGTCAAAATCATCTTTCTTATTGTATGCATTTACAGTATCGTTCAAAGGTTTGGGGACAGTACGATGTACAAAAAAAAAAAAAATGAAATGGATACTTTTATTCAGCAAGGACACATTAAAGTGATTAAAAGTGACAGTAAAAAAGATGTTTACATTGTTATATATTTAAAATAAATGTTAGTCTTTTGAACCTTTTATTTATCAAATAATCCAACTGTGATAATAGCCTACTAGAAATGTTTCTTGAGAACCAAATCAGCATATTAGAATTATTTCTGAAGGATCATGTGACACTAAAGACTGGAGCATTGATGCTGAAAATTCAGCTTTGCTATCACTGGAATAAATTAC
Source organism: Rhinichthys klamathensis goyatoka (assembly GCF_029890125.1). NCBI lineage: Eukaryota > Metazoa > Chordata > Actinopteri > Cypriniformes > Leuciscidae > Rhinichthys > Rhinichthys klamathensis. The sequence goes on from NW_026606709.1 coordinate 2,250,960, forward strand.
ATGTTGTAATATATTAAAATAAATTGTTACAATATTGTCACGGATGGTTGCAGGAAGGCAGAATAAGTTTTAATGGCAAAGATACAACGAATAAACAAACAGACAGGGCAACACACACTAAAGCAACGTAGACCAAATAGAGAATGAATGTGAGAGATCAACTTCTATAGCAACAAAAAAAAAACCGAGGATAATTAATAGAACACAGCTGACACAAATTAACTAATAATGAGGAGTGGGAAAACTGAACAAAGGAGCACATGATGAAAATGAGAACAAATTGGAAGTCCATGAAAACAGAAACTAACAGAATATAACAGTGACAAATATTTCAGTGAGTGTTACTGTTTTTTTTTTTTTTAGCAAATAAATGCAGCCTTAGATGATGAGCATAAGTGACGTCTTTCAAAAACTTAAAAAAAAAAATCTTACCAAACTTTTGTATGGTAGTCCAGATTGTGCGTAACTTAAGCCAGGGACACACTTAAAGACCGATTATGAATGTAATTTGATGCTTACGACTGATCATGCCCAAACGCGCGGAGTCAGAGACAGTTGCGTTCAGTCAGTGTTCACAGTCGGTGTTTAAAATCTGCTCCAGTCATTGGAAAGGAAACAGTCTGTAAGTGTGTTCAGTTCAGTCTTGGAATGTTTCAGCTAGTCTTTAAGTGTGTCCCCGGCATAAGGGTGTAATATTAAGTGCACAGTGGGCAGCAGAGCAGAATTAGCTTTCTTCCAAAACACAAGAAAACCTAGATTCCAACATCAACAAAAAATAAAGTCAGACTCCCATGATTTAATCATTTTTTTAAAGAAATAATAAGAAACCACTGCTTACAGTAGATATCTCAGGTATTCTATCATGTGGCTAGTGTCTTTCCATCTTTAGCAGGTTGTGTCAGCAAACCCGATGCCAGAATTTTTGACCAGTATTTAACACAAATGTCTATAGAGACCCCTGGGCCCTGGCTGTTCAGACAGATACAGAGACCATGCAAAACAATCTTATTCCAACCTCTCCAGTTTCTTAACAAGAGCTGTCAGCACAGTTTTAAAAAGATTCCTCTTTCCTGTCTCTACAATTTTCTGTTTATTAAAGACAGACTTTCTCTTGAATTGATCCAGTGTGAAAGCCTGAGGCATTTGATGATTTTTCATTTGTTTTGTCTAAAAGTTGCATCTTGAAGTGTGAAAATAAAATAATTATTTTGGAATTAAAATCTTAATAATTCTTTTACGATTTTACTGTTGTTTACAGAGGTTCTACTTGACCAAGGAAGTGTTGCTGGTTAAGCTAATTAAAGGGATAGTTCATTCAGAAATGTAAATTCTGTCATCATTTACTCACCCTCATGTCACCTCAAACCTGTATTGGTGGCAATCAAAACGTTTTGGTGCCCATTGACTTTCAGTGTATGAAAAACAACAACACTGAGACATTTTTCAAAATATCCTCTTTTATGTTCCAAAGAAGAAAGTAAGGTTTGGAACAGCATGAGCGAGGGAATACTGTTTCATTTTTGGTGAACTATCCCTTTAAGAAACCTATTGTGAGAACACCAGCATCATATGTTGGGGAACAACATATGCTGGTCTTTTAAACCACGTAGGAAGCTATGATGACAGACACACCTGGACGGAGTTTAGCTGGTGTTTCTGTCGAGAATGTTCTTCTAAAACAGATGGAAGAGTGTCATGACTGTTTGTATTCAATGAGACATCTGGTCCTCATCTGAAGTGCTTTGCTCTCTCTTTGTGGTACATGGAGTTTTGAATGTGTCCGTTTTGGGGTACCTGCATGTGTGCAGTTAGGTTTTAAGGTGTATGTCCTTACTAACTCTCTTATATGTGTCTCTTCCTTCCTGTAGTACTCGTACCCGGTGTGGGAAGACTTCATTGCAAAGGCCACAAAACTACATTCCCAGCTAAGGTGATTTAACTCTTCAGATATCCTTTTATTGATTATTTATTTCATCTTTTTGTAGATAATGATGCTCACCTTATAGGTCCTGTCCCAAATGTCACCCTCAACCCTTGCGATCTATATTTGGGCGCATGGGCTGTTGGGTAATAGTTCACACCAGTGTGGAATCGACAAAAAGTCAAATAGCCCTCGTGAGCACCCTTCTGAATCATAAAATGACAAACGAGCGAAGGCCATGAGACCGCAAGTCCACATCAAGCCCTCCATTCGGGCCTTAATCTGCATTTTTAAGAAGTGAATCAGATTGGTTTTCAACAGGTCTGCCTGCTGTTCTTAATCAGCACTGGCATTGATGACTATAAATGTTTTGTTGTTTACTCCCTTCACAGAACCACAGTGTTGGCGGCTTCAGCGTTCCTCGATGCTTTTCAGAAGGTGGCAGACATGGGGACCAACACGAGAGGTAAATTTTTCAGTTAAAAAGTTGAGGTCACAATGATCAACATTTTTGAGTTGCAGAAGGTTGTCGACGGTGTTTTGGGAGACTATAAAAAACTTTTGCATAGTCAGATTGCACAATAACATTCCAAAATATGGCATTGTAAAGAAGTTGGAATTGGGGCTGCACAATTTGGAGAAAAGAATCGAATGGCGATTTTTCTGTAAAAAATTGTGATTGTGATTTAACCCTTTGAAGGTGTTTTCTGGGTCATGGAGGTGTTCTGACATGCTCTGACATTTGTGCTTATTTCTGTTACTTGTGACATTTTCATGGCTAAAGTCTGATTACACTGTATTCAGCACAAACTCTACTACAATAATTTGTCAGCAGCATGTATGTAAAAGTTTGTAGTTTTGAGATAATTACGTTTATGCGTGGTTTGTGGAAAAAAAAATGTCACTGAAATAAGGTCATGAAACCCATACTGATTATTTCTTCAAAAGACTTTTGAAAATTGTATCACGTAGCCTAGAAATTTGTAAGACATGTTTTGTGTAAGAAAGCTTTATGCGAGGGTTAGGGTTAGGGTTAGGGGTTAGGGTTAGGTTAAATACATCAATATTCATCATGAATATTGATGTATTTCACACCTGAGAAAGACAAAGACCCTCCCATAATGGCCCTATCAGGTGCAATCAGGCCCTATCATTATGAGGAACCTTGCACAAAGAATGAGGAGAGATTTAAAAAAGAATGGCTTTTTAGATTGTTTGGATTTATTTACAACACAACATAATCCAAAGATACACAACAAAGGACAAAAAAGCACATTATTGAACACAGTGATCTAAAGACAGAGACTTGAACAGTCACATAACTTTGTGCCATTCCTGAAACATAGTACATACCTGTCATTTCCAAGGTGTTTGATTTTTCATTTTACCATGTTCATGTACAGAGACTCATATGAATGTGTAAGTCAGCAAGACTCAGTGGCATCTGGTCCCTGTAAAAAAAAAACCCCGAAACAACTGTAAACATGCTGATATCAAGATAAACTATAGGCTGCACGATTTTGGGAATACATTTTAGATTTTTCTGGTTAAAATTGTAATTTAAAATTTACAAAATACACACACAGACATATATATATATATATATATATATATACACTCACCGGCCACTTTATTAGGTACCCCATGCTAGTAACGGGTTGGACCCCCTTTTGCCTTCAGAACTGCCTCAATTCTTCGTGGCATAGATTCAACAAGGTGCTGGAAGCATTCCTCAGGGAGTTTGGTCCATATTGACATGATGGCATCACACAGTTGCCGCAGATTTGTCGGCTGCACATCCATGATGCGAATCTCCCGTTCCACCACATCCCAAAGATGCTCTATTGGGTTGAGATCTGGTGACTGTTGAGGCCATTTTAGTACAGTGAACTCATTGTCATGTTCAAGAAACCAATTTGAAATGATTAGAGCTTTGTGACATGGTGGAAGTAGCCATCAGAGGATGGGTACATGGTGGCCATAAAGGGATGGACATGGTCAGAAACAATGCTCAGGTAGGCCGTGGCATTTAAACGATGCCCAATTGGCACTAAGGGGTCTAAAGTGTGACACGAAACCACCCCCTACACCATTACACCACCACCACCAGCCTGCACAGTGGTAACAAGGCATGATGGTTCCATGTTCTCATTCTGTTTACGCCAAATTCTGACTCTAACATCTGAATGTCTCAACAGAAATCGAGACTCATCAGACCAGGCAACATTTTTCCAGTCTTCAACTGTTCAATTTTGGTGAGCTCTTGCAAATTGTAGCCTCTTTTTCCTATTTGTAGTGGAGATGAGTGGTACCCGGTGGAGTCTTCTGCTGTTGTAGCCCATCCGCCTCAAGGTTGTGCGTGTTGTGGCTTCACAAATGCTTTGCTGCATACCTCGGTTGTAACGAGTGGTTATTTCAGTCACTGTTGCCCTTCTATCAGCTCGAACCAGTCTGGCCATTCTCCTCTGACCTCTGGCATCAACAAGGCATTTCCGCCCACAGAACTGCCGCTCACTGGATGTTTTTTCTTTTTCGGACCATTCTCTGTAAACCCTAGAGATGGTTGTGCGTGAAAATCCCAGTAGATTAGCAGTTTCTGAAATACTCAGACCAGCCCTTCTGGCACCAACAATCATGCCACGTTCAAAGTCACTCAAATCAACTTTCTTCCCCATACTGATGCTCGGTTTGAACTGCAGGAGATTGTCTTGACCATGTCTACATGCCTAAATGCACTGAGTTGCCGCCATGTGATTGGCTGCTTAGAAATTAAGTGTTAACGAGCAGTTGGACAGGTGTACCTAATAAAGTGGCCGGTGAGTGTATATATATATATATATAATGAATACCAGGTTTTTATATATATATATATATATATATATATATATATATATATATATATATATATATATATATATATATATATATATAATGAACACCAGGTTTGTTGTGCCTTGTAGGCAAATATACGTGTAGGGCTGCATAAAATAATAATAACAATAGCCTATAGCAGGTGGCCTATAAATCGTTAAAAATGAACACTTCAGTAACACTACACTAGAGAAAAATATATGGATTATCATATGTTACTTCAAATGTTTCCATTCGTTATGACGTTATGAAATGATTGGAGTAAAAACATGAAGCCTAATGCTTTTCAAACGCACAGCGCGTGCAGAGGACATTTACTGAAGCGATCGAGCCGGTCCAAATTATGAAACATTATTGTTACCACATTATACATATCTACGTTTGAGCAGATATCCACAAACACAGCATTTAACAGTAAACACGGGTCTAAACATGATAATATTCACCATATTAGAGTAAACACTCATACTAGCCTACTTTTATCATGCTGTGTTTTATTATCGAACATAAAAACATCCTTGTGTACATGTATATAAATTTAGCATTAGGGTTCATGTTTTTACTCAAATCTCATTTCATAACGTACATTTTAGTCTGGCACTAGTTTGACTAGTTGCTACAATGTAAAGTTTATATAACAATAACATGCTTACTATTATGAGTGGACATGTCTTACCGTAAAAATCTTTCTCATCTTCAAATCGCGTTCATATAATTCTTCTGAGGAAGCGTTTGAGAAACTGTACATTTCGTTGCTTTCATACGGATTACTTAAACAGAGAATATTTGTTTTTTATATACTGTACATCATTTGAACAAAGAGACTTCAAGCTTTGTAAAGACATTTGTCTCAAGTCTGTGTGACAAACATTCGCTGAGTTACAGTTCATTTTCTGTCGCGTTTCAGAATGAACTTCACATTGAGAGAGACTGCAGAACGCGCATCATGTTTATTTTCTTTATTTTACGAAAAACACAACATTTTGTTTTTATTTTATTATGAGTGTACACAAATAAAATAAGACATTTAACAGTTTTGAATGATGTATAACACTTATATGTAAGATCAAAATTAACAGAGTATTTTGAGTCTCTTTTTCACTGATAAGAAAAAAAGCGAGGTGGTATCGCCGGCGCGACCGCTGACCCCAGGGGGTTAAAATGCGATAAAGCCTACGGCATACGTCCTACGGTGGGTCAGAGGTCACCCTTCCATTGGAACTCGGCTCTCTCATGAACGCGTGTACGTCTGTTGCTGGAAGCCAGTGATTATAGTTTATGAAGTTTTAAATATGGATATTTTTCTTACAAAAACCTTCAGAAGGCATTTATTAACCCACTGGAGTCGTATGGATTACTTTTATGATGGATGGATGCACTTTTTGGAGCTTCAAACACTCGGGCACTATTCAATGCCAATATAAAGCTGGGAAGAGCCAGGATATTATTTAATATAACTCAGATTGTTTTTGGCTGAACGGAGAAAGTCATATACACCTAGGATGGCCATAAATTATGGGATTCATTTTCATTTTTGGGTGAGCTATTCCTTTAAATAAAAGTAAAAAAAACTCAGGAATCCCTTAATGCTTCTCTTTTGTTGATAAGCGCTTCTCATTACAAGTATGGGAAGATGGTCAGCACATGTCTGTTTCCTAATGCTCATTAGAGTGACCCAAACTCAGATCAGATGCATAGATTCGTGTAGATCAGCATTTACTGCGAACATTTACTTGTTCTGACTGAGACACTGAAAACACCAGATCATGAGATGCTCACACGTGTACTGTAAGAACACTGCTGCGCTTCACTCTGAAGCATGCAGATTCAAATGTAATTAAATCACAGGCTTTGTGGTTTGATAATCGCACTAAGGCATATTGTGATTTTGTTTTAATTTCAATCAATTGTGCAGCCCTTGTTGAAAGTCATACTTAAATATGAATACAGCAGGAAGGTCACTTTGGGTTTGTTCTGATAACTAGGAAATGGCTTGAGAGTCATGTTTCATCATAGTTTAATACTGCTTCTAGCTTGGCTGCTATTGGATCTCTGAAACCGAATCCTTCCTGTGCCTTTAAAATCCTCTAGTTACTGCCTGCAGGGATCAGACAAGGCCAAACAAATCTAGTCTTCATCAACACAGTTAAAGGATGTGGGTCAGGCATAGCTGTCTGCCTAGAGCTGAATTACTCATTTGTACATTTCTTGTAAATTGCACCATATGTACACAAGCGCTGAATGCAATGGATCTTTATATCCCATGCAGTGTGCATGGGTTTGTTGCGTGTGTTCACCAACCAATCACATTGGACAAAATGGATGGTTGCTATTGGGTACCAAAATCTGCAAGGTTACAGCACTACATATCAGACGTATATAAAGGTCTTGTTTTAAAGATCTTCTTAGTGTGGGAGAGAAACTATGATGGAATAGGATTATGATCTATGATTCGTAAGTTTTAGTTTGGGGTTAGAAAGGCTTATATGTGGCCTTGGGAAATAAATATAATGGATTGAAGATATATAAAAGATATATGTTTTTTGCTCAAATATATTTGGCAGAAATACATTTTGTAGTACTTTATATGTTGGCATTTAAACTAAAGGTTTGAACAAAATACATTTTCAAAAAAGTATGTTTCCTAAGCCACATATATTTAGCATATTTAAGCATATATTTTGGCCAGAGAAACATCCATGGAGTTATATTTATATATCAATCAAAATTTTACCCAACCCCTACTGCTATACAGCTGGTTATAAAAAACTTGCAGTGATAAGAAATTAAGAAAGATACAGACTATACACTATAGACTAGAGTCTAAAGGAGCAGATTATGTCACATTTGATTTTGTTTCAGTCTAGTAACAGAAAATGCAAACCTATCCACCTTCACCCTTCTGCCCAGTTCAGAATCATTACCAGATGCCAGTGAACCAGATTGATTCCATTTGTCCTGCGGGAGCGCTTTGTTCTGCACCGGACTCCAAACATACAGCACTGGCATAAATTAGTTCAGTGAACTGTCAATACTTTTAGTAGATAGCTGTCACTGGAGCATTTTCACCTCTGACCTTCTCTGTCTGTTGTTTATGACTTTGCGTTGATAAGTTACAAGTTGCACTACTATACACACCATAGTCAGTGGCGTAACGAGCAAACACCGGGCCCTTATGCAGGATTAACAAGGCGGGCCCCCCTCCTACAGCACGTGATGACGCAATGTCCACGAGTAAGTTTCCATGAATAGGACAGGATAGGATCATAGAGACACAGCATATAAGAGATGAGATGACTGACAAAATCAAGAGTAGCCTACGCGCACCACAAAAACAACAACAAAAAAAACACTAGTGAATGGGCACCATAACACAAAAAAACACTGTGCTATCTTTTTAAAGCAGCTTAATTTTGGGTAATTTACTTTTGTAATTTGACTACGACTCCACTCCATATCAATATTGTCTGTCTCAAGTTCAACGTTTTTACTGTTTTGCACGCAACGCATGTTCACTTACCGACCCGGGGATTCCCCAGTCCCAATTCGAAAACAAATTACACCAAAATCCATCATTGTTCGTTTCACAGGTAACGCTTCCTTTTACAGTCCTGTTACCCATGTACTTACTATGTACTTATTATAGTAATTATAATTACTGGGTAATAACTAGGTACTAACCCTGAACCTACCCCTAAACCTACCCGTAACCCATGTACTTACCTTATATTAGCCAGTACTTTCTAGGTAAGTACACTGTAAGTACACGTAAGTACTGTACTGTAAAAGGAAGCGTTACCGTTTCACACATGTATTTAATGATCAGTAAAATATGTTGTTGTCATTAATTATTCAAATAAATTCGCAATAAAGTAAAATGCGATCAGACTGAAAGTAGTAAAATGCAATAGGGGGCCCCAGCTGTCAATCAATATCTTCCAGTCACGCGGGCCCCTGATTGGTCCGGGCCCGTAATAGTTACGCCTGTGACCATAGTGTATCAAATGATTGTTACCCTAATTCCAAAGGAGAGAATTCATTACAAGCTTCTCACTTTTATTTAATTTTTTTTGGAGGGGTCACAGTAGCTCCACACTAAAATTATATCTACTCTACACCAATGAGAGGGCTGTATATAATCCCTGACATTAAGTGTCAGCAACTGTAGGCCTGCGTTCTCTTTGAATTAGGGGCAGGCTGGGGGCACTGGCACAGCTGGAGATCTCGCTAAAACACTGCCATCAGACAGATTCTCGTCTCAACGGCTTCCAGTGACACACATTTCTCCCCCCTATCACCCCAGTTAGCAGGCCCATAATCACACACAGTCCGGACAGTCACATTAGCTAACGACCACAGCCTTTCAGTGACCTGAACATGTAAAGTGTTTGAATATGTGGCAGTACAGTACTTTACAGTAAGGTTCATTTAGTTTATGCAGTAGGTCTCCTGAACTAACTATGAACAACAATTTGTTCATATTCATAAAAATGGCTTTTTAAATATAGTATAATTTACAATATGTTATAATTACATTCATATTACACATGATATTTAATTATATTATAATTATGAACATACTATTGTTCATTGTTAATTCATGTTTATTCAGAATACATTGGTGTTAATGTATTTTTACAACTTTAAATGTTAGTATATAAGCAACAGTAAAAGTAGAAATTAATAAATGCTATGATGTTTTTTTTATGAACATGAAAACATTTCTAACCTTATTGTACAGTGTTACCAGTTCACCTTTCAGATTCGTCTTCATGATTGCCTGGATGTCAGTTTTGACCACTACCCTGCTGAAAACTCCAGCATAAACCAGCATGAATTCCATGTTGGTCCAGGCTGGTTTATGTTGGTTAGAACTGGTATAGTGCTGGTCAAGCTGGTGGACTAGAATAGTCATGCTGTTCTCAAGCAAAACTGAGCTGGCTTGCTGGTCCACCAGCTCTCCCGCTTCCCATGCTGGGAACAAACAAGCATTCGGTGCTGGTCCCAGCATGCAAAACATACCTTATGCTGGTGACCAGCCTTGCTGTGTTTTTTAAGAGGGTATTAAGGGTTTCATCTCCTTTCAACTCGACTTATTGTTCCATATATGCATTTAAGATTGTCAAGAAAAGGTCAGTTTAAGTTGAGTGTTAGTAGGCTTGCGAATACCAATACAAGGAACGTCAATATGGAAGGAAATTACATACTGCCACTTTCTCTCTCTATCTCTCTCTCTCTCTCTCTCTTAAACCTTTCTCTTCTATTATGACTCCCTGCCTTTGATAGCAAAGGAGTCCAGCAGTCTGGCTTGTTTGTGATCTTTATAGTCATGGCGTCATGGTCAGTGTTTTTTATAGAGCAGATGTGAGCAGTCTATTAGAGCACGTGTTAGACAGGCGTGGAAGTGTTTGATGTCTGTGTTTGACTTGCATTTGGATGTCTGGGCTCTAAGAATAGCTGCATTTGCTAACATTCACTTCCAGTGATGAATGCTGGAACAGGGATGTTTACTGGAACACAAGTCAGATGTAATGATACATGCTTTGTTCATCTAGTTCTTTATTAGCACATCTAAGTCACTGTGTTTATATGATGTCAGCGCTTGCACCACCCCATAGTGATTTAGTTGTGTAAGTGTATAGTTAGTCCTGTGGGTAATTTCTTATGTTGTGAGAGATGCACCATGGGAGATGGTCACAAACGTCTCTGTCATGGGATTGGAGTGAGGTGTGTTTTAATGATGGCTCTTGGGTCTGTGTTTGTGTGTTTTCCATCCATGCTGATGAAAGGCTCTTCTCAGCGTATGTATATACTGTATGAGTGTGTATGTCTATACAAGGAAGGAGCTTGGAAGCGATTTCCCCCGGCTTGCAGTGGCAAGATAGAAATGTGTAATCCTCTTTACCTTGTTCTGACACACAGACTGAGTTTGTGCATGTTAGTGTGAGTGTGTGTCAATGGGACGCAGTGGGCTGCTAATCTTCCCTGCAGCTCTGGACTGGCAGATGGCATGTATCCGTGCCAGCCATCTGGAGTGTGGGGCATGGGCAAGAATTTGCCTTACTTGGCACCGGAGATTATACCGTCAGATTCACACTTGCTACATTTCACCCTTTTCTATTACCTGTAACTCCCCTTTTTATCAGGTCCGTGGGTCCCCAAACTGCTCTCAAATGTTTTATTAATCACTTAGAATTTGTTCATACGTGGTCATCATTATCTTTGCTAAAATGAGGCTTACTGTGTTTAAGTTATTTGTATATTGGTGTAATGTGTAGATTCACCCTTTGAATATAATACATAATAGGCTATAAATATATATATACACTCACCTAAAGGATTATTAGGAACACCTGTTCAATTTCTCATTAATGCAATTATCTAATCAACCAATCACATGGCAGTTGCTTCAATGCATTTAGGGGTGTGGTCCTGGTCAAGACAATCTCCTGAACTCCAAACTGAATGTCAGAATGGGAAAGAAAGGTGATTTAAGCAATTTTGAGCGTGGCATGGTTGTTGTTGCCAGACGGGCCGTTCTGAGTATTTCACAATCTGCTCAGTTACTGGGATTTTCACGCACAACCATTTCTAGGGTTTACAAAGAATGGTGTGAAAAGGGAAAAACATCCAGTATGCGGCAGTCCTGTGGGCGAAAATGCCTTGTTGATGCTAGAGGTCAGAGGAGAATGGGCCGACTGATTCAAGCTGATAGAAGAGCAACTTTGACTGATATAACCACTCGTTACTTACAACCGAGGTATGCAGCAAAGCAGTTGTGAAGCCACAACACGCACAACCTTGAGGCGGATGGGCTACAACAGCAGAAGACCCCACCGGGTACCACTCATCTCCACTACAAATAGGAAAAAGAGGCTACAATTTGCAAGAGCTCACGAAAATTGGACAGTTGAAGACTGGAAAAATGTTGCCTGGTCTGATGAGTCTCGATTTCTGTTGAGACATTCAGATGGTAGAGTCAGAATTTGGCGTAAACAAAATGAGAACATGGATCCATCATGCCTTGTTACCACTGTGCAGGCTGGTGGTGGTGGTGTAATGGTGTGGGGGGGATGTTTTCTTGGCACACTTTAGGCCCCTTAGTGCCAATTGGGCATCGTTTAAATGCCACGGCCTACCTGAGCATTGTTTCTGACCATGTCCATCCCTTTATAGCCACCATGTACCCATCCTCTGATGGCTACTTCCAGCAGGATAATGCACCATGTCACAAAGCTCGAATCATTTCAAATTGGTTTCTTGAACATGACAATGAGTTCACTGTACTAAAATGGCCCCCACAGTCACCAGATCTCAACCCAATAGAGCATCTTTGGGATGTGGTGGAACGGGAGCTTCGTGCCCTGGATGTGCATCCCACAAATCTCCATCAACTGCAAGATGCTATCCTATCAATATGAGCCAACATTTCTAAAGAATGCTTTCAGCACCTTGTTGAATCAATGCCACGTAGAATTAAGGCAGTTCTGAAGGCGAAAGGGGGTCAAACACAGTATTAGTATGGTGTTCCTAATAATCCTTTAGGTGAGTGTATATACATATATATATGTACAGTATACACTACCGTTCAAAAGTTTGGGGTCAGTGAGAATTTTATTTTTATTTTTTGGAGGAAAGAAATCAATACTTTTATTTATCAAGGAATAATTAATTTGATCGAAAGTGACAGTAAAGACATTTATAATGTTACAAAAGTCTTTTGAACTTCCTATTCATCAAAGAATCCAAAAAAAAAAAAAAAAAAACTGTACAACTGACAGACCAACAACTGTTTCAACATTGATAATAATAATAAATGTTTCTTGAGCATCAAATCCTCATATTATACTGATTTGTGAAGGATCATTTGACACTGAAGACACTGACACTGGTGATGCTGAAAATTCAGCTTTGATCACAGGAATAAATTACACTTTACTATATATTCACACAGAAAACAGCTGATTTACACTGGAATAATATTTAATACTATAACTGATTTTTGTTGTATTTTTAATCAAATAAGCGCAGCCATGGTTAGCAGAAGAGAATTCTTTTAAAAGTATTTAAAATCGTACCGACCCCAAACTTTTGAACGGTAGTGTACGTATATATAATATATATATATATATACCTTGATTTTTGGACATCTAATGGTAATACCATGGTTATATTCACATGTATCATATGTACGTATTTTCAAGCCTGCTAAATGGGGAAACTGTCAAGTTAGACAAAATGAAGAACCAGCAGATGTTAAATCCAGCTTCTGTCCTTCATTATTTGTCTTTAGTAAAAGCAAGCACTCGTTTTACATCCTTGAAATATTACACAAATATTTTTCAGAGGAAACCTGTTGTGCATTTAGAAGCTTCCATAATCAACACTTTACTGTGCAGTCAGTTATGTTCGGCTGTTGAAGCCAAGCAGAGATGCATGAAAACAATATAAAGTATTAAAAGAACAGAACACTATATACGTTCTACATCATGATGAAAAGAGAGTTGATGATGAAAAAACGGAAAGCTGAACAGAGGGTAGAGTATTGAATATCAAGATGAGAGGAAAAGTTAGAAGTTATGATTTCTATCTATCTATCTATCTATCTATCTATCTATCTATCTATCTATCTATCTATCTATCTATCTATCTATCTATCTATCTATCTATCTATCTATCTATCTATCTATCTATCTATCTATCTATCTATCTCATAAATTTGTGTGGATGACTTTTACTTTTTCCTTTACAAACAAGTCATAGATTAATTATTTATAATTATTTAAATTATTAAACACACATACACACACACACACACATGCATATATATAGTATACACACACACACACACACACATACATATATAGTATACACACACACACACACACACACACACACACACACATACGTATAAATATATTTACATACATATACAGTGTACACACATACACATATATATACTGTTAGATTAAAATAAATTAACTATTGTTTACTAATTAATTATCTTTTGACATCTTTTGAAAACGTCACGTACAAGAATCAGCAATGGAAAAGAAGATGAGGAATAGCAGCCAGGGAAAAGGAACTGATGTTGTTATCTCCAACTCACGCCTGACCGAACTACTGTCAACCTTAATAGAGAGACAGACGGACAGAGAGAAAAGGAGAGAGGCAGACAGAGAGGAGGGGTCCCTATTATGTCTGTTTTAGTAAAATGTGTGACTGTGTTTTTGCTGGAGCCATAATGTGAAGCACATCTGGCGAGGAGGAGAGGACTGCAGAGTATTTTTAGCAGCACTACTCTATCCCCCAGACAGGAAGTCTTATAAAGGCTGTAAACACACATGCACAAACTCACACTAAGCCATACACACACATGGGCATCTTTAATGTCCCCCCCCTCATGCCAGGAGAGAGTCCTGGGAAGTCTAGAGTAATTGAGAACAGATAGAGTGAAGGCAGGGGGCCAAATTCAGCTTTTCTGTCATTGGTCTTCCTGTCTCTTTCCATGTACTCGTGCTAGACTGAACGTGTGAGAGTGTTTTTGACACTGAGCTTTTTCAGTTTATCAGTCTGATGGTTTATTTGATCGTTATATAACACTCGTTATAATTTTCATAGACATCTTCAGGCATCTAAAAACGTGAGAAGAGGGAACAAGCTGTGCACGTGTTTATTTTTACTCATGTTCATTTATGTTTGAGGTTACCGCTGGGTTACGTGGATGTGTTTATATGAAGCATTGAGATTTTCAGCACTTCATGCTCTGGCCCCAAAAAGATATTACTTCAATGTAAAGTGAATCCTCATTCGTAGCTCAACTCGTAGTACTTTTCTAAAGTGGTTTATTTCTGAGTGAAACTAGATATTCAGTGAGAAAAATTTTAGGGAATTTACTTCATTTTAACCATCAGGACTTGATTGGAGAGTCCCAGAATGGATGGTTTCCAGTTTAAACCTGTTTTGTTCCCCATTGAAAAAATTACCAGAATATATTTTGTTTAAATAGTGTTTTCGCTTGACATCACATTGTTGATGTGCAGAACACATTCTGGCTAGCTTTACTGACTGCAAAAATTAGTTTTTTTTATTTGTCCCCCCCTCGTTTTTTACATAACAGTGTATGGTGCATATTTTAAAAAGACATCACAATAAATATTAAGGTCTTTTGAATTTGTCCTTATTTAAAGTAAGTATACTAAATTAAATATTGACTAACAAAACTCTATCATTATATTTATAGCTAATTTAGCTTTTGTTTATGGTATAATTAAGTTGTAAGAATCCCGAAAAATATTATATTGACCTAAATTAAGTAACATTTTGGCCTATATATAAGAAACAAATATTGATTACGTGTGGTATGGCCTTAAATAATACATTTTTTTGTATGAATATTTTTTTGTCTTTTGTAAAGTAAATATTTTGTATTAATTTTACATCAAAATTTAAACCATTACTATAATTTGAGATAAACTAATGATTTTGGTTGTAACAAATAAGAGTATTTAAACATTTTGACCAATATATATATATATATATATATATATATATACGTATAATATATTTGCACAAAGCAGAACTTTCACAGTGACCTGTTGAGAGACCAAAGAGAGAGAAGACCATGAATCATCTTGTTTGACTCACTCATGATGCCTGTTGCAATGCCAGCCATTCACAGGCTCTGTTAAGAGTGTCTGCCAACCACTTCTGCACCTGCACACGTATCCATTCACAGAGAGAGAGAGAGAGAGAGAGAGAGAGAGAGAGAGAGAGAGAGAGAGAGAGAGAGAGAGAGAGAGAGAGAGAGAGAGAGAGAGAGAGAGAGAGAGAGAGAGAGAGAGAGAGATTATCTGAGAGGTCCGTGGCCTCTGCTTCTCAGTTTAGATGGCAGTGAAGGCCGTTACTTTATCAGATGTTTTGACTGAAATAATGTTAGGGTCTCGTTTAGTTGTTTCCACATTGAGGTGGCTAAAACAAACTCTTATTTACTTTCTTAATGCGCATTCTTCATGTTATCGTGAACAATTAATCTATGCAAGTTATTCTTTAAAACAAAAATTCACACTTGTAGTTGCGCACTTATACTGCTATAAAATTATTTTCATTCTCAGTTGAGGTCACCAGTGAACCAGCAAGGTCAAAAGTGAGAATTATGTAAGCATTTACTCACCCTCATGTTGTTCCAAACCTGTGCACTGTAAAAAATGATTTTTCAAAGTTGTAAATAAAACAAATATTATTGGAGAACATTTTATATAAAAAAACGTATTTTCTACGTCAAAATTTCACATTTATTTCAATGTTTGTAATTGTTTGTGAAATTGACTAGCAATTTTTTTCAGAAAAATGCAAAGGTGTTTTTTGTCTATACAGTGAAAGTCAGACATGTTGTTTTGAACAGCACTGACTTTCATTGGATGGACAAAACCAGTTTTTTTTAAATGACCTTTTTTTGTATTCCCCTGAAAAAAGCAAGCCATACAGGTTTGAAACGTCATGAGGGTGAGTAGATCATGATAAAATGTTCATATTTGGGTGAACTATCCCTTTAAATAGCCGTTGGTCACATGAGTAGTTCCTCAAGGGTTCACAGATCTGCTAAATAGCTTCCCAGTCGTGGGCAGGTGTTGGAGGCAGTGAGAGTCTGACTGAATGGAGCATCTGAAGCCTGGTCACGTGATCTGAAGGAAGGTTGTGGGAGTTGTGTGTGTCCGGTCAGGGTGGGAGGCCAGGGGACTCCTGGATACAGGAAGTCTCTGAACGCTTTCAGGATGGAGCTGTCAGCTGATCCCTCAAGGGAAGGGAAGAGGATGCTGGCAGGTGTGTGAGCGTGTGTGTGTTTGTGTAGCATATCATCTTGACTGAAGCAGTGACGTTGAGCAGGTCTGTTTTTGAGATAAAAAAGCCTTCGTTTTTGAGCTAAAGTGCAGCTGTGAACTTTGCATTGAGCCATGCAAATGTGTGTGTGTGTGTGTGTGTGTACTGGTTTGACCTTCATTATGAGGTCCCCTTATATTGCAGAGTATATTCAGGTTTCAGCCCATGATACGCTCCCTACATTATAGGGACATGCCAATGTCCTCATAATTCAAATCGCTAAAAAACAATTTTTTAAATTAAAAAATGCAGCTTTCTGCGATGGGTAGCTTTTAGAGTTAGGGGCTAGAAAATCTCATTAGCTCAGTATAAAAACATCTTTGCCTGTGTGTGTGTGCCTGGTATTCCCTACGTTATGGAGACCAAATATCCCCACAAGGATAGGAATACCAGTCATTTTTGACCTTGTGGGGACATTTCTTTGGTCCCCATGAGGAAAACAGCGTATAAATCATATGAAGTGTGTGTGTGTGCAAATCAACTCGGGGACAGCTCTGTTATGTTTCAACACCAGTAGCGTTGAACTTGATTTGCCTCGCTGAAGACCTTTGGGAATAGGATGCGAGATGTGCGTGCTCTTGCAGGACTTTCTCTCAGCAGACAGACACCATGGGATGGACCTGTGGGTCTGTGCCAAAAGCGATACACAGGGATTTTTTTGCCATATCATTTCCTGAGTACAGCTCTTCAGACCGAGGATTCAGATGGCTGATCTTTAACCTTCATTTCTTCTTATTCACACCTGGTTTGGCCACCATTCAATCTGTCAGTGCCCCACAGAATGGGACAAATGTAAAATCATATGAATGTGAAAATCAATTTTAAAAGCTTAAAAATCTTCAAATGTTTACTTTACTCGTATTTGAAGCCGTGCCTGATGAGCTCACATGTTGGAGGCTGTTTGTTTTGAGGGTTTTCAGTTCTGGTGTTTCAGTAATTGTGTTTCATTGAGAGTGTGTGTTTGTGCATGTGTGGTATAGGAGGGCAGGTTATTGCCGGCCTCTCCCATTCTCTCCTGTAATAATGGTGTTTAGGAAACATGAGCAGACAGGAAAGGCAGATACAGAGTGGAAGAATGGAGGGATATCCCTTTACCGGGTTCCCTCCTTTTCCCTTTGGACCTGCATGGAGAGATGGAGAGTGCGGCAGTGCTGTTCTTCTGGGCTGCTCCTATTTCTTATTGCACACACACACACACACATTTATATTTGGTGTATAAAAACAACAAACACCATCATATTCAATTCTTTTAAAACTTTGTGAAATTGACAATCAGTTTGGGTTGTGAACCAAGAATCAGTTCTTTTTCACTGAAGTATGGAGACAGAGTTTGCTGCAATGCGTAGTTCTAGACTAAATGTTAGCATTCATTTATTCATCTCATGTGCACAAAAACAGATTCAGTATTCCTCAAAATGAATAAAAACAGTGAAATGCAAACTCAGACTATTATCCAAACCTGCAATAATGATTTTATACCTGCTTTTATGCTTCTGGTTACTCTGCCCCCTTGTGGACATTTTTTATATTCGTTAAATAACACAGATACTTTATGTATTTAATCTCACTTTACTGTCTTTGCTGCTGAGACCTTTGGTGATCCAATTCAACCATACTAAGCAAAAATTACTTTAGTTAAACGTCACATTTGTGTTTTTTTTTTTATTGCTGAAGTAAGAGTGTTGAATTTTTTTCTCCTGCATCCTATTCTTCTGCAATCCAAAATGGCAGCACAGCTGAAAGGTTTATTTGCATTTTATAACAATATTTGCCAACAATATAACTTTTTTGGGGTAAAGAAACAAACAAGCAAACAAGCCCAGTAATTTATAGTAATCATTAATGAATGAAATAGGTTACCACATTTCTGTTTGTTGCATTGATTCTGCCTATAAAAAGACTTTAAAAAGGCACAGTTGAGAAACTAGAATCAATACGAGAACCGTTTATTTATTTACGATTACCATGTCTAGTTATCATAATCAATCAGATATTCCCTTATATCCACCGGCCCTTTGAACTCTGTAAGTAGAGACTTTGGCCCTTCTATCCCATGTAACCTACTGGCCCTCGTACCGGCAGAGTTCAATTTCATCAGATCTGGCTGCAGGATTGGGGGAAATCTTGGATGAGCTGGTTGTATTAAGGCCCAGGCAGGCTGGGCTTTATAGCTTAAGACCCCATTTTAATTACACTTGGCTGGAGAGGAAAGTTAACAACGCTAAGTAATTGTGTTCAAGGTCACCAAGCCAGTGAGCACTTCTTGATGGATCAGAGCCGTGCAGTTCGGGAAGCGTTCTATTTGTGGTCTTTGAAGTTCCGTCTCTTGTGAATATGGTGCAATTATCTTGCTTTTTCACTGACTAAGCAGGCACATACCTTTCCCTAATAGACCTGCTTTTATGCTTCTGATTACTCTGCCCCCTTGTGGCCATTTTATATCCATGATTAAAATCTATATGTGTAAAACAATGTTGTCTGATGTTTCCAAAAATATTGATTCACGGCTCAAATGTTATCTATTTATTTAACTTTCATTTGTCTTGTTGTCAGGTGCCACCAGGGATATTGGCTCCGCTTTGACCCGGATGTGCATGCGACACCGCAGCATCGAGGCCAAACTGCGCCACTATACCAAGTGAGTGATCGACCCATCCATGGCGTGACTACTTTCATGCCTTGCTCCCCGCCAGTCAGACGGCACAGACAGGATTTTATGTCTGTGCCAAGCATTGATTTTCCACTGCGGAGATCAGCAAACATCCATAGATCAATCAGCCTGCTCTAAGGCTTTAATGTGCTGTCTTCAGAGAGACCAAATTAGCTCACAGCTCAAAAGATTTCAAATGCTGACCTTAATGGAATAGTTCACTCATCCTCATGCCATTCCAAACTACTCTTATTATTTTTTCTTTTCTGTGTAACACGAAATCAGATGTCAGGCAGAGTGTTCACGCTGTTCCTTACGCTTCATACAACCATTGGCTGTCAAGCCAATATGTTTGGACAATTTAAATAAGCTTTATTGAAAAGGGTTCAAACTGTGTTTTTCATGCTTGTTCAATGAACCATAAACAATTATTGCACACGCACCTGTGGAACAGTCCTTGGTGCTCTTCGGTCATTCTTGACTGAAAATTTGTACATTTGTTTTGTTTAGAATTTTCATCAGAATGGTGAGAAACTTGGTAAAGGGTTTGGCACTTGCTATGTGAACACAAAACAAATCATGGACATGATTCGAACAGGTTAAATGGTCCTGAAAAAAAACAGTCACACTTGTGCTCCTCGCGGTCAAAATGGAAATGAATGGGAGACGAATTTCATCTAGTGGAAACTTTTGGTACTGCGGCCAAACAAAATCTTACTGAAAGCTAATTTTTTGAGATGGCTCAAATTTTGTACACAACTTGTTTAGATTTATGGCTTTGATTTTCTCACAGTTTTAGAGTAAAACATGTTTTTTTTTAAATATATATTTCATATAAAAATTTTAAAAAAGTGTTTTTGCACATTTTTCATATCAATAAACGTACAATTATGTAAATTTTTTTAAGTTCACTCTTTAAAGCTTTTTTCAAGTCTCGTCTTTGAAAAGAAATCAGACTTAAGTATGTGCTCTAAAGTATTCAAGATTTACGACAGTTTAAGTTGGAAATTTAATTTTCAGGTCTATGCTCAACAAGTGAATAAATATAATTTAGTACCATAAAATCCCCTAAAAATGCAAAATATTAAATATAAAACATTATCGAACTAAAATATAGTACATTATTTTCATTGAAATAATTTTTTTTATTTCTGTCATTTTTGACCGACACGCGAAGAGCACCAAAGGATAGTTTATAGGCGGTAGACAATTAAGGCCACAGTTACAATAACTTAGGACACTAAAGAGACTGGATCTGAAAAACAGCAGGAGAATGATGCCCAGGATGCCTGATCACCTGTGTGAACATGCAGGGAGGCACGAGGACCGCAGATGTAGCCAGAGCAATAAACCGCAGTGTTCGTAATTTAAGATACCTAAGCCAGTGCTACAGGGAGACAGAGAGTTCAGCTGACTGTCCCTACAGTGCCAAACCTCGTGTGCCAACTTGTATGTGCCTTAGTGGAAGAGTGGAGTAACAACTCAAAGCAAGAACTGGTAAATCTACTGCAGTGCATGAAGATGAGACACACTGAAGCACTTAAAGCAGCTGCTTCAGATTCTGACTGCTACTTTTGATTTTGACCCCACCTTTGTTCAGGGATTATTCCATTTCTGTTCATCAAATGTTTGAGAAATTTGTTCAATTTATGTCTCAGTTGTTAAATAATTTTTTCATACAAATATTTACACGTTAAGACATTTTCTGGAAATGTAGTTCTATAATAAAATGTATATATACATACTGTATATTGTATGTATGTATGTATGTATATGTGTGTGTAAAATATAATTTATATATATTTTGTGTATAACTAACCATAGTTTCATTTTTGCCGTTTTTGTGCAAAGTGCTCTAATGGAAAAAATGATCGCCCCACTCCAAGACAAGATAGAAGAGTGGAAGAAAACCGCCGCCCTGCTGGATAAAGACCACGCCAAAGGTGGGACTGACTCATCACAGTGGTCTCAAACCTGTACTTTCTGCAATACTAATGTCTCTGTCCTGAATTTACACCTTCCTGCTGTTCACCAGAGTACAAGCGCTCAAGGCAGGAGATCAAGAAGAAGTCATCTGACACAATAAAGCTGCAAAAGAAAGCCAGAAAAGGTCAGTCTCCTTTTTCCCCCTCTGTCAGCGCAATGATTTCCCCTCTCGCTCACACTCTCTCCGTGCTTTGAGAGTTTTTTAGAGGATTACTGCGTTCAGTATGTTAAAAGAATCAGTGAATATGTGCCGTGCTGGGGATTTTTCTCACTCAGCCCCCTCTCTTGCATGCTAACTAATTCTGATGCCAAGATTAATTAGGTCAAAGACAGATTATGAAGTTCGAGTCAGGTCAAAAGGTCACAGTAGCCCTATTGAATCAGATGACCAGTAAACCATAGCACCGTCTAGCTTTCATTTCATGCGCTTGATTTTAAAAGGGTAGTCCACTCAAATGTGAATATTCATTCATATATAAAAGTCCTTATTTCCTCATCTTCATGTTGTTCCAAACCTGTATGACGTTCTTCTGTGGAGCTCAAAATAAGTATTTTGAAGGTGAAAATGTATTATTACATGTAACATAATACACACACTTGCAATTGCATTCCCTGTGCAATCTCTTCATGGCAATGCTCTTTTTTCTCTCTCTTTCATACTGTGATTGGCTTGGCTTCTGCTTATTAACTGTAGAGCTATCAGGTATGTATTCAGGCAGTTCCTTCATCGTTCATCACGTTTAGCATGACTAACATCGATTTCATTTCATCCGAGGTATTTTGTGCGCATTTCATAAGAATGTTTTAGTGTCCTTTGCGAACGCCCCACACAATTCCATTGTTTGCAAAAGCGTGCTTGTTTCATTGCCATTCTTTCCGTCAGACATAATAAGCATCTGTGTTGTGAAAGTAAATCACAATGTACAATCATGCAATATTTGGTGTGTTTAGATTCAGAGCATCAACTCTATGTCATTTATTTTCATTATATGGTCATGATGGTTTCCTAGCATGAAGCCTGACAATGCTTGGTTGCTGTGTTGACATTATCCACCCTGATCTGTCTTCATCGTGCTGACCCATGGGACATCTGTGTTGACATCTGCATCAAACATTTCATGTGTTAAAAATGCTCAAATGTGCATTTTCAGTTCATTCAGTGCATCTTGGTGTACACTACCGTTAAAAAGGTTGGGTTTGGTAAGATTTTTTAAATGTTTTTGAAAGAAGTCTTTTATGCACACTTTATTCGATCAAAAACACATTCAAAACAGTAATATATTTTTATTAATTAAATAGCTTTTTTTTATTTAATTTTTATATGTTGTGTAATGTAATTTATTCATGTGATGGCAAATCAGAATTTTCAGCAGCCATTTCTCCTGTCCGGAAATCATTCTAATATGCTGATTTAGTGAAGTAACATTTCTTATTATTATCAATGTTGAAAAAAGTTGTGCTGCTTAATATTTTTGTGGAAAGTGTGACATTTTTTTTCAAGATTCTTTGATGAATAGAAAGTTTAAAAGAACAGCATTTATTTTTTTGTAACAATGCTTTACTGTCACTTTTGATCAATTTAAAGCATACTTGCTAATCTATTTATTTATTTCCCAAAAATGTTTAACTTGCTCCAATCTTTTGAACGGTAGTATAATTTTCCATTCATGGATTGCTCATTCACCCATGTCTTTATTGCCATTTATCTCTCCTCTCCTTCTCTTCATCTCAGGGCGAGGAGGACTACAGCCGCAGCTGGACAGTGCCATGCAGGATGTGAGTGACATGTACCTGCTGATGGAGGAGACTGAGAAGCAGGCGGTGCGCCGAGCCCTCCTGGAGGAGAGGGGGCGCTACTGCTCTTTCATCAGCTTCCTGCAGCCTGTAGTGGTGAGAATTAAACCCCCTGTGGTGAAAATCAAGTTTTTAATGTTGTTTATATGTCTACGTGGTGTTTTTAATATGCTTTAACACAAACCATGTGCAAATTTATAAGTCAACACCATTGGTGAGTATTTTCTTGAAAAAAGATATTCTCAAAAACGGGGTTTGAAACCGCCTGTGTTTCTTACGTCACAAACTACCTTGTAACCAATCACGTAAACGTGCGGGTGGGCTTTAGCATATCATTAAATATGCTGCGAAGCAGGGGAGTCTCAAGAGAAGCCAGGTGATCCCGGTGTATTTGTCTGTTGATATGAAAAGTTGTGTACATTTAGCAATATAGCGGGTGAATTTGATGTCTATTACGATGTTATGATGAACTATATGCCTTTCTCCAATGACGTTCCAAGTTGTTCAAAGCATTTCTATGGATCCTGATTTTTAGAAGGCAGCCGTATGACTCTGAGATGGCGAACGGGAACATGGTTTGTCGTTTGTGTAACATTAGCAACACATTATTAGCTGTTTGATGATAACATAGTAAAGCAAAAGGCTAATCATATTAATTACCGTTATGTGTCCGACGTTGAAGAGAGTGATAAATGAAACGCATTTCCATTCTGATACATCGACTTGTAGAAGAGCCTGTATGAGTGGATTCGGGGCTCATTTGCATATTCATGTATCCGCGTATACTAAATGAAGCAAGGGTGTAGAGTTGCATTCAAGCTATATTAATGCATGAATACATTTTCTTTTACAGGAAAACTTTAAATTGCCATTTTGGCGATCAAAGATGAGTTTTACTTCTAGAGGTCTAGCAAGATAATTTCTTCTTTTTTTTTGTGTGTGTGTAATATATTGTATTTTTTTTTTCAGAGGATTTAAAATGGAATCTATCTATATATATTTCTATCTATCTTATATGAGTAAAAGAGCTTGCTGCTATTTAAAATTAAATGGCAAAATTTAATTTAATGAATCAAATATCTAATTAATCAAATTAATCAACTTTCCTCAGATCGGTGAAATTGCCATGCTGGGAGAGGCCACTCACCTTCAGGCCATTATTGATGACCTCACTGTGTTGACCACTGACCCACATAAACTACCAGAGGCCAGTGAACAGGTGCTTAAACATACATATGAAAAACATATGAAAATCATTTAACACACACACACACACACACACACACACACACACACACACACACACACACACACACACACACACACACACACACACACACACACACACACACACACAGAGATAATAATAATAAGGAAATTTGATAATTTGACTTCCACTAGGTGATTATGGATCTTAAGGGGTCTGACTACAACTGGTCCTACCAGACCCCACCTTCTTCTCCCAGCAGTGTTGGATCCAGGAAGAGCAGCCTTTGCAGGTGCTTGTTTAATCGTTTTATCACAAATAAGATTTCCCATCTGTGCATCTGTACTGTTTAATAATGATATAATTAAGCCATACACTCTTAAAAATAAAGATTCCAAAAGGGGGCTTTCATAGTGATGCCATAGAACCATTTTTTGTTTCCCCAAAGAACCTTTCAGTGAACAACTCTCAAAGAACCATTTTTCCTTACTTTTGTGGAATGAAAAGGTTCAATCAAATCAAAGATTTTTATGGAACCATAGATGCCAATAAAAGTGTATATGTCTCAACAATTCGCAGTTGCATTTAGAGATTCTTATTTGGCTTGCTAGTTTTGGGAATAACACTAATGATTCTCTGTGTTCCTCTCAGTTTGGTGCATCTGCCCCCAGGTGGCGCCCATCGCCTGAGCAGCGTCTCCTCTCATGATTCTGGATTTGTCTCTCAAGATGCGAATGTGCACTCCAAACCTCCCTCCCCCATGCCGTCTGACATCACTAGCCAGGTCTTTACCAGTTCATCTGGTTTTTCGTTTTCATCTGTTATGTTTAATGCGGTTTAATTTCCACATCCATTTCACTGACCTATCTTTATCTATCTCTGGTAAACAGAAGTCCTCCAGTTCTGCATCCTCAGAGGCTTCAGAAACCTGTCAGTCAGTCAGTGAGTGCGGCTCTCCCACAATAGTAAGTATTATTTTATGTCTGGAATTTTATAAATATATGGTTTAATTACTTAAACTCTTTGGCCGGCACCTCAAACTTCCTTTTATTTTGTTAATATAAGTTGACAGAATTCTGTTGTCATTATTAGTCTTATTGTCTTTTATGTTTCTTTGATTTAAAACTTTCAAGCACAATGCCCATATATGAGGACTATAAAATTCCTTATGTAACATTATCCCCCTCCTGTTAAACAGCATTCAAAGCAATTCTTGATCTGTTTGTCATATATATTTTATGCATTAAAGGGTTAAGCTAGCAATTAGAATTATTCTGTATATTATTACGCTGTTATTTGGTGTGGGGTATTCACTGTGGTGTTGTTCTCCATATTTGATTGGGCCATCCTGTCGTTCCGTTTCCACAGTTCGGCTCATCCTTTGCTACCTTTCGCCCTGCTCACTGTTTTAATGACTCCATCAGGCCTCACTCTTACATACTTCCTGCGTCCCCTTCCTATAATCAATCCCCTGGATCAAACTCCCCTTCACCCACATCAAAGGTTCCTTACTGGAAGGTTTGTTTTTCATTTTGACCATTCGGTCAGCCATTGTTTGCTTTGTTATGTTCTGTTATTCTTTGCAAAACATTATTAGTTTTAATTTGTTTACTTTTTATCTCATCCTGTTTAATTTCTTTGTCTTCAGCTTTTCTTTATTAACCAACATCTGGCTCAGGCTTGCTGGTTATTTTTGTTGATTAAAATGAACATCTACAATAAGTCAATTGAAATTGCAGACCCAATGCACAGGTCCTGTCCTATTCTGGCTATATTACCATGACCCTGAAAACAATTTCCTCTTGCAGCAGGACTGGTCAAAGGCAGGTCACTATGAGCAGACGGCTGTAACCCAACAGCGCAGGACTGAGGCTGCAGAGCCCTCTAGTGGACTGGGAGGAAATGGAATAATTCACCCTGAGGATCCTTATAGGCTATCTAGGATGAATTCTAAAGATGTCAAGGTCCTGAGAATGTATTTTTTATGTATAAAAATGAAAACATTAATGAATATATACAGTACCGGTTTTGGAAACATTAAGAGTTTTTTGATAGAAGTCTCTTATGCTCATCAGTCCTGGATTTATTTGTTAAAAAATACAGAAAAAACAGTAATATTGTGAAATATTATTACAATTTAAAATAATGGTTCCTATACTTTAAAATATAATTTATGTCTATGATGCAAAGCTGAATTTTCATTAGTCATTACTCCAGTCTTCAGTGTCACATGATCCTTCAGAAATCATTCTAATATGCTGATTTATTAACAATAAACAGCTGTTTCAATATGAAACAGCTGTGCTGCTTATTATCTTTTTATAACCTGTGATACTTATTTCAGGATTCTTTGATAAATAAAAAGTAAAAAAAAAAAAGAACAGCATTTATTTAAAATTGAAATCTTTTATAACAACAATATACACTTCCGTTCAAAAGTTTGGGGTCAGTAATTTTTTTCTTTCTTTTTTTGAAAGAATTCTTTTATTCATCAAAGATGTGTTAAATTGATCAAAAGTAATAGTAAAGATTTATATTGCTAGAAAATTGCTATTTTGAATAAATTCTGTTCTTTTTAACTTTTTATTCATCAATGAATCCTGAAAAAAGTATCACAGGTTCCAAAAAAATATTAAGCAGCACAACTGTTTTCAACATTGATAACAAATCAGCATATAAGAGTGATTTCTGAAGGATCATGTGACACTGAAGACTGGAGTAATGATGCTAAAAATTCAGCTTTGCATCACAGAAATAAATTATATTTTAAAGGTGCTCTAAGCGATGTCATGTGTTTTTTAGGCCAAAACATTTTTTGTCACATACAGCAAACATCTCCTCACTATCCGCTGGCTGCCTGTCCCCTGAACACACTGTAAAGAAACGCGATCTCTGTAGACAGCCCATGCTTCACAAACAGCACCAAAAACAAACTGCAGCGACCCGCTCCCCAAAACATAACAAACTGTTCCAGCCAATGACCGACAAGAAGGGTTTGGGGGTGTGGTTTGGGGGTTAGTGTGCGGATGAGGAGGAGGGAGGGTCTAGCTAGCCTCCGTTTTGTTTGACAATAGTTCGAACGTCAACAAGAAGTGACGTCACCCAGGATCGCTTAGAGAACCTTTAAAGTATATTAAAATAGAAAACCATTATTTTAAATTGTAATAATATTTCACAATTTTACAGTTTTTTCTGTATTTTTGATCAAATACTTTTATAAGAGACTTTTATCAAATACATTAAAATTAGCAATGTTTCCAAACTTATATATAATATAAATGACATTTTTCTCTCCTGTTCTTTTCCCCATAGCATGCTAAGCCGATGTCATCTGCCGCTAGTGAGCTGGCTATGGTTCTGACTCGTGGGCTTAGTGTAGATCAGCAGCAGAAGAGCAGCTGTGACTCTCTGCAGTACTCCAGTGGATACAGCACACAGAACACTACACCATCATGTTCAGAGGACACTATCCCTTCACAGGGTAATACACACAGACGAACATAAACACAAAACAAAGTACAGTTGCACATGTACAGCCTTTAAAACACATGTCCATTCCATTCAGAGAATAGTGTGTATTCACACACACAAATATTGACAACATTTTGAAAACTATAGGTTACTAACTATCTGTAAAACAATAACAAAAGTGACCAATTTTGATTGCTCATTGGATGCGAATTGTAGATTCAACAGACTGCTGCTAAGTTAACGAAACTGAACTTTAATAAACAAAAAAGCATAGAAATAGTACCAATATAAATAAAATAAACAGTTTTACATTGATGTAACAATTTCTATTGATAGTTTTCAGTATTGAATGAACTATAAGTTTATATAAACTACCGTATAGTTGGGGGTCCCCATACTAAAAATAAGTTTATTCAATTGTGCTATTAGTATACTTTTTTAAAACTAAAAATAAGAAAGGAAAGAAAGGGGAACAACCACTGTTTGGTTACCGACATTCTACCGAAGTTTGTTTTTCTTTTAAAAAGAAATGTATACTTTTATTCAGCAAGGATGCATTGAACTGATCAAAAGTGACGGCAAAGAAATGTATAATGTTACAAAAGATTTTCATTTCAAATAAATGATGTTCTTTTAAACTTTCGACTTATCAAAAAGTCCTGTAAAAAACAATAATAAAGACAATATTCATCATGAAAAATAAAGTAGTGGTCAGCTAGAGGAGTAAATATATGTTTTAACATGTATTGGGTGCTGCTCTCACAGAGAAAGAGAGAGCAGGTTTCAGTGAACAGACATGTAAATCTCATAAGCTTGAAGAAGTCATTCAAATCATTTGATATTTATAAGATAACTTATATAACAACCACTCAAAGGATATATTTTTAAGCAGCACTGGATTCAAGAATCCAACCCTTCAAACCCTTCAATATATATATTATAAATTATTCAATAATTATTTATATCAGTAAATAATTTATATTTACTGATACTGATTAGTAAATGTAAATTATCACCTCAATATCAGTAGATAATTTACTAATTATTCATTTACTAATTTGTTAATGCAGTATTTGTAGTGACTTGGGCAATGGGCAGTTTGCCTGATCAACAACATTGGCATTACATAAAACATTTAGTGGCATATGCCACTCAAATACTGATGTGCCACAAACTGACGACATGTTTTAAAAAAAATACCGACTTTAATACGTTTAACCGACATTTATTTAAAAATATCACTAAAATAGGGTATTTATTTATCATCTGTCAGTCACTACTGGAGGTGTCACAACATACGGCGATATTTTCCGTGACACCGTGTGAGTGTTCTGCGATAATGTCAGTGGCACATGCCACTATCCACTGGCACATGATATATAAAAAGAATAAATTGAAATAGAATATAGTCAAGACACATCAAATCGAGACGGTTTGTCGGGTGCTTTTTTTGACATGACGCACCACCCAGCATACCCTTTTAACCACTCGCCACTGGTGTATACAGTATACTTATAATCAACATTTCTGTCGCATTAGTTTATCTTTATGCATTATGGGATGGCTGCATGAAGTGCTTCCTTAAAATGTACCTTAGCTTATCTTCTGAAACAGTCTTTGAGTCGGGAGTGTGCTTATGATGCCTTAAAATACTACCTAAGATTATACTAATACTACCAGAGCCACAGTTTTATCAATTTAATCAACTTTATTTGATTACAAACCTTTTTGCTAACAGAACAAAAACACAAAAACGACCCATTGCTTGAAGTCAGTTTGTCTGTTGTTTGTTTAGGCTAAGAGAGTTCAATAACATCTTCTCTTCCGTTTCTCTTTGCAGGATCTGAATATGATTGTTATTCCATGAATGGCGATGGTGATAACGACACACAGACAGACTTCGACAAGTCCTCCACCGTCCCTCGCCATAGCAACCTGGCTCAGAACTACCGGCGTATGATCCAGACCAAGAGGCCCGCCAGCACTGCAGGACTGCACGGAGCAATGGGTACCCAGGGAACCTCAACCACCAACGGGAAGGGAAGTGGTGTTATAGCCTCAGGAACGGCCACCATTCGCAGAACCCCTTCGTCTAAAACAAACGTGAGACGTACCCCGTCCAGTGTGGGTCCGATCCCTATTCGACCACCCATCGTCCCCGTAAAGACCCCTACTGTCCCAGACTCACCTGGATTCCCCAGCCCTCCTCCTGAGCACAATGGAAGTGAGGAAAGTCTGTACAATGATGAAACGTTGGAAATTTTAGAGTACAAAGCCTCTCCCAAGCGGATGAGTCTGCCATCGTGGGGAAGAGCTGGCGGTGGGAGTGTCTATGCCCAGCAACACGGAGCTGCGGGCTTCAGTTCAGAAGAAGAGCAGATGCTTGCCGCCAATCGCCACAGTCTGGTGGAGAAGATTGGAGAGCTGGTCGCTAATGCTCACGCTCTCGGTGAGGGCCAGTTCCCGTTCCCCACGGACCCTCAGGCCAGCCAGGGCCACCAGCAGGATCAAGGACATGAGAAAGGGGGAGAAGATATGTTGAAGACCATCCGTAGAGGGGTGCGTCTCAGAAAAGCGGCCTGCAATGACAGATCGGCACCAAGGATCATGCGATAGTTCAGTACTGCGTATCCTGCCAAGTCTATTGCTATAGACTCTCCGAATGAAGAGGAACAATATATAATGTGAGATATGAGAAGATGGTGATTTTTTTCAGTGTTAAAATCTGGCATTTAACAACTAATAGGCCAGTATCAATGTTACATGTTGAGTGTGTTTGGACACAATACTCATCTGGACTATTATTGTTGTAGTTATATTCACCAGATTTGGACTTGTATCTCTTTGACAGGCATATTATGATGGACATAGTATGGCCTGAAGGACGAGAATGTAATGTTTAAAATGTGTATTAACATACTGGTAATGTCGGTTGTTCCTTTTTTGGAGTCACAATTTGTAATGACTATGTTCTTTGTGTTACTTCTATGTAAATGCTATGTTAAAAAAAAAAGACATTTCTCTTCCCACGAGTAACTATTTTAAAGAGCCAAAGTCTTGTTCTCAACTGAAAAGCTGCAAAAAATGGCTTATACCCGCAGCTCAGTCTCAGATGGACCACACAATCGAATCACCGCACATGCTGTAAACTGCCAAATAAAGCACATCAGTTGTACTAGACCAGAGTAAAGATTGTTTTTGTTGTTGTTGTTGAACAAAAAACTGTTGAATAATTTTAGAAATGTGCCATCCATTTTTTATAGGAATTGTCCAGCAGGTGGTGTGAGTTCCTTAATTTATGAAGCAGATGTTTGTTTGTTTGTTTGTACAATGTTTGTTGGACATTACCATGATTGGAGTGCCATGTAAATATCACTTAATATGAGTATGCAGTCATACAGTACAATGGTATATATTACCATGTTTTGGGGTAATACTATAATATGCTTTGAAGCCTTGTGGCCATGTAAATACAACTGAATATTGGTACAATCATAATATACCATAGTATGTATTGTATTATATACATATCATTTATAATTTTTGTGCATTACCATGATGACACCATGGTATTATTTGCTTTGAAATTCCACGTAATACCAAGTAATATGAATATGCAAATCAAATACCACTGTGGTATATATCAGAGTACTTTTATTATGGTACTACCACAGTAAGCTACTTTGTTTTAAGGGTACTGTACTGCCTTGTGCACTAACAATGTATTTGTTTTATGCACAGAACTGGCTACCAAGTATGGAAAGGTGTGTGATCCCATTTACTCTTTTACAGATCATGAAGGCTCTTTTGATCTTTTGTAGGCTACTTTTGTTCAGCAGTGCCCGAGATTACCCGCATGTGGGGTTTATGTGACCCATCCCTGCGATTAAATCTAATTGATGGGATAAAGAGCCGGACGTGGGCTGAAGGAGGCGTTTGATGTGGCAGCTGGAGATCGTGAGAATGAGGAGAGGCAAAAGCCTCGTCTCCAGTCACTCATTCACTCACTCACTCATCACATCCCCGTCGACGTCATCCCCCCCCCTTCCTGATGGACGGGACCCCCACACTCCGCTCGGGGCTACACATACAGGGATGTGACACTGGTGCGCATCCCGCCGTCAGTCGCGCAGCAAAGTGGCACGCGTGTCATTCTCCCTGACGGACGAGCTCGTCTGCCTATCCACGTTCCTCCGCTGCAAATGCGAGACATGACTGTATACTGATGGAGCCACGTCGCAAACAAGACAGCGCAGCAGAAATAAACACATCTTGAGCAATGCGATCTGATCTGGAGTATAGGGGGGTGTTTAGAGAGGGACAGCAGAGGGAAAGCAAAGCACTTACGCACAGGGACACTTGGGTAAAAAGCTTCTTTTTTTTTACTCTTATCTGCAAAACTGGACTTTTGGGATAAAATTGTATGTTATATGAATTTATAAATGTTCAGTGATTGTACAGGGTGTATTATATTTATGGTAGTATTATATTTACAGGCCGGGCGGGGTGTGTTGATGGCCACGACATTGGCATGACTCGGGCTTTTACAGTAGCGTATAACAGCTTAGATTATACAGAAAGTTAATTAAGGGTAAATGAGACATGGTAAAATGGGACAGTGTACCTGCAGAGTTTATTTTCTCGCCAAATGAGTGTTTTTTTTGTTTTTTTGTTTTTTTGCTTGTTTTTGCTTAGCTCTAGCTGTAAGGCCGCATGATCAAAATTGGATGCCATCGTTGATGTGACGTCATGTAGGTGGGCGGTGCAGGCACTAAACAGGAAGTTGACCTTGAATGGCTTAAAGTGAGGAAAATTACATGGTTAGTTTTCAATAAGGTCATACAATCGTCATAGCTACTTTATTGCACAAACCTTTGATGGAAATATGAATATGATGTAGGCTTACTACTGCAACAAAATCAGTAAAAAATCAGGTTGTTTTTATTTTGTCCCATCCAACCAAACACACGCTCCAACAAGTTAATATATCGTGGCAACAACAAAACTAAACTAACTGAACATGTCCCCTCCTGGTCACCGTAAAAAGCAAAAGTTGAAGTTAGTCAAGAACATTTGTAAACAGAAACATGTGAACGTGTTATAGGCATGTAACTCTTTGGTATTATGATTTTACAGCATGTAGGCCTATGACCACACACAATAAGTTAGCAGTAGTCTATATGGGCCTATATTAACAGTGCATGCTATAATAGTGTGCTTGTTGTGGCCTATTTAACTGTGATTTAACGGTATACAATGACTGACTGAAACATGCATTTTATATATTAGAATATTAGTGTATGCCAGTATGTTTATATTTATAACTCTTTGATTAGGGTTATAGAGCATATTATGTGGTCTTGAAGCCTATACATTATAAGTGACCAGTTTATATAATTCAGTAACTCATGGTATTGGACATTGGCATCAGTGTATTTATTTCTATTCTTGTATTAGAGCAGATGTTTTTTAGCATTTTTTTTGCTGCACTGGACATAGGCTACAATCTCATTAAATGGTTTTGCAGTTTAGCCATTGATTATTTTTCTAATTATTTTGTCAATATTGTGATCTTGCAGGCCATTAGGTGTGGCGCTTTTTCTCTACTGCAGTTGATATTTTTGGAGACACATAACACAAGCTATTTAAAAATAAGTGGTGTACTGATGAGAAATAATTCTTTTGTTCTTTTAAAAACAAAGCCATTGACATAAGCTTGCTGACGGATGCTGATGCTTTCAATACCTCAGAGACCAATGATGAATTACTGCAGACACACAGCGCTGAGCATGCAAATATGTCCAGCTACACTCTGATATTGCAGCAGGGGAGGACAATGTGCTTACATCTTTAAAAAAAAAAAGACGCCCTGTTTGACTATCTCACTCTGCATTAATTTTGTTCATGATGATTAATAATTTGTCACATTAATGTTTCATTTACCATGTGCTTCATGTATATGCTTCATATATATGTTTTTAGGCAAATATATATATATAGTGTAGAAATGAATTCTATTACATTGCACTTTGTAACAGTGGTTATACTAATTCTAGTGTGTTGGCTAGCTTATAAACTGAAATTTCCGTATATGATCTTCTTTTCCTGTTTATTCTTAATTTGCTTTTGTGTCTTCATCATTGAATATAGTCTTTAGACAGTCTAAAAAGCACTTCATTTCAGAGACAGATTATCTAATGAAGAGCACTTCCTCTGTTTTTTTTATTTCCATTGCTGTTGCTCTAGGGCCATATGCAAAGCAAAACAGATCCACTTTTGTCTCTAAAATGATTAATTCCGTTTCAAAAGCATTTAGCAACATTTTTTTTGCAACAAAAAACTTTTTGTTGTTATTCCTTTACCCTTGCAACACTAGAGGAAAAGGTTTTATAGAACCTTAAAGGGTTCTTTCAGGCGTTCTTTCAACACTGTAAAAAACAATTTGTTGAGTCAACTTAAAAAACTTTGTTACCCCGCTGCCTTAAATATTTTTGTCAACTTGACAATATATGGTGTATGTGCAATTGTATCAACATGCGTTTTCTAGTTGAAACAACAGTTATACTAGTTAATTCAACTTTTAGCTTAGTTGAGGACAATTAAACTTAAATGTTCTTGTTGTCTGGACAATTTCTACAAATTTAGTTGTGTCTACAAAAAAAAAAAAAGTTGAAATGGCAATTATTTTTTACAGTGAATGAATTCAATTCATTTTTAATTACATTTTATGAATTAAACTTTAAACATGAAAGTATTATGTAATCATTTAAGACAATTCTCCATATAGAACCTTTTTGGCATGAAGTGTTCTTTGAAATCAAGTCAAGAACCCTAGGGTTCTATAGAAACCCAATGAACCTTAGGAGTAAGAGTTCAAAAGTGGGATGAAAATGTATCTATGCAATATATAAAAAGTGTGTGTCTGTGTGATTTTATGGCAATATCAGTTATACAGCAACACACAGTATCATTGGTATAAAATATTTAGTTTTGGCAATAGTAGTGAAATAAATCATCAGTATTCAGCGGTTTGGTATTGGGTTTGTATAGAGGATTTGTTAGAGCAAGTCAGATGACAATGAAAGAGATCAGAGTTTAGCTTATGCAACACCTCAAGGGAAGAAAATGTTCTTTAGCCTCGCGATCCGTGTTTGTATGTGTCTATGTGGCTTCCAGATGGCAGGGAAGAAAACAGACTGTAGCTGCGGTGGATGGAATCCCTGATGATCTGGAGAGCTCTTTGCCGGCAGCGACGGTTGTTGAGGTCTTCGATGGCAAGTAGCCGAGTCCAGTGACGCGCTGGGCAGTTCTGACTACCCGCTGAAGGGCTTTCCGGTCTGAGGATGTGCAGCTGTCATACCAGACTGTGATGCAGCAGGTCAGAATGCTCTCAGGAAGTTCTCAATAACTGGGTGGGTAGATTGAGTTTGAGATGGGTATTAATTTGAGGATACAGTATGCGGTGAAAGGAATGTCACATGAATCTTTCCAGTCTTTTATTATTATGTTCTATTGACCAATACAATAGAATCCAATACCCAAAAACAGTTGTAATCGGAATTTTTTAACCCCCATTTCAAATCAGGTTTATTGGCAAAATTTACAGACTTTCAGCTGTTTGCAATGAAACAAATCAAACAAAAGTAAATTACATAGCTCAACACAACAAATGTTTCAAGTGGTTTCCCCAAAAAAAGACAACTTGAAAATGTTACTTTTAATGACTTCTGCAGTCTTAAAATTATTCAACCCCTACATGGCAACCTTATTTAGTACTTAGTTGCTGTTATTACCTACTGCAAACAATATGTATAACCAAACACCAGCTTCTGGCAGCTTTTCTGAGGAATCTTAGCCCATTCCTCATGAGCAATGGCCTCCAGTTCAGTAATATTCTTGGGTTTGGGTGCTGCAAACGCCTTAATCAAATCCCGTCAGATCAAAAAATCAAATCCCACCATTTTCTATCAGGTTCAATTCAGGTGACTTTGATGGCCACTGTAGAATCTTCCAGGACTTCTTCTGCAACCAAGCCTTGGTGGAATTTGAGGAAGGCTATGCTTGGGATCATTGTCCTGTTGGAAGGTCCAATGACGCCCAAGCTTCAGCTTCCTCACTGACCGCATGGCGTTTTCTCCTAGTATTTCCTTAAATGAATCCATCTTGCCTTCCACACGCTGCAGGTTTCCAGTGCCAGAGGATGCAAAGCAACCCCAGATCATCACTGAGCCTCCACCATGCTCAAGGGCAGAGGGTTCTTTTCAGCATATGTTTCATTCTTCTTCCTCCAGACATAACGCTAATCCATAGGGCCGGAAAGTTAAAGTTTTATTTCATCCAATGGTGTCTAGGAGCATTTAGTACCTTAGCTATCTTTTTCTTTACTGTTCATTGTTTGCGAAGGGCGATGATATCTCCTCTTAACTTTTTGGACCATTCTGTTGACTTAGCCATATTTCTATATACTTGTATACTTACTTGAATATGTATTTTTGTATACACTCAGAAAAGGTTCTATAGAACCTTAAATGGTTCTATCAGGCTCTTATAGAACTGTTTAGGTGTTCCCATCATAGGATCATTTTAGGGATTTAGCTTAAATAAAATAACGTTTTAATTCATTTTTTGTTTTGATAAAATTTTATGAATTAAATGTACTTTATGACTAGTATTATGCAATCATTTAAGACATTTCTCCTTATATAGAACTTTTTTGGCATTAAGAGTTCTTTCAAATTGAATCAAGGACCTATAGGGTTCTATAGAACCCCTTTAACCTTTGTTCTAAGAGTGTACATGACATATAATTATGATTAAAAACAAATCCATGCATGTCCTTGGATGTGCTTTTTAGGGTTTACTAAACTGTGTGTGAACAAATTATGTTTGTGATTCATTTGTTTGTTTTTGGAGTATTGATACAAATTTTGTGCTCATCCTGACAGCCACAAATCAAGTTAAATGACTCCATCAGGACGGACAGTTAATTACAAAAATGCATTTAAGTCACAGATGATGGATTTTTGGTGAAAATATCCTCCAGATCATAATAAGTACGCCTTTCACCTCAATCAAAACACTCAACCTTGAGCCGTTTCTCAATCTTCAGACTGCTTGAAAGACATACAATAGCTGTGGATTTCTAAGAATAATGCCATAGCCTATATAACCTCTTTTATAAGCTTCTTACAAGAAGAATTAGACACACATACACTTTCTCTCATTTTCTCTCCCTGCCTGAACTATCAGAGAATAACGCAGGACAGGCCTACCTGAAGATGGAGTCGATGTGTCTCGGACGTCATGTCTCCTGTCAGACGTGTAAGCTGAGAGACAGGAATGGCATGGCCGGTGAAGCCCCAGTGAGCAGGAGGGGTCATCCTTCAGCTCAAAGACAGGCTGAGAGACAGCCACATGGCACACATCTCCAAATGACAGCCTGTCAGTGGCAGGAGATCCACCATACGGCCCTGTCACCTCTCACCTGACTGAACTCGGCCCACTGTATTCTCGCACTGAGGGGAAACTGCGTCACTGTCAAACTAATGGTGGTTAAAGGTGAAAAATTTCCATTTTTGTCATAAGCCCCATCTGTACATTTATATTTTAAGATCAAGACTTAATTATCTATTCAGAGCGGCCTGTGACCGTGCCTATGCTGTCATCCAAGAGAGGAAGTTGGATTAGTGGAAATGTGAACGTGGTGATTTCTCAGTGATAACTGCCTTAATTAAATGTCCTGTGAGACCAGGGGATATTGTAACACTATATTGCAATATTTAGTGAATATTTCTCAGGCTAGGTTTATGTTATATCTATGGGCACCTTAAAAGTATTGGCTTCCAAAATTCTATTAAACATTTTCACCATTATTGCTGAAAAAAAAAAAAAAAAAAAACTTTTTCACCATCGCGTCGAGCGATTCTCGTTGTGAAATCTTATCGTATATTTCCGTTCCGATCAATTGGCAAGGTTAAGGCTTTTGTTAGGGGGAATGCAACTATTCTTTACCATGTTCAAAATAATTCACCTCTATTGGGAAAAGCACTTTACAGTTCAGACGTGTTGACTCTTTGTGATAATGGAGCATGTTGCCACACTATGGGGTAAGTTGTCACAGTGAGATTATGATATTAGAACATAAAATGTACATAACAAAACATCAAGTGATTATGAAAGACCAAACCAACATGTAAAGATTTGAACACATGTGACAACTTGCTCCATTATAAATGTGCAATATAAACATTGTCCTGAGAACACAGTTCAACCATAAATTACATTAGCCCTACATTACATTTACATTACATTAGATTACAATCATTATAGAGCTGAAATGTGCTTTGATGTATCCTAGCGTGATTTCATTGTGCTTACCGGTATTTGTTTATCCAACAAGAATATGATGTTTTAGCATTGACTTACCCAAATATTATTCTAATATAAAATGTGAAACCAACATTTTTGGTTTTAAATATTCATAACTGGAGTTTTCTACACAATTGTTCTTAAAAAAGTTTCATACTGTTGTAATGGAGGCAATACTGTTTTCATTTTACAACCTACTGCAGTTACACTGAATTATTGCAGGGTTAAGAATAACACCCTGATTGTGTCATTGATTAACACTTCCTAGGCTTGTAATCTCTCTGCCCGATCAATACTGAGTCAGAATGAATTGCTAAAAGCAGTATTTGCAGATACTTTCTCTAGTTTGCTTTAATCAACATCATCACTTTCGCTCTGTTTTTAACATTTATAATACACCCAGGTGCTGCCATCTCCAACACATTCACCTCAGCATCTCTTCAAAACAGATTTGTGAGTCTATCCGAGACAAATAACCAGAGTTGGAGAAGGTGAGCCATGCTGTTTTGACACACTGTTAGAACATGATGTTACAGAGCCAGACACCTGACTTGGGAAAAAGGTCATCTGTTCATCATAGATCAAAGTAGAGGACAGCACCTCTCAAAACAGTGGCGGAGAGCGGGCAGGAGGAGATAAAATGAAATCTTCACAACAGGACTGATGGACATGTGGCTCAAATACACCCTCCTGTGAGCTGTAGGGAGGGTGGGTGTCCTGCTGGCAGATGTCCCTTTTCGTTTCAGATCCTGCTTGACAAGATTGCTCTGAGGTGGGGAAGACCAAAGAGGTCTGGGTAATGAGACAGTTGCCTCCTTAATGTTTGCCCTATCATCGTTGCACAAGCACAAAACCAAGAAGACATCTCTGACTAGTTACGGCCTTTAGAGTATTTTAATGTGCTGAACAGAATGAACTGAGCAAAGTAACAGACTTATTTGCAGAAATCAAACAACCCTCGGGTTTTTAGTGACCCAGGAAGTCATTCACTACCCTCCTCCTCATTAATTTGTTTAATACAATACACTAAGAAAAAAAACTAAATTAAAATTATAAAAGATGTCTGTTTTCCCGTTCATTTAAAAAATAAATAATAATAAATTTTAGGGTCGCTAACAACCCGAGGTGTGTAACAGTGTAAGTATATTTTTTCTGCACAACAATAATTTAATCTTTGATGACTGAATAACTCAAGGTGGCCATGTCTGATACACAACGATCAAGTGACATTTCTTTTCACTCATAGTTATCGCAGGCAGAAAACAAAAGAATAGGAAATATCGTCAGCAAAACTTGAAATGGCTCAGTGATTTACTGCAGAGCAAGTACTAAACGCAATCAAATATTAGTGTCACTGTCACTTGATGGTGGATCTGTTGAAGAAGCTGTCAGCGATCAAAATATTGATTTTGAAGATGTTGAATATGACAGTTTTGAGAATACATTTGAGATGGCGAATATGAGCCAGATGCTGAATGTTCTGGGAGATGAGCTCTGACGAGGACAGTGATGATGGTATACAACATCTGCTCAAACTGAACCCTTCCAAGCTCCAAAAGGTAACAAAATATGCTTTATTTTATTCTTCTGTAATTGTTACTCTAATATTAGTAGAGTTTTATATCATTGTGACTGGTAGAGATCCATCCGTGTTAGATAGATCTGGGTCGCTACAGACCCGAATATGTAATAATGATTGGCGAAACATATGCATTTAAGGGTTAAATGAACAATTCTGTGTGTTTGAACAGATATGCGCATATTCAGTCTTTATTTCGTTCATTTGCAACTGTGATTTGTTTAGTTTAGTTCTCCTGACCTCAGTCAACAAACCCTCTGCATCCCATTCAGTGAGGACCAATACAGGATGTCACTGGCAGACCTTGCCTTGCATTTGATTTATGTTGCTCTAAAAGTAAAAATCAAAGATCCTCTCTAATGCAGCTCAGTGGCAGTGGGATGATATATGATGCAGCAGAGCAGTTAAATGAGAGCACTATATCTCTGCCTGTGTTTTAATGGCACGGTCAGAACTCTGACCCCACATCTGAATGACTTTACAGTACTTAAAAAGACATCCTCAGACAGTGCTGATTTGTAAAAGAAAGTCCTCAGGGCAAGCTTGTTTTGGCCATGCAGTTTTGATTACTCAAGAGACTGGTTTCAGGAAATACAACAGAGACATGCACGACAAACGTCTTTTATTGTTTTTTTAGTAGAATTTGACCTCAATAAGAGGCTTAAAATAAAAACATTGACAGAATGTTTAGACAGAAATGTAGTACATTTTTAATTGAAGCAAATGTTATTTTGTTGCTCATTGTTTGATGCAGTAACGATTCAGAATTATCCTCTCGTTTAAAATAAATAAATAAAGTGTGATAAAAACACTACGTAGGATAATCATTAGGATAATAATGTATTATGGAAGTACGGTATGTTGTAGTATTCATTACTTTATACACAAAAGGTCAATCACAATTTTGGGTAACACTTTATAACTTTCAAGTCCTAAACGCTTTACATGTCAGTTCATGTAAGCCTACATTAAATATGAATATGATAATATAATCTAAAAAAAAAAAAAAAAAACATTTTATAAATATCTGTATTTACATCAGAGATGCAATAATGGTTGTTATTGTTATTATTGAAAGTTGTGATAAAGAATTTTGAGCATGATATTTAAGGGATTACCAACCTGAGCTAACCCTTTAAGAGACCCAAGCACTTGTGAAATCCAGTTGAAGAATATGAAACTCTGTATGTTTATAAGCACAAATATACAATATCAATGCAACACTTACAATAGGCTCATTTGTTAACATTAGTTAATGTATTAACTAAAATGAACTATTTGTTACTGTATTTGTTAATCTTTGTTAACGTTAGTAAATAAAAATACAGCTGTTCATTGTTTGTTCATGTTACTTCACAGTGCATTAATGTTAACAAATACAACTTTTGATTTTAATAATGTATTAATGTTGAAATTAACAAAAAAAAAGATTAATAAATGCTCTAGAAGCGCAGTTCATTATTAGTTCACGACACGTTAAGTTAACCAACAAAACCTTATTGTAATATCGTTCATTAAATATTAGAGATTACTTCATAACCTTTACTTTCGCGAATTAGTCCTTGGCTTTTGGCTGCTCCTCATCGATAACTGTTAAAAAGCTTTAAAACATAGGCTATATTTCCTTAGTGAATTGCCTGTTTAGACTGAAATGCATGGTCTTTTCCATCTATGATCTGGTTACAGGCTTGCTAAATAAAACATTAATACCTTTTTACGCATGTGCTTAAAGGCAAGCATTTCTGCTTGCATCTATACATATTTTTTCATATTCTTTCAATATTTTTTAAAGCATATCTTATTTACTACACATCAAACAAATAGATTTTTAATGACAGTGGTTTCAAACAGCGTCTTTTAATTAAATGTAAACTGGCATAAATGTAAAATTGTGACAAATTTGCACTAACAATTAACATCAACCGTTTATGCTTAAAAACTGTAAAATCTGTAAAAACACTGAACATTGTTTGTTGTTATTGTTACAAAAACTCTTTTTTCCCCCTTCTGGGTGTACCCAGAGCCGTTGAAAAACATATTTAACGGCTCTGGGTGCAGTGTTGCCAACTTAGCGCCTTTGTCGCTATTTTTAGCGACTTTTCAGACCCCCTTAGCGACATTTTTTCAAAAAAGCGACTAGCGACAATTTTAGCGACTTTTTGGACAAACCCCAGTAACCTCCAAATGTTGCCAGTACTGTCCTGCGAGCGCGAGGTCTTGCTTTCTCCTTGTCGTCACTCTCTCTAGCTGCGTCTCCCCTGTTCAGTGAATGGGACTTTAAGCAACAGCTGCTGATAGAACGGCAACAGCAGCCGGAAGTAAACGGTTAACTGCCGTAGCTAAAGAGCGCAAAAATCACTAAGCAACAGTAAACAGGACGGCATAGGGGATAATTTAATCATCAGACAAAATACAAAAAATAAACAGATTTTAAAAAAGTAAGAGAAGGGTTGATTTGGGCATTTAATGATATACAGAAACGATTATAATGCCACATAACCTAAAATATAACATTAACTTTCTTAATCTGTCACGTAGTATCGACTACGGCAAATCAGCTGTTCTCCCGTTGTAGACAGTTACAGTAGAACGTCGCTAAGTAGCAGTTAATGTCGCGCATGCGCAATAGAACGACAGAATGCCGTTGCCGTTCCACCAGAGGCTGTTGCTTAAAGTCCCTGAGAGGAGCGCACGGCCGCTGACAGACGCGAATGAGCAGTGTGTTTTTCCATGGACTTATCACTTATCTGCTTTTCTTTTGTTTTATATTTAAAGAATTTAGTTTGACCATTTTAATTTTATTTCTTTTCTTGTGCTTATTACTTGTAAACACTATCACAGAGCTTAGTTCATCCGGTTCCCATTCAGATAATGTTCCACATAGGCCTATTAAAAATGTAATCATTCACTATATTATAGCTACTCGTTCAATTGTCTGACAACAAAAAAATAGGAAACGAGAACAGCTTTATTTGACATTCGGCTATATTATATTGAATAGAACATTAATTTAGAGAGAAAACGCACTAGGCTGACAGAACGCAAGTACGACGCGATGACGTCATTAATATGCTAATTGACGTATGACGTCATCTAGCGACATTTAGCGACTTTTAGGGAAGGCCTCAGCTACTTTCCTTTGAAAATAGTTGGCAACACTGTCTGGGTGTACCCATTAAAGGGTTAAGTTACATCCTCCTTGTCAGTGTAAGCGGTCTTGTTAATGCACTCTTAAGTGACATATTGGCAGTGTCTCAAAACCCTACGAGCTGCCTACCTAGACTGCATTTTTGGGCATGGGACTGTGCGTGGGAGTGACCGGTAGGAGCACAGGAAGCGTTGTTTGTCTGCTATTGTATAATTGTTGGTCAACGCACTACGCACTCATGATGTTTCTGGTCTTCGTCGCGTCTCTCTGATGTTTCACTGTCTCGCGCCATCAGCGTTGTCGA
Source organism: Rhinichthys klamathensis goyatoka (assembly GCF_029890125.1). Lineage (NCBI taxonomy): Eukaryota > Metazoa > Chordata > Actinopteri > Cypriniformes > Leuciscidae > Rhinichthys > Rhinichthys klamathensis. The sequence continues at coordinate 2,294,139 of NW_026606709.1, forward strand.
GTTAAACGTTGTGTAACTTTTATTAACTTTTAATCGCGACACGAAACCCCTGTGTACTGTTCTGTGCCATTTCGCTGCATTATATCTAGCTGTTTTGGACACAACCAGACGCGTGAACGCCCCCATACTTTCTGCTAGTGTTTCGGTTGCCGCGGACTTTTGAGTGACGTGACTAACTCGTAGCGATCTACTAGGCGTTACTGTCCTGCCTAGCAGTTTTCCTCATCACTCCAGCGGACTGGCTTTAAACAAAGACTACCGCTGAACACGGAGCACCTGGGCTTTCTCCTTTGCCCAATGCGAAGTGGCGTAGCTGCTGTGACTGCGCTGTACTTTTGTTTAATGGTGACACGTCTGACTGGGAACATACACAGTAGAAAATCGTTTCAGTTTGCGTATATAGACACACAGTCTGCGCGCAAGTATGCCCCGAAGAAAACAGCAGGCGCCGAAACGAGCGGCAGGTAAGTTTATCTGAAATTCAATAAGATGCTCTTGTTCATCTGTCCTCCATTATGTACATTTCGTTTTAGTACATTTAATAAGGCACAAAATCAGTAATCGCTTTTTTTTTGCCTGGATTATCTAAACATATTTTCCTTATCCTAATTTGGGTCATACTTTTTTATTTGTCATGTTATTGGTTAATTTTTTTGTGCTTTTTTTGTCAGAAGTTAATTAAAGGTGCAGTACAACGCAGTTGATTCAAAATGACTTGAATACATCTTTTGAATAATGACCAGTTTGTTATTTTAATTTTTCATTTTTGTGGGGTTTAAAACAAAATTGTCTAGATAACTGTCTGGATATTGTAATAATAATAATAATAATTTAAAGGCTGCAATTCTTTAATTATATATATATATATATATATGAGAAAGAGAGAGAGAAATAAATAGGCATACAGTAGCATAAGTAGTATTGGCATCATCCTTTATTAGCTTTTTTTCTTCTTCTTTTTTAATGGAGCCAAGTAATTTTGTTTTAAAATATTACCAACATTCTGGAAGCCATTTTGTTGTCATGTGACAAGAAAAAACCCCACAGAAACCAGAAAAGACCCGTTTAGACCCTCAATCTGTAGGCTATATCAAGGTCATTAAGTTGTTGCACAATATGTTGTTGAAATGATATATATATATATATATATATATATATATATATATATATGTATTCAAACCAACATAAATACGAATATTCAATTTCAAGAACTTAACACTGGGATTTTAAAATTTTAATCCCTTTTTATCAGCTCAGGCATTATTTACACATATCCATTTCAGACTCTTTTTAACTTCTTTAGAGAGGTGAAAACCACTGAAGCTGCCTTCATGTTAACCAAAACATTATCTGTCTGGTTAATAGAATAGATCCTATCCTATTATTTGAAAGAGGAGGAGTTCTGGGGCATTTTTATATTTATAGCAGAGCTCTTTGAAACAGATACAAAGCCATTATTATATAGCCTTCACTGTTTTTGTGTGTGTTAGAGGCAGAGATGATGTAGAGTTTAATGGAGGGGTATGGCTTGCTCTGTTAGACTGGCCTGTCAGAACAGCTTTGTCTCATGTTGGATTTAATTGTTATCCTTGTGACAGCCTCATCCATCAAAGGCTTTAATGGTCAATCAGAGCAAGGCCATGTGAGTGCTCTCCTTCTTTTTCCCATAAGCTTGCCTAGGCTTTTATTTCATCAGTATGCTCCACCAAACTTCACTCATGGACCCTGTGCAGAGTGGTGACCATAGTGGTTTACAAGTGTGAGTTTATGGTTTACAGGTATGAACACATTTAGTGAAGTGCTATTTACTTTTAACCTGATGATGACCGAATTCTTGATTCTGATGCATTGTTTTTCTCTGTATAGGATGCACAGCTCAATAGCCAATCTTGTAGGTGAAGTCTTAATGAGAGATTTAGAGCAATGTACCCCATCTCTCTCTTGCCCTAAAGGTTTGCAGTGCTCTGTAAAAAGAAACATTTTGCTTTGCTTTATTTGAGCACACCTAATTAGCTGTAAACTTGATGGATTCCTGACATGTGATTGGAGATGACAAGGTATGCGTCTGTCACCAAGTCATGTTAGGTTTGTGCTCCCTTGATGTAATCAAGTTGATATTAGCCACTCTTGCTGGCCTTTCCTATTGCCGTAACCCAATTTAGCACCTTTACGTGACAAAGGAGCTTTTTGGTGCCTGTCTTGAATCTAGACGATTCTGAACTGTTATGAGGAGACAAACATGTGGAACCACCTACAGTCCTTCTGAAATGGATGTTTTCATCTGTCTGTTTGGCTTTGAGCCATATTTGGAATGACAGATTAGACATCAAATCTATTTTGAGAGTTGTACTTCGTTTCAACTTTGTTAGTTAGATCTCTCTCCGTCTGTGTGTGGGTTGATAATGTGAGTTAATCGGACACTCCTCCGCAAATCCCACGGGCCAGCCTGGCCAAAAATCTTCTCGGTTCTCAGGCTCTGTTGGGCGCGACTCCAGGCCCTGCCTTCTCCCTCTTTCTAAGGGTAAAATCAGTCGCTGTCAGATCTAAGGTGCAAGGCAGGTCATCCGGACAAGCGGCCATCAGTCATGCGTGGATGTGACGCAGGAGCTGGGCTTGATGGTGGCGGTGATGAAAGGGCAGGAAACCATAGAGGCCCGCTATTCCCTAATCCAAACCAGTGTCAACATACCTCTCCAGCCAGGCATGCCTGTAATCACTGCCAAGTGCCAACAGTTTCAAAACTGCTAGAACCCTATTGATTTACACATGGCTGAGACAAAAGATTAAAGTAATCATACACATTCTTGCATACACATTTCACACATGCACACAGATGGTGTGTTCATAAGTTTAATGTGTTCATAACTGTTATTGATGTGATGGGCAAATTTAGTTTTACTTTGTGAATGTTCTCTTTAATCCTTAAAATTGCTTATTTTTATTTATTTAAGCCAAACTTTGTAAGTCATAGCTGACTAAATAAGTAGATGCCTTTTACTATATGGGGTCTAAGAGCCGGTTCATGATAATTAAAAGGAAAAATCTAGTTTAAAACACGTGCCAGGTTCATCGAAATAACTAAACTGTACTATATTTTTGATACTATGAATTATTAATTTATAAATATTTTTGGGGAGGAATAAAATCATGGATTTTACAGGAATTAAAATCATGCTCATTGTAGAAGAGGTGTGCAATATTTAAGTCATAGTATGTATTGATTGCATTTTTTAAATACATTTAAATAGGACAAAAGATGAGCGTCACATCAGACATCATTGACCTGCTATCTATCCAAACTCTCATTTGAACTAGCACTCTATTGTGGTTGTAAACTTATATGAATGTTACTTTGCTGTGTTGACAATGAAGATATCAATCTTCTGTTAAGAAGACAAGAATCCATCTCTTTTTTTCTCATGGGAGGTGGCTTTTAGCTTGTGGTCCATTTTAGGAAAATGAGTCAGTCTGGTCCTCAGGGGTCCAGAAACCAAACCCTGGTGGAGAAGATCAGCACAATGCCAAACCGTCAATTACCCTTTCAACAGAGCCGTTAATCACGCTGCCACCCTTTACTTCTGGCATCCTGACACATGTCATCTATCACCCAGGCTTTCCGAGACACTGAGGGAGGGAAGAAAGGAGAAATATTGTTGAGAATTGGACAGAAAAGACTGGGGAGAAAGTTAGGAAGTGAAAGATACAGGCCAAATGTTTAAAAGCGAAACGGAGATGGTGCTGTATAGGGTTTGTAGTTAGACTAAAAGAAATTGACACAGGCCAAAAAATTCAATAAATTGTCACACTGCTGAGTTAAGCGGTTAAGTCATTAAGTCATCGAAAGCCTTCTTTGGGTAGAGAACTCAGCCGATGACAGACTAAGATGTATTACATGTTGAGCTAGTGAAACGACAAATAAGTTCTAATTTAGCTAAATGCATGATAATTTCTATACTTAAGCAAAAGGTGGGAATGTCTTTCATTGCACATTTCAAAATTTTCACCTACCAAACCACGTTTTGAATTAATCAATCAATCAGTCCGTCAATCACTGACTTTGCTTCTCAATAACACACGTTTGCGTGTGTGTTCATCTTCGTCTGTGGGTATTCACCTACGTGGACATTTGTACGTGTTGACGACTGCGCATTCCCGTCCAAGCTAAAAATGACACGCATCACTCAAGCACAGCTGGCCTGTAAATGAACTCTCTTCTACAGCTCTAGCCCTGCTCCATGATGGATGCTCCTTTAAAGAAAGAGATTAATGAGAGGTAGGCGGCTAAGAGGACCATTTATCACAGTGAATATTATTTGGACGGCTGTGTAAGCCTGTAACCTGAGAGTTAGAGAGGCATAGACAGAGCACAGGGTCTTAGATGTCCTCTCTATGATGAATAGCTTTGCTTTCTTTCCGTGTTTGTTACGAGACACCAGCTGTCCACCGGGTGGTCATTGCCGGATAAGATTGGGAGTTTGGTATTGCATTCCCAACCAACCCTTCCAGTATTCTCCGTGAACTCAATTCCAAGTTATCGGAAGCTCATTAAAGAGGGTAACAAAGCCTCGCTTGAAAGGTTGGGGGGTGGGTGGGTGACCGTCTGTTTTTTTTTTTTTTTATGTTGGTTTTTGCCCCCAACCTCCTCCACCCCCACCTTGTCCCTGCAGAGTAGAATTATGAGTGCCATCCATCTCACTGAGTTCTTTGATGCTGGGCCATCATCTCAGCAGCTGCTGGCTTAGATACACATAGAATTGTTGCCAATCACTCTTGGCAGCTGAGACACATCAGACACACTGTTGTCAAGGGGGAAAAGGAATCAAAGGCACACAGAGTGATAATTAGAGAGATATCTCCCCTGAAAGGACGTTTATGATCAGTAGAATTCCAGTCAGCAGAGACTGTTTGCCTTCCCGCATTTACAGTAAATGGTCAGTTTTAAGTTTCTTCAGCAGAGAAAGAGAAACACTACAGAATGGATAAGACCCAGGACACCGATATACACCAACAGTGTTTTTGTTGTAGTTAAAAAATTAACACTGTTCTTTGCTTCGATTCCAGCAAAGAACACTATTTTTGGCATGGGGGCATCTCAACATGTTGCCTGAACGCTGCTTTATTTTGATCAAAGTGTCATGTGTTGCACATTAGCATGGCCTGAAGCAAGAACAATTCTCACAGTTAGCCTCAATCTGTATCGCACAGTGAGGTTGCAAGAGAGTCATGTGAGCCCTGAGGATGAAAAGCTAAAGTATTTACTGACAGAAAGCTATATGTATGTCGAGCAACCATTCAAATGCATATCATAATCATCTTATTGGGTATTATTGCAAAGTTACCTAACAAGACAAATGTAACAAGACTAATCTATGACATTAAATGATTTCCTCTGATTTTTACTTCATGTAAAAATTTGATCATCTAGAGAATCACATTAAGGGCAAAGCAGTTGTGAGTAGATGCACACTCACAAAAATGCCTACTTTTAATTGTAATCATGTGTCTGACCTCTGTACTGTCTTAGAGTAATCAATAATGCATGCACATTAAATAAATAATGTTATGTATAGTACTTGATGTTCCAATTTAAATGTCTTATGTGCTGTTTCTGTCTGTAGGGTGGAGGGGGTTAATGACTGGTCATATGGAGACAAATGTAATAGTTACATAAATCAAACAGGCCGAGTGCCACTAAAGTCTCCTGGATTTTTGTCCTGCTAGAGCTCATTGCACACATCACATTTTATTAGCTTAATAAATCACCCAGCCTGTCAATCAAGCCTTTTGAGAATAATTGGTTATGGTAGGTGCCTCCTGAGATGGATTATAAATCATTCGAGGTTAAAGATTGTGTTCAAATTTAGTGGGCTTTGGTTTTGATACACACACACACACACACTAGTGAAAGTTTATGGTTTTTCTTAGGATGAACGTGTTCTTAACTTCTCCAGCCCCTAATATTTTTATGAGAACAGACTTGAATACATCTGTACAATATCTGTACCTGTTAAAGTTGACTTATTCTGATTCTGTTTTATATTTTACCTGCTCTAACAACCACCCCCCCCCCTCCCCCCCCCCCCCACCCCCCCCCAAAAAAGTTACTGTCTTGTAGTCTTCGGCGTTTGTACAAGAAAAAAGCAATTTGCCATTGTGAACCCTCAGTGTGTCACCGTAATTGTCTCAGGGATATGAGAGGGCAGGAAAATGATCATGTCATTGTAGTTACACCTGGTTCACCCTCTTTTCGAACTGCTTTGGAGTTCATGCCAAATCAGGCCTTTCAAATGACATCTTTTGATCAAGGCTGTCGGGCACGATCAGAGGAGATTGGCAAGTAATGGATACCTAGTGACAATCCAAATCTACAGAGGGGATAAGACTGGCCTGCACCTGCCAGTTATCCTTTAGAGCACCCATCCTGTGGGCCGCCTGGCTGACAGCCAGTGAGAGGCTAAATGAGAGAAGCGTGGGCTTGTGAGATTGTGTATTATCATTTGAAATGAGAGCTATTTGTGCTTTAACACTCTTGTCAAGACTGTGGTGGATCTTGTAAGGGAGAGAAAGGAAGAGAGACCGTTAGCGTGGCACAATGCACTTGAATCACACATGCAGCAGCACACCATGTTAGCTTGTAATTCAAGGCCTGTTGTATTTCCAAACATCTGACATTTCAAGCGTTTTCCTTTTGACATGAGCAACATAATCACAAATGCGCACACAAACAAGAGTGAATAGAGTGGAACAGAGACGGGGGGGGTTGGTATGGCTTTCAAGAGGGCATTTGTTCCACTTACGGAGTCAGAGTGACAGTGTCAAACTAGCAGGGGACAGGCTGTCAGGAGACGGGATCATCAGTCCCGAAGGACGGTGGTGGATGGGCTCTTTTGAGGGTGTGAGGGCAGCTGGCAGGGAGAAGGGCGACCATGTCCCCTTGGATCTGTCATCTTGAGGTGCTCGAGCAGACACCTTTCTCGCAACACGTCACCTGTCCAAGGTGAACAGTCGTCAGGTGGGATTCAAAGTGACAGGTGGCTTATGTGCCGCCATCTTATGTCATTCCCCTTAACCTCTCAATCTATCTGTCCACCTTTTCCCTCTATCTATTTGTCTCTTCATATGTGCACAGGTGTGTGGACATGTGGGGAGGTGGGCCAAATGGTAGCAGGTGCAGCCTCTTGTAAATAGCCTGATTATATGCTCAACAGCAAACATTTAGATTTAAAAAAGCTTTGATGTTCACTTGACTAGACTAAACCAGCCTATTTCAAAATCTTAGTTCTAGAAGAAAGTTATTTCTCAGTCCTCCGTTATTTGTTTGTGGATGCACTAGTGCTTATGTGCCATTCAGAATTTAATTCAATTCCTGAATTTGATTTGCATTTGAATTGAGGCAGACAACAGTAAACATAATTGCAACCTGAATGTAAGACTTTGATATTTGTGGGCCAGGGTGGAAGAACACCTGTATTGAACGTCTTTAAATTGGAATTTCAGAAAGAGGAATTTGCTGAATTGCAATTTAAATTCAACTTCCTGTGGGGTGTGGCCCAATCACTTCATTCATAGAATAATGTCATTAGGCTAAATTTTGTTTCGTTTGTTTACCTTTCAGTGCTACTTATGTAGCATTTACTTAATTAATTGTTTTCTTCTTCCCTCCCCCTCTAGCTTATGATTCAGAGAAGGAGACCCCCATAGAGACTGAAGATACTGGAAGTGATTGCTCAGTGGCCAAGGAGACACTACAGGACGAAAATGATTTGGGAGAAGACTTAAAAACCCCAATGGATGAACAACATTCCCCTGCTGCTGAGCTATCAGGTCATGATGTTGACAGTGAATCTCACATAAGTGAATCTAGTGATCCCACATCAGATACAGAGAGCACCCCAAACAAAAAAGAGGAGGAGGCCACAAGAGACTTTCTAAACGACAGTTCTGAACACACTGTATGTATTACAGACAGCCTAGAACAGATGAAGGCTATTTACAAAAGCTTCCTCAATAATCCCTACTGGTCCTTTTTGAACTTGAATTCCTCTCAACCGTATGCAGATGAACAGACAGCCAGTAGCAGCGGTAGCAGTAGCAGCAACAGCAGTCCTGGACGCAACTGCTACGATTGGCATCAGTCTGCTATCGCAAAGACATTCCAACAGGTCTCTCAAAAACAACCTATTGCACTTGAACCAAGTATTTTTTCCACTGTTCAGCTCTACCGCCAAAGCACTAAACTCTACGGATCCATCTTTACCGGTGCTAGCAAGTTCCACTGCAAAAGCTGCAGTGCAGCATATGACACGCTGCTTGATCTCACAGTTCATATGAATGAAACAGACCACTATCGTGATGACAACCTCGAACGTGCTAGCAAGGGTGCCAAGTCATGGTCCAAGCCACGTAAGCGCTCCCTTTTGGAGATGGAAGGAAAGGAAGATGCCCAGAAAGTCCTACGCTGTATGTACTGTGGACACTCTTTTGAATCTTTGCAAGACCTTAGTGTGCACATGATAAAGACTAAGCATTACCAAAAGGTTCCTCTGAGGGAGCCAAGAACAGCAATTGCTGCTAAAGTTGTGTCTTCATTCAGAAAGAGGGTTCCAATGGAGTTGGATGTTGCAAAATCTTTGCAAACAACGGAGCAGACAAAAAGTCCTAATGATGGGCAGGCCAGTGATATTTTTCAGATGTACTCCGAACAAACCAACAATAAAAACTTTAAAGATCAAAAGACGACAAACCGTGGTATACAGTTCAAGTCTCAGAATCTTAAATGTATGGAGTGTGGTATTTTGCATGACTCTATTCAGCACTTGAGTGCTCATATGGTGTTGACCGGCCACTTTGTAAAAGTTACCCAATCATTGCAAAAAACAGACAAGCCTCCTCATCCTAAAAGTAAGTCTGAGAAGTCTCAGTCAGGTACAACATGTTCTTCCCCTCTCTCAGCCACAGGAATCTTGGAGTCATCATCCATCACATCTGTAGCAACTGGGGACAACAAGAACAAAACACAAGAAATTACTTCTCAGAAAGACAGTGAATGCAAGGAGTCTGCAAATGTAAATGATGTTAAGCAGAAATTCAGCACATTAACAAAGTCTGATTACCTTACTGAAGATGATCTGAAAGAGAGTCCTAAAATGGATTTTGATATTCTAAAATCACTGGAGAATACAGTTACATCTGCCATTAACAAAGCACAGAGGGGTGCCCCAAGCTGGGGCGGTTACCAGAGCATTCATGCAGCTTATCAGTTACAAAACCATCTGAAACCTGCTCTGCACAACTCAGGCTATATTTCTTCTTTAAAACAATCATCCAGTAGTCAGGAAGTCCAGTCTTTAGACAAAAGTCATTTGATTCCTCCAAGCACTCCACCAAGAGCTTCCTCAACCACAGTTAATCTCCATGAGGTGGACAAACTGGAAAACAAAGTAACCGTAACGGTTGCTGAAGTAGACAGGCAATTTAATGACTTGAATGGGCAGGGATCACCACATCTGCAGCTGCTGAATCTTAAAGGGAAATCACTGGTGTCAAAATCTCCAAGCCTGGATAACATGATTACATCTATGAGCAATATTACTGAGGGTAACACAAACGAAATGGAAATTCAGAAGCACACGCAAGACTTCAGAACTCACACCACCTCCACTTCAGATCTGTATGATGACGCTGCTCTATTATCTGCACACCCAGAGCCAAAACAACCCTCTGTCAGTCCTCTAAGTGCCCTTCAGTCTGTTATGAACCTTCATCTGGGTAAAGCTGCCAAACCGCTAAGGCCTGTCCAGGACCCTATGAGTATGCTTCTCAGGATGAGCAACAGCATGGCAGAAAGGGCCGCTCCATCTGGACACTCGACGAAACTTAGCCAGTCACATTCGGGCTGCCATGAAATTTGCAGAGACCAACCGATAGACTTGTCCAAAGGCAAAAGTGAACAATGTCTCGGAGCTGCTGCTCTCCCAGGCAAAGCTGTGAGTTCCTCTGTGCCTGGTGCATCTGTGACTGAATCAACTAGTTCAAAAATCTTCACACCAGCGAGTCCTTTGCGTGAAAATGCCCTCTCTGACATTTCAGACATGCTGCGAAATCTCTCAGACTCTCGAGTTTTGAAACCCCCAACAGTTTTATGTAGGCCAGAGCAGTCAGAAATCGAAGGTTCTCATACATCAGATGAGGCAGAGGATACGTCAGTGGTGCACAAACGTAAAGGTAGGCAGTCACACTGGAAACCCCAGCACTTGCTGATTTTGCAGGCTCAGTTCACGTCCTGCCTCAGGCAGACAGCTGATGGAAAGTATGTGATATCAGACTTGAGCTCCCAGGAAAGGATGGTCATATCACAAATAACAGGTCTATCTATGACAACCATCAGCCACTGGCTGGCCAATGTGAAATACCAGCTCAGACGAACAGGCAGAACAAAGTTCATAAAGAACGTTGACTCAGGACACCCAGTTTTCTACTGTAGCGAATGTGCAACACAGTTCCAAGCTCGTTCTACTTACATCTGTCACCTTGAGTCACACCTTGGGTTTAAAATGAAAGACTTGGCTAAACTTTCTTCTAAGGATTTCAACCGGAACATTACGAAGCATTCTAAAAGCACTTCCTTAAAACCTGTGCTTCCAGCTGTATCACCAGCTAGAGGATGTCAGGAGCAACTGCTACCAGTGCCAGCGCTGTAAACAAACTATATAATCGTACAGTTAACATTGTATGCCAGGATATTTATTGTACTCCAAGTTGAGAACAGACAGTAGGATCATAGTGTAACGATTCATTCACAGTTACTTACATATTGTTGCATTAACATACATAATTGGCCTTGTAGGCTAAGCTTTGTGATCTTTGGTGTTGTCATGGGAATTTAGCATTAAAAGTTCTAAGGTGGCTAATGTCAGCTTTACCAAATAGATACTCTGTATAAGAAATCTATTATATGTAAACGTGTCTTAAAATTATGAACATTCTCAAATAACCATGAACATTTTGGGGGGAGATGTTTCTGTTCTGATGAGAAAAGAATGTAAATTTGTACATAGACAAACTATGTTATGCATATTTTCCAAAATATGGCTTGCTTTCATTATTGCCTGTGCTACTACTTGGTTTGTTTGTGCATAAGGAATCTGATTTATTGAGATGTATAACTAAAGAACTGTACATAAAGTGTTATAAAAAACTTAGTCTTAAACCTTTTTGTTGTTGATATAAATTACCATGACTTGCTTTTTTACAGATGCGTTTTCACTTCTGTATCACTTCTTAATTTTTATTCTAGCCAGATTTGTTAATCAGTCTATTTAACCAGACGTTTTTATTTACACAATTTTTGTTGAATGTTAATACATTGAATGAGGCATGCCATCCATATATGTAAAATGTAAAAAACTGCAATCTTTTTATAGAAAAAAAAAAAACAATTTGAAAAACAAAACCCTGTTTGTCTTTTTCTTAAATACTTGACTTTCTGTCATACATGCAATTCACATTTTTATTCTATTTAATGTATGGTTTTCCGATTAATTGCATGGCACCAGTTTAACCTGATTTCAGCATTCAATATATTTAAAGCCCATTGTTTAATTAGTCATCCAAGAGTCCAAAACACTTGAGTTTTCTCACTCAAGGATCTGTGTGACCAGTCATTGGATCAAGGCTTTTTCATAATTTGAAATCTCATGATAATGCTGCAATTACTTCCTCTCTAGTGCAGATCTTTTAACTCTTTTCATGCCAAGTTTAAACATCATCTCAGATATCTGTACTCTTTGTAATGTTAGCTTGTTTCCCATTCAGTATTGACAGATTGAATTGACGTTGTGTATTTTTGTTTTGTTCCTTTGGCACAGTGAATTTAGTGGGGGTAGTCACGCCTCGGTGGTAATAAAATAAGAGAGAGAAAGAGAGAGAAGTGCTCCCTGTCAGAGTCACTTCAGCCTATGTCATCGCTCTAATGAATATCATCTAAATTGCTTTGTATATCTGAACAGTTTGGATGTCAATCTAATTTGAGCGCATGCACTGATGGGAAGGGGCCCAGACTAATGAGAAGAGAGCTACGTTTGACAGTGCAATAAGCTTCAACCTGATCAGACAAGTTTGAACAGGAATTCTGACACGTGCCAATCGAGAAAAAAAAGTTGATGTGAAAACAGTAGCTTCAATTTGATGTGAAATGCTGTACAGATTGTACTAGCGTCATGCTTATTTCTTGTCTGACATCTTGTCTGAATATAGCTGTTATAAAACTTGTGAGCCAGCACCAGAAAAAAAGTGATACATTATTTCTAAACATAAATTTTCAAAACATGTTACTTCTATAATGTGGATCTCTGTTCTGGTGTAATTAGCAAAACATTTTCATGGTTAACCTGAAATAAATTGATCACTTGGAACAATCTTCATTGTATCATGGCCTCTTGGAAATCCTGTTCACCCGCTTCTTGAGTGTCGGTTCATATTGTGACCAGACCTGAGTTGATGTGACAGTTTATGACAGCTCCAGAGCACTCATGGGACAGAATCGAGGCAGCTGCCCACAGAGTCCACACTGACTGAATTATTCTCACCACAAGGGTACGGGTTAAGGTCATTTTCCTTTTCTTAAAGAATGGAGTCAGTTTAAAGTCAGTTTAAATTAAGTTGGACATAATTTACACTGTAGTGCTTTAAATATGATTTAAATGTGTTATTGGTTCAGTCATGGAAAATTATGAGTTAAAAACTAAGCAGTATGAAGATCTATGGTGCATTACACCCTTTTCAATCTGCCCAATAATCAAACTCAAGAAAGTTGTTGTACGTCCAAAATATTTAACAGCTGGACAGGGAATATTTTGAGCAGCTGAATTGCTATTCACTAGCATTTCCCCCAGACAGCTGTCAAGAGCATTTTGGCATGATATCTGACAGATTTGCAAAAGACACTCGTTTCAGGGCATTACACTATACATTGTTAATTTAATGCATGATGACACGACCAATTATAGTGAGCTACATGCTCAAATAGCATGTCAAAAGCTGTGTATCAATCCTTTTGATCCTGTTTTCCAACACCTTAAGTGATACCTTAAGCAACATTTCTGACTGCGAGTGAAGTGCTGACCAAGTAAAACGCTTGAGAGGAACACACTGGCTGATCTAGCTATATTTGCAAGAAAAGGAAGGTCTAAAACAAGATGTGTTGGTGTATAAATAAAAGCATATATTTCATTTTATACTCTAGAGTGTACCAAACAACCCCCAAGAGAACTGTGATATCTATCTGAGAACTATAGGTTTGGTTTTGCTCAATTTATTAAAGTATTCCCTGCCTCTCTTGACAGAATTAAGAAACAAAAATCTTTTTAAACATGTTGGCTGTACCGCCCTACAGAATCTTATAGTTATCACAGAAAAATAAATAAATAAATACATTTCAAATATTTACAAATGGAAGACTCTTGGAACACCAGCGCAAACGCCTTATGTAGATTGCCTATGACCACATATCTATAAGATGTGTTCTGCACCCAGTATTTCTGGTTAGATTTGCTTTGTCCATTTATGTAGCGCTGTATTATAATGGGGACAAAAAGTCTGAGAGCTGATTATTTTGGATTTAAAAAATATACATTGAACATTTTAAAGTAAAGAAAATAATGACATAAAAAGAAAATTCCAATTTCATTGCATGATTTTTAATTTCACAAGTTCATTTGCCCATATAACCCTTTTGGCTTGCTGTCTGCAATGGAGGGGCTCGAGGAAGCAGCTTCAACTCGAGCTGAGATATACCCCCTACTGCTTGGAAGATGAGTATGGTAGCAAGATGCATAAATTATGTTGGTGAAGTTGGGGAGGTGGAGGGATGCAGAAACGGCTGATGCTAGAGCTTGGTAAGTAGCTGACATGCATGTGCTCTGGCAGTTAATTGAAAGATTAGATGGGTTCACTACTCCCGAAATTACGTTTAGGAACTTCACTTAAAACATTTTCACTAGAAGAATTTTTGACCTTTGTTTGAACTATCTTTTATCAGATCAGATCTTGTTTGTCTATCAGGTTAGATTTACTTGTTTGTTTGATTGTCCATTTATGTATGGATGTACAATTGTGCCAAATGTTTAAGACCACAAAAAAATCTCACCTTAAACCTGGAAATAACAAGCAAACAAATTTTTTTTTACATATATATATATTGTTTTGAATTAAAAAAATAATGCAAAACATAGTAATCACTAGTAATAGACATGTTTTTGTCTATCTTGTTTCATTGAAATGACCTCATTTTGAGCAGAAAAATGTCAGACATGTCAACATTTCAAAAAAGAAGCTGAACATTGTAGCATGCTAGCTCTCTATCATCGCCAGAGTTGTCTGACATGGTGGCAAGACTTCTGACATTGTGTATTCAGAATGATCTGACAAGGCATCCACTCATGTTCTGTCAAGGCTCATTCGAAATGTGGTAATGGTCTCATCCCTGTCCATCGCCCCTCTCCGCACGCATCAGCCGTATGCATAGGTGGCGTTTAGATGCAACGTCCCAGAAATGCATGAGCTGAGCGCTTCACGCGACCTCCTGGGCCGCGCTAGCCGTCCGGAGATGGCAGGGGACGCGATTCAGTGTGACACTCCTGGTTGGAGCTGCCAAACTGCCACTTCCTGTCCCCTTTATTCACACATTGAGGGAGTTGAAATACAGTGTTTTGAAAATCACTGATAAGACATCTGTCTGCTTGTCTGGCCTTTCTGTTTGACTGTCATGATCATGTTTGGCCACCTCTCATTCAAAGTCAATGCCAGCTCTAATCTGCATTACAGAGGAGCAGATAGTGCTGCTATGGCATTTAATGGTCAGTTCAGTTATTTCTAACCTAATTAAGAAAGTTTTACAGATAAAGAGTTTAACAGAACAAATAAATATAATAATACACTGCTTAATTCATGCTAGCAATGTGCGAAAACATGCTAATTCATGCTAGCATTGTGCTAATCCATGTTAGCAATGTGTTTAAACATACTAACAATGTGCTAATTCATGCTGCTAACCATGTGTTAAAATGGAACACTTAAAATGAACTGGTTGAAATCCTTCCTTAATAACAATAACTTTTGGTTTCACATCCCCAAAAAAAAAGAAAAAAAAAGGGAGGGATCAAATTTTTACTTAGTTGTGATTTCACTCAGCGTCTCCCTATCAAACTATTCCAGTTTCATCAGCAAGTCTTGTTGTACTGGAAGCTCTTATACAACCATAATTTTACACCACACAAAACCCCAATATGGAATAATAGATATATTACAATAAGAATCACTGTATAATAAGGAGTGGATGGAGAAAGCTATCTGGTCGGTGTTTCATTTAGTCGATAGCAGAGGATGTTTTATATCACATGAGAGTTTCTGTCTCAAATATATAACCTGTAGTCAGACCATTTAACTCTGATTAAAGCTATCGCCAATTCTTTCATGTGTTTGATTCAAGGATATCTTTCAACTCGGAACAGCGAAGATTTGGATTTGAAACTAGTAGGCTAATTGTGTTTTTTTGTGATAATATTGAAACTACTGATCATTTATTTTTTCATTGTAGAGGCTTTATGGCTTGACATTCATGACTGGCTTTACCCAAAGGTTCCTCATCTCGAAGTCTTCTCTCACAAGGACATTATTTATGGACTCGTTATGGAAAGCAACAAAGATGATTTTTTGGTTAATAACATCCTTATTCTAGTTAAATTTTATATACACAAATCTAAATATCTGAAAGTAAATCCTAAGTTCTGTGTATTTCACAATAAGTTTCTTTCTTATACAAATGCCCTTAAAATGATGAAAAGTAAAAATCCCAAAAAAAACACGTTTTGCTATAATAGAAGAATATGACTTGAAAAGTAAGTAGCCCCCCCCCCCCTCATTTTTCCCCCTCTTATTTTCTGTAATGCACTTTTGCACCTGATTCTTCTGTCATTGTGTAATTATATATTTTTGTTGCCATGTTGTTTGTAATTGTACATGACATATTGTTCAATAAAAATAAAAAAATCTGTTTCTATCTGTTTTCTGCAGACTGGCCTACTTCAAACTTTCTGGTCAGGCTTTCTCAAGCCAACTTCAAAGTTTGTCTCGACAAACATTTTTTCTAGTTTATTTATATTTCTTGTTGGTACTATGGTTGCCATTAACTTCTATTATAATGAACAAACTGAAAAACTGAACCAAATACATAATAATAATTGTTTATTGCATATTACATATTATAGATAATTTTTTCAATACATACACTTGCATGCATATGTGACTACCCTATTTAAAGTGCATCAAATATCCGCTATCAATCCGCTTGTTCAGACATCGCTGTCTCCAGGTCCAAAAGCTCTATCAGATGCCAAAAGCAAAAAACATATGGTGCTATGGTGGTACACTCACAGCTTGTTGTAATGCTACCCAAAAATCATGATCCTAACCCTTTTCTCTATACCAAAATCTCAGATGGTCACATTTATTCAGCTTTTATAAATCTTAAAAATATTGAAGTCCAGGGCAGGACGCTGTGACCCTGGAGAATGTCAACAGTGAATCAACAGTGCTCATAAACGGATGTTGAGTATGCTCACTAAAAACGAGTAGAGGCTTGGACCCGGAAACAGTGTTCCTTACATCACGACTTAACATTTTATCTAATAACAGAGTTAAGGTGCAGTCACATTTACTGTTGTTCTATGAATGTTCACAGGTGAATTCCAGTCATTTCAATAGGAATCCACACAATCAGGGATTTCTTGTGAAGTCAAAAAAATTCAGTGTGGGTCCAAATTGGCCGGATTGATTGACCAACAGACAGCTGCTTAAAAAAGATTTCTGTGTGAGTTGTTCTTCATACATTACATCGCTACACCTTTGACATTGGACAATAGACCTTTTTGCCAACAAAATTTAACAGAAATTTCACAAATGTAACTGCACCTTTACTGCAATCAACGAAATATTCACAAGAGACGTTTGAGGTTATTTCACGAGTTCCTTTGCCCATATAATCTTTAAGCTAATAAGGTTAAGCGTATTTGGCTTGCTGTCCATAATGGAGGGGCTCGAGGAAGCAGCTTCAACTCGAGCTTAGATATACCCCCCCAGTGGGACTACTAATGAATGATGAGTATGGTAGCAAGATGCAGTCAGAAAAGTAAAAAGGTACAGCAGCTTCGTTTTTCCTCCTTTCTGGTGGATGATCCTGGCACTTGATTTTCAGGTCTACAGAGGTTTTCATTCCTGTTCAAACATGTACAGAATACAATGCCAAGTATGCCAAATTCTATATTAACGTGATTGTGAAACTAAAAATAATTTCCCTATCTTTGTGACATTTCAAACCTGTTTGACTTTCTGTTTGTAGAACCCAAAATTATGTCTCAGACATAATGCAACCCCAGGCACCGTTCACTTTCATATGATGAAAAAAAACTGTGTATATAATTCATGAATCCATTCTTAAATGAACTCATCTCATTCAATGCAATGCAACCTGTAAAAATGGATAAGTATTCTTTGAGCAGAAAAGTATTCTTTTTTTTTGTTTGTTTGTATTGAAATGTAAAAAATGCAATAAGCATTAATTTAAAAACATTAAATGTAACATAAAACCCTAATGTACATAACTGATTAGAAAAAACTAAGAAAATTATGAAGAAACAGTTATTTAAAAACAAAATACATCAAATGTGAAGTGTCACGCAGGGAATTGTGGGAATGTTTTTTTCACTGTAAATTATACAATGACTTGTTCTTTTTCACTTCCGAAAACTGTAAATTTAACGGTATTTTACAGTAAAATTAAATTAAATGTACCATTATATATATCACAGTTATTTACCGTATATAGTAATGAAACATTCTGTTAACCAATTAACAGTTTTTCACTGTAGCATTTTTACAGTGTTTTACCGTTAAAATCACGATCATTTTTTATGTTATGAGTTGTAAGACTCACCACATTACAGCACCTTGTCTAACATTATCAGTGAATACCTCCAAAACTATCATTGAAATATTTACGGATATAAAGAGGATAAATAAATAAATAACACATTAAAAACACGAGCACAGTCAAACAATAACTACAATTTCACACAGAAAAGGTCATAGAAATAAAGTATTTACAAGTGGTGCTGGTACTGTAATTCAATGTAGCCTGAAAATTTTAAGCTTTTTGGGGGGGGGGGGGGTCCATTGAGAAATAGCAGCAGTTTCGAGACAGCATATCAATTTTCTTCTACTCCTTTTTCTTCTTATTATTAATGTTGTTTGGGGTTTAAATGACTCTATAACCTATACTGAATAATTGTACTAAATGGATACAGAATCAAACGTAAGTAGACTATAATAAAACAATTATTATGATCATTATGATTAATAGGAAATACTAGCAGTGCTCGAAGTTGGCTGGTATTATCGGAGAAAGAGTTTTAAGGCACTTAAAATACATTTTGAAGTCCCTTAGGCTATAACACAGGATGGCTATTTGAAGCACCTTTACAGTGTGTCAATTACTGACATTGTTGATTTGA
Organism: Rhinichthys klamathensis goyatoka; assembly: GCF_029890125.1. Lineage (NCBI taxonomy): Eukaryota > Metazoa > Chordata > Actinopteri > Cypriniformes > Leuciscidae > Rhinichthys > Rhinichthys klamathensis. The sequence continues at coordinate 2,312,705 of NW_026606709.1, forward strand.
TTGAATATAGCCTAATGCGAATATATGCTTGTGTTTATGTATTTGTGTTAATGCATCTGTGTTAAATGTTGTGTGTTGTGTTATGATTTACTGTATAGGCCTGTGATGCATTCATTTTTCTTGAGCCCAAGACAAATATTCACTTTGGGGTAATGAAGGCTACACCTTAACCTAAATGTTGTCGCTGAAAATTGAATGCGACATCGATGTCTTATATAGTAAAATTATTATTAAACATGATTTTCTAGCTTCACTCTGCTTACACTGTTCACATCTGTCCAAACAGGAAACATTGAATAACAATAGCATGGACGGCCACATCATCATTACTTCTTCCAATCAGTCATATAAGCCGTTTCAGTTTAGTTGTAGCCTTTTAATATTGTTCAGACAGCACAAACATGAACACAAACACACCCACAGTCTCTCATGCTTCTTTCCCATACCTTCAACATGTCAGTTCAGCACAGAAGAATGACAGAGACGTGATAACGTGTTGGAGAACACACGCACGTACATCTTCGCATACAGACATCAAAGAGGTGCAGAATCTTGTCAAAGCTGTGAACATCAGCCTGTGTGCTTGGCAGGGTGAGTCCTTCCCTCATGAGAAAATGCCCCAATAATAACAGGAGCTGTGAGACAGAGGTGTCAACTCTGTCCATCAGCTTGGTGTAAGGATATTACATTTTACCTAAGAAAGAATTCACAAAGGAAACATCTGTAGTTTTTTTTTTTTTTTTTGAGAACAACTCATTGTGCATTTATAAATAGCTTGAGTTATTAACATTTACTTTCAGATTAATAAAACAATATGCTATTGCTAAACTGAATAAAACAGTTTTTCAGATAAAACGGGCATACAGTATAACTTAAATGTGGAAAATGCATGAAATTCTTACCTTTCATAAAAAATTATATTAAAACTATTAGAAAAGATGTAATTTAGGCTATTTAAAGTAGCCTATATGATTAATAAGAAATCATCAAAATGAATAATCCTATTGGTCATCATTGTTCATTTTCCACATATTTCCTACAGCCATCACGTAATAATGTATGCACTCGCTTACCTTAAGAATACAAACACAAAAACAAGAGGATATATGTAATAATGTTCTAAAAGTAACATTTCTCTATTTATTAATGCAACTATTTATATAATTAATAATCATCTGTATATTTGAGACAAAAAGCACAAAAAATGTAGACAGTGAAATAAAGCATTCACTGTAAAAAATGATCGTGATTTTAACGGTAAAAGACTGTAAAAATGCTACAGTGCAAAACTGTTAATTGGTTAACAGAAAGTTTCCTTACTATATAAAGAGATTTAGTATTCCTTACTAAATAACTGTGATAGATCTAAAGGTACATTTAATGTAATTTTACTGTAAAATACCGTTAAATTTACAGTTTTTGAAAGTGAAAAGAACTCATTGTATTATTTACAGTGAAAAACCGTAAATTGACATTCCCACAATTCCCTGCATGACACTTCACATTTGATATATTTGTGTTGAAATAACAATGTTTCTTCTTAGTTTTCTTAGTTCGTTTCTAATCAGTTATGTACATTAGGGTTTTATGTTACATTTAATGTTGTTAAATTAATGTTTATTGCGTTTTTAAAATTTCATGTGTGTTACCATGATGGTGTTTAATGTTTGTGCGAATAACACTGTGCAGCTTCAATATAATAGTATTAACTCTCTTGTGGAAGATTGCTTGTGATGAGCTTTGATTCATAATGTGACTTTCATCACTGCTGTGATGATTGTTGGTTGTCAGTGTATTACAATGGTACAAAACAGTTATTAATAGTTCAATAGGTTGGTAAATTATCATTATATCAGATAATGAATTACGGTTTATTACTGTAAATTTTAAATTAGGTCTGTAAAACCAAAAACGTTGATACGGTAAAGTTCTGGTAACCACAGCTGCCAGTTTTTTTCCGTAAAAAAACAACGGGATTTTTTTACAGTGTTGTATAAAAAGGATAAAAATTGCAGAAAATACTGCCTACTGTTACAGTAGTCACATATGCATATATTGTATGACTTCTCTCATCTCTTTACATTTTCTGTTTATTATGAAGTATAGTTAATCTGAAAATACATTTTATTTCATTCGCTGTTGCTTTACAAGCCAGATAGTTCCTAAAATAAAAAGTGTTTTACTAAAATATTTCAGTATCCTGAAATAAACACAAACACAGGCACCGAGCACAACATGCTTGACTCTGCCAATGTGATCTGACTTGACCCTGTGACAGGTGTACTTGTCAAGGACGAGCCTGTCCCTTCCGATTCCACTTCATGTAAATGCACAAGAGACACGGGTTTTCATGTTTATTTGCGTGGCAGGAATCAAATCTTTTTTTTGTTTAACTGAAACACTGTAAATACAAACTCTTTGAATGATTAGACAACAATTCGACAGCAAATATCATAGATCATGATTAATAATCCACTGCAGAGGAAACATGGCAGACATCATTAGCATTGACTCTAACTGTTGCAAAACCCATTCTGACACTCTTCTGATTAATGTGAGTTGGCAGACATCAGCGTCAGCTTTAATCTGAAGGCGATGATAGGCTTTGAAATATGGCCAGGATATTGTAAACTCTTTAAAACCGTGAATGTCTCATCCAGACAGATTTAATAGAACCCTCCTCCCATGCACTGACCCAATCATGGGATTTCAAATGTGATATATAACAAAATGCAAGACACTCATTAAATTGCATATGACAATTTTCTGAGCATACTTTAATAGGCTATTTGATTTAACCCTCATGTTCTGTTTAGATTAACTTTATTGTTGTCATGTTTGGAGTCCAATTGTAAAACCAATAATAGCAAAATCGAAATTAACGTCTTATTCTCCTGTCAGTATTATTATATAAGTTCTTCGAAGCCCAGTAGGCATATATGTCTCTTTTAAACAAATGTACTTTTAAAAAATGTGATTGGGATCCATTAAAGAAACATCGTTTCTGTTTGGGGTAAATTTGACTGACAAAAAAAAAAAGCAAAAAAAAAAGAAATCTCTAAAGTCGTTCTAAAACAAGGGTCCGGGGCCCACGGGGGGCCTCAGCAAACTTCCATGGGGGCCTCAAGATAACTCAAAATGATTTAAAATAAGGCAAAACAAGCATTAAAATAAGTAGAAAAAAAAGAAAGATTTTTTTGTACATTTTAATTCATCACCTCAACAAGAGGCTACAGAGATACAAGGAACTTCAATAACTTCTGCATTATCAGAACACAATGAATACATAAAAAATCTGCATTTCCCTGGGTAGTTCTAAATGAAGAAAAGTCCTATAAAAAGTACATTGTTAACAGACAGCTATGAAGTTATGAAGCCCGGAGAACATAAACCATGCTTGTCTGGAGGTGGGGGTGACTGTTTATGCAAAGTTAGCCCCCAACCCACCACTGTCTCTCACATCATCATTCACAAGAAGTGTTGCTATGACTGCGGGATATTGACAGGTGTGACAGAACTTTGATTGCAGCGTCAGCCTCCGAGCTGGGGCTTGTCATCTGTCAGGTGTGAGCAAAGCTCTGCTGGGCTGATGACACTTACAAATATGGACGGCAGAAAAAGGGAATGTTTTAAAACACTTAGATAATGATTTAACTGATGGTCCTGTTCCTGTATTGGATTTGGTTATCCAAATCCGGGAGATTTGTGCGGAGACCGCTCACGAACTTCGCGAACTTCTGTATCTTTGCGGGGACACCGTCTTGACCTGCCATGTCAATCTGAGTGACGTGTGACAGCGAACCAATTGCGGATGAGTTCCCCAATGAATATTAATGATTCTTCCCCTACCACCCTGCAAAAAAAAAATTCGCAACCGGATCCCCTCCCCCTGTACACCGGTACCTGTTCAGTAGGATGGACGCTGTAACGAGTGGAAATAAGGTATGGCCCCTTTAAGAGCTGCGCGCGCCCAACACCACATGTATACGGCGCCGGGTTATTTATGTTTGATGCTCATTTTATCAGAATTTTATCAGATCTGTTTTTTTGCCGTAAAGCAATTCGTTACCTCGCGAGACCTGATATCACACGATACTTCCTAACACTCAGGCCGGCGGCTCGCCGGCCCAAAGTTGCAAGGGTGGTTTTGCAGCTCACAGGCACCAGGGGGGTGCGAGACGACCACCATTCAACACGAAATCAGTAATATAAACATTACAATGACTCCAAAGCTGTTCGGTTAAGGTAAAAAAGTTACTTAGTTCACCTTTAACAACCTCGTAGCTCACAGTATTAAAGGTTTATAACTTATCATTAAAAATCAGTTTCCCTAAGGAGAAATTGAATGGACTTTTTTTCGTCCGGAACCTGACTGTCGCACTTATTCTGCCAATTCTGCAGCACGCTCTAGAAGGGGTGGATTGATAAACTTTGCGCTATTAGTGATGCATCAGTTCTTTTAACCACAAGTATCCTCATTGACTATTCCCTAGAGTACTAAATTGCTCCCTAAATTATTCGTTTCTTGAATTATTCAACATGATATCCAATGTATTTTATGAAGCACTAGTAACAGTTATATAGGCTATATGTTATATATATATATATATATATATATATATATATATATATACAGTATATATATAACAGTTATATATATATATATATATATAAAATTAATACTGTTTCCGTTTACTTGCAACTATTTATTTAAAGGGAGGACCTGATTTGTCACGAATTGTTCAATGTAAATTTGCTTGGATAGATTCAATGCAATTCGAGAATGAATCTTGACTGTATAAGAACTGGTTTAACTTATTCACTGCCAGCAGAGAAGAGTTTGCTGGCTTTGAGATGGTCATGGCTTTAGTAAGAACAGTAAAATACATTTTCACAATCCTATCTTATGACCATAAAATGTACTATATTAAGTAAAATAACTGTTGTTACAGGAATATTTTGGAAACTTTGAGACAACTCATGCAGCTCCATAACACTGCTGAAAAAGAGCATTCAAACAACACTGAGAAACTGATAGCAAAAGAAGAAGAAGAATGTTCTCCATTAAATAACATTTCTCACTTTGCTAACAAACAAACAAACAAACAAACAAACAAACAAAAAAACTGTGTGCATGGCATATAAATGTGAATGTATATGTAAATCTAAAAGGACAGCTCAAATTTGAGTTTAAGAAGGCAAGAGAAGACAATGTGAATGGAGGAAAAAGATGTTTCCCTGCCACCACAAGTGTTTGGAAGCTTTGACAGGCACATCTCACACAGGCTGACAGCTCTGTCAATAGCCCCAGGATGGCAGGTCTGATTGACAGCTAGCAGGTGGTGGCTGAATGGAGTTGTCAGGGCAACTGTCAATCAGCAGCGTTGCCATGGAAACAAGGGAGGTAACACAGCTGCCCGTGGTGATCTATTGTTTTACCAGTCAAGCACATAGTACAACACTTTCACTGCAAATCTCCAAAATGAATGTAATTGCTTCACATGTTGTGTCTCTGAAAATTGAAATAGGCTAAGGCTATATAAAATCCGACCAAAAGATGCATAACATGCATAGTAAAACCAGGAACAAGAATCCATCTCAAGCATGCAATAATAAAAAAAAAAAAACAGCTCTCTATCTTTTCAGCTTCATTCATACTGCTAATTGCACTCAAGCTAAATCCAGGGCAGGTTTGTCATTCGAGCATAAATTGATACTCCCCATCTGGCTCCATTAGATGTGTTAACTACACAACTAATTGGTGTGTAATTGCCTTTAATAACTGTTGCTTTGAGATGAGAATCAGATGTTTCAATTATGGGGTGAAATGGCCACTCTGAGGCACTATGGTTTGGAATAGCTGATATGCTGAGTCTAATGATGACATATCCAGACTGAGCTCAGTCACCTCGGAGAGACTCTGACCCCTAAAATGGTGGATCAGCATGAGAGACCAGCTGGACGTTATAGAGCTCATTGGCCCAGAAGCGATTATTAGCGCGATCCTTATCAGTGACAGTTTCAGTAACACAGATGCAGACAGTGGCATAAAATAGAAGGCACCACAGTGGCTCTACATTCATTATTTACTGACAATCTGAAAATACTGACCTATGAGTGAGAATTAAAGTGATAGGTCTCCCAAAAAGTGTTTTGAAAAATGTTGTCAGCATTTACTCTCATGTTGATTTAAACTTTTTTGTATTTCTTCTGTGGAACACAAGAGAAGTTTAGCAGAAAGTTCATGCTGCTATTTTCAGTAAAATGGAAGTGAATGTTGACTAGAGGTTGCCAAAAATGACCAATAATAATCATTATGTGTTCAATAGAAGAAATAAACACAGGCTTGGAACGTAATTGTAACGCTAATATCCACAGAAGACGACGATGATGATGATAATAATAATAATAATAATAATAATAATCCAAGGTTGATTAAATAATAGCTATAAGAGACCAACATGCGAGAACACAAACAATTCTGGACAATGAACAGAACAAAGGGAGGAACTTAAACACACAGTGATGATTAACTAAAAGACAAACAGCTGTGATGATTAGTGTCCATGGTGAGTGACTGATGAGTGGCAAGAACTAGAACAAAGGGACACTTGTGATATGAAAACAAACTAAAAGACATAAACATAACTGTGACAGTCATGAGGGTGAGTAAATGGTGACACATTTATTATTTTTTTAAACCAGTTTTTTTTACTTGAAACCAAGCTTTGCACAGAAGTCCAGCTAAATGACATAAAAAAATCAACTCCAAGCCATTTTAAGCATGGCTTGAGATCATGCTTGAAAAAAATTTGATTCGAGTTGATCATTCAGTCTTTCTAGACAGAAATTAATTGAATGGACTATGCTTCATTCAGCCCAGCTGCTGACTCAGAATCTGTCCACATCCAAATGTCAATGTGCTGATGGATAAGTCTGCAGTCAAACACAAGTGACTGATACCGGTGCAAACAAAGGCATTAATGGAGGCAGTCCTACTCAGAAGTACTCAGTCCTTGCCTTTAAATGCCAAAAGTAATAATGGAGCACTCTCTGGACTATTCTGACTGTTTCCAAGAAGGTGAATGCTATGCGAACCATAAATGACTCTTAAGATGTGCCTGTGATTTATTATGACATATCACATCATTCAACACAAATACATAATCTAACATGACTAACAGGCCTACAAGCTTGAGTTGCCTCAATAAAGTTAGTGACAAAAAGACATCCTGCCACACACCATTGGCTTATTTTATATTTGCGTTACTATACAGTATATATATATATATATATATATAGGCTATATATATATATTTATACAGTATCATCACTGGCTAAAGGGGCGGTCGCCAGTCACACTACACATTTCGTTTACATTGACTTCCATTCATACGCATGCGAATGCGTCGCACTGTTATGGAAGGCCAATGGCGCCAAAACGTGTGAAACTAAAGTGTAAACGTATAATTACGCATTAACACTTTAGATTCACACGTTTTGGCCCTATTGGCCTCCAATAGACTACAAACGCATACGAATGCGAAAAGTTTCACATTTCTTTGCATGAACTCTGAGCTGCGAATTTATGGAGATAGAAATGTGTCTTTATTACATGCGAGAAAATAAAGGATCTGAGAGATAAAAAAAAGTTTGAGAGAAAAAGTTATCACACTGATAGCAAAAAAGCATTTCATGAGAGAAAAAAGAATATTTGAGAGAAAAAGTTTTCATACCAATAGCAAAAAATAATATTTGGGACTAAAAAAAGTTTTGAGAGAAAGTATTTTCTCATAGAACATAAAAAAATATAAATTTGATTTTTTTTCATTATTTCTGAGAAAAAAAATCTCTCTCAAAATACTTTGAAAAAAATCTCAAATATATATTTTTTGCTATCAGTGTGAAAACATTTTCTCAAAAAAAAAAAGTGTTTCTCTCAAAACGCTTTTCTTTGCTCTCGATGCAATTTTTTGCTCTCGTGTCAGGATTTTGCTTTAGCTGTGAAAATTGTGTCATGGGCGGGGCCACGTTCCTATTGGCCAGTCGGGTGAGCATCGTCTTATCTTGGGAGTCGAACTGAATCATACCATTGTTCGCGTTCGGTTCACCTAGATAGATGCCGCCTCTGCCAGAGTTTAGATTCTCTGCCCGAGCCCGAGGTCGGGCCGATATTTCCCGTCACTATCCTCGGGCCGGGCCTTTGATCTAGAGACGTGCACTCCCAACGCAAAAGAGTGCGGCGCGGGACTAGATTTGATGGCCGAGTGCGAGCGCGGGCGCGGGCTGTAATGCACCGTGTGTGTGGGTTCCGGGAGAATAAAACGATTCGTGGGACTCCCGCAAACTAGAAATATCTATGAATAAAACATAAAAACGAATACATTTTTATTCATCTGTTGCAGAAAAGCAACAAGAACAACTAAAACAAAATACAAATGATTTACAAGCCAGAGTTTTGTTTTATAACATGTTTGCAGCGTTGAGCGATGTAGCCAATCACAGACATATGTGTTGATTTCTTGAACGCAATAAAGGCCAATCACAAGCATTCAAGATAGACTCCCCTCACCGCTCAAAACGGACTTTTTGTTCAGAGCTGAATTCTGTATGCTGGCAAATCCTCTAATTATAACAAACAAAGTGTATATTATGAAAGCTTCATTGATAATAACAGAAGATGTGTGAGATCGCGATGAACTGATGTCAGCTTTAGGAATTTTTAAGGGAGCGCACTTTGCGCGCATTCAGTCATGCCACACCATGCACGCAGTAGCCTGCTTGATTTTATGTTATAACAGTGGTTTGTGTGTTAATGCTTTAATAACACATAATTTATCAGGAGCATTTATGCTGATGAGTATGATGGCGACACGTAGGCTAACTTGAAAGTATTTGGACGTGCAGAACAGAGGAGGAGGAGAAAGTAACATAGAAAGTAGTTGAGAACGTCAGTTATAACGACCCACGTATTAAAATGGTCGGGTTTAAATCGGGCTCGGACACAACGTGCACGGGCTCGGGTAGGGTCGGGCTTGATTTTTTGGGCCCGATCTAAGCTCTAAGTTGAGCACGGACACTCCAATGTTGGGGTAAGATGATGACACACACAACTGGATGTTAGCTGGCGGAGCAAGTTCAGCATCACTGAAGATTAAACATTAAAAATAGCACTCATATTCATGAATGAATGTGTATTATATTATTAGCTTGCTAACCGCTAGTAAAACTAATTATTAATTAGCCATCATGGTAGGTAAACTTGCATGAGTGCTATTTTTTAATGTTTAATCTTCAGTGATGCTGAACTTGCTCAGCCAGCTACCCATCCAGTTGTGTGTGTGTCATCATTTTACCCAAACATTGGAGTGTCCGTGCTAAACTAAGGCAGAGACGGCATCTATCTAGGTGAACCGAACGCGAACAATGGTGTTATTGGTGTAATGATTCAGTTCGACTCCCAAGATAAGACGATGCTCACCCGACTGGCCAATAGGAACGTGGCCCCGCCCATAACACAATTTTCACAGCTAAAGCAAAATCCTGACACGAGAGCAAAAAATTGCATCGAGAGCAAAGAAAAGCGTTTTGAGAGAAACACTTTTTTTTTAGAGAAAATGTTTTCACACTGATAGCAAAAAATATATATTTGAGATTTTTTTCAAAGTATTTTGAGAGATTTTTTTCTCAGAAATAATTAAAAAAATTTCAAATGTATATTTTTTTATGTTCTATGAGAAAATACTTTCTCTCAAAACTTTTTTTAGTCTCAAATATAATTTTTTGCTATTGGTATGAAAACTTTTTCTCTCAAATATTCTTTTTTCTCTCATGAAATGCTTTTTTGCTATCAGTGTGATACCTTTTTCTCTCAAACTTTTTTTTCTCTCTCAGATCATTTATTTTCTCGCATGTAATAAAGACACATTTCTAGCTCCATAATAGAGCTGGTAAGTCCCGCCCATCCTTCAATGGCGCCACCAGGGGGTGGCGGTGGCCGTGGCCACCCCTGGCCGACTCCTGGCCACCCCACTGGTCACCCCGATGGCCAGAATAAATTTTAGTAGCATCAGTTATGCATTTCATAAATAAGTCAAACATATTCTTTAGTAAAAGAAGACGGGGCATTATGTGTCGTGACGTGCTTTTTAAGTGCCAATGGTTACAGTATACTGTTACAGCAGCTTTTTGATGTGTCTTTGCCACGTTTTGACAAGCAGGGATGCAAACAGCGCGCTTTTCGGCGCCTCTCGCTTTTTTCACGTCAGTTTGGGTGACAAAGTCATCTGAAGTCATTCCATAGCTTAATGTGAGGGACAGAAGAAGTCTATTTACATCATTAAAGTATACGGAAACTCGTTTTCCCTCCTCTGCGGCTGTCAATCATTCTCCATTCATATTCAAACAGCGCGCGCGCCTCTTGGATGCACGGTAAAACTCTCTCCAATATGATATATTCACATTATAATGCATGATCTGTAGATAAAAGGCTGTAGATTTGCATAAAATTACTTTATTTTGTTGGAGTTTGTTGTTGTTTTTAAACGACTCACTACCGTGTGCTTGCTAGATCATCACACACACATCACTAAGGACTATGAATCGGCATCAAACGCACAATAACTGGAATATAAAACTGAAACAAAGGAACAAATCGCACTACGATTATTTTGTGCGCTCGACATTTCTTCGCTTTGTGACGTGAACTTTTAAATGCGCACTTATGCAGCGCAGCGCTGCACACACAGAGTCACCATGTTGCTTTGAGCACATCATTCTGCACCCGCGATGCGCATACACACTGTGTGCGCTCTGTTTTTCATGTTATCATCGGTTTGCGCACTGAAATATTATTAAAAGCCAATATATTTTGTTATACCTAGCCTGCTCAATACATTTAAAATAAGCATAATTTAATTGTATATTATTTCTTTGTAGTGTAGGCTATGCACTTCTGAATTCTTGACATAATATAAAATTGTGAAATGTATGATTGCCTGATTGAATTTTATAAGAGATTTATGCACTCATTAAGTTTATTAAAAATTCATTGTACATTTATGTAATATTTAAAGGTGTTAACTGTAATCTTACACTGCAAAATAATAACTTAAAAAGGATTAAATTCATCACAATTATGTAAGTATCTGGAAATTTGCCGCGGGGTGAGGGCCCTTATATATATCATATATATATATATATATATATATATATCATTATATATAATATAATATATATTAATAGGGCCCTACTAATATCATTAGTAAGCTAACATTAAGTATAACACAATAACCCAAAGTATATCAGTAGGAGTTTCCTTAAGTCTTTCTGATAGTTTTCTACAGGCCGGTTTACTACAACAGTAGAATAAAATTCTGAAATTATGATGTATAGTTTTGGTGTGCCACCCCAAGATTTTAAGTGGCCCCATCTGGCCACCCCTATGAGAAATTTCTGGAGGCGCCACTGCCATCCGTAAAACTCCAAGTGGACCTCTAGGTTGAAAAAGCATCAATGCAAGTGAATGAGAGAAAATAATTATTTTCTGATCCCGTTTGAATTGTGCCATGAATGTGAACATATGTTGTCTGTGAATTTTTTATATAATTTCTCATGTAACGAGTTTGACAGTATATTGTATGATTCTTTGGCTAGCAGTTGTGGACTAGACATAACGAGAAAGACTACTACTACACGTCGCATATGTGACGTCACCGCATAACACATTTTCCCTCCATTTTCTCACATGTAATAAAGACACATTTCTAGCTCCATGTGACGTACAACACAGAAGCGTGTATTACACTACATGAACTATCTCGAGGCCCACAGAGAAGGAAATGAATAGTTGAATAAAGTCGTTATTTTTGTGATTTTTTGGATATTTTTTACTATTAGTTATTCATGTTTATTAAAAAAAAAACCCGCTTCAGAGCGTGACGTCATATTATGACCGTTGCAGTGTCCCAAGCGGTCCGAAGGCATTTTGCAGCACAAAGTCTAGTGTGACTGTGGCTTAATTAAAGGGGTGGTTCAGGATTTTGGACATCGGACCTCATTTCCAAGTTTGCCTGGGTGTTATTTATCAGTGGAGACAGTTTTCAAAAAATGTCATCCAGTCCTTCCAGTTGCATAGTTCGCCGGTGCTAGGCTAGCGTGAGTCAACGGTAACTGCTAGCCTGCCATTAAAAACAGTTTTACCCACTCCACAGTACACCAAAAGCAAATAAATTATAACGCCAGACTATCGATGTAAATGTCTGTTGAGAGAATAATGTTAGAAATCAAAGTACCCTTTCATCGCATTGCAATAGTTATTCTTTGTTCCCTGTATTTATTTATTAGCACGTATCTAAGAGCAGCGTCTTTGAAACATGCTTTATATTTGAAGCACTTGAATTGTCACATGTTGTGCATGCAAAATTAAGAAACATGAATGTAAACTAAATTTGCAGTCACGTTGATCAATATCCTTGCGTATAACTTCAATGTAATGCAAGAATGTAATGCTCGTCTTCTATGCATTCTGAGCTGGTGCGTCTCATCAGCAATAAACGCAAGCTCTTATCAGTCCCATAAGGTGTCCCTGTGGCCTCAAAGCGTTGCACTTGCCACTCTGAGCTTGCCACTTAAACCTTGAAATAACATTAAAAAATGCTTGGTTAAAAAAAAAAAAACACCAAATCTGAGCATCCTAAACCGTTTTTGCTGGGAACACATCACCTTTGGAGTCAATTTCAGTTGGTAAATGTCTAGTTTTTTCCCCCTAAATGCAGCAGCTTGTTTTGGCTTTGAGTTAGAAGGATAAAAAGTGCAACGCTTTGGCGCCCTCCAATGGCTCTGACTGAGCAACACCACAATGACAAAGGAGTTGCTTCATCATTAAAATTAAGACATTTCATGTCCAGAAACGAATGCAAAAATGTATGCTCCGTGTAGAAACAAGAATAAATCATGTTCTGACCAGTTAAAAAGCGCTTATAGTCAAAATCATTTATTTTGTTCTTTTTCAGTTACATCATTTTTCTGGCAGTCACAAAAAAAGCTGATGTACATTAGGTCAGAAACAAAACCAAAACTCTGTAAACAATACAAAAGAAGATAAAGGAGAGTCAAAGACAGAGTTCAGAAGGGATAAAACATTTTTTTAAGCCGACAGAAATTGACCGCTGATTCATTGCCAATATAGGTCAAAGTTGCACGTATATTTTATGAATTAACAGAAGTTTATTCCTTTGATAAAGCATTTTCCAAAGAATCCACATCGACCACGTCACAACAATGACAGCAGTCATGATGTCCCTAACATTTTAATATTTTTACTTCTTCGTTTCTATTTTAACTATTATTTAACTAATAAACGTAAAAATATACCAAAATGTGCAGCTTGTGCATATTTAAACTATTTGGCCATAAAAAAAGCAAACTGTTAGGAAAAATCATGTAAATTCTCCATTTCTCATATAAAGCAAATAAAATGTCCAGCGTGCATGTCACAAAACGAAACATGAGACAGATGACAGCATAGAAGCAGTGTGGAGAACAGAGGCAGAGGACAACTAGTGAGACATCAGTCTTGTAGCTATATAACCGAATTCAAACATTGTGCCCTAATGAGATGAACTCTTATTTCTGATGTAACCGTGTAGCTTTGAATTTTGACATCCTTTTGGGTGGCTCCTGAGGTGCTTCTTGGCCCACCTCCTCCAGCTTTCTCTCCGGGATTGTGGGTAAGGCAGGAGGGGCGATGGTCAGGTGTGGGATTGAGCAAGGCAGGGGGTCCTTTTCAATCACTGTGCCTGTAAAAGCCTAAAACACAAAAAGATATTTCAATATTTACTGACATTATTTTTTGCCTGAGCAAGACATAAAAAACAACAACTTAACATTTAATATAAATTCTGGGCTGAGAAGAAAATCAAACTACTTCCATGGACTTGAGTTGTGCAAAATGAGTCCTTTAGGATCATCATACAGTGCTTGCCATTGTAAAGACTGTAAGTCAATCTGTCACAGCCTCATTTTCATCAGCAAAAAATTCAATATGGTGTCTAACCAGACTTACTAAAACCAAATCAAGAGACTTTGTGGGACAAGATACATGCATTACTTTAAGCTGACTAAATGATTGGAGAAGTCTAGCATATATCATCAGAGAGAATTCTATGTACCGTAAGATCAAGTTATGACATTTTGCTTTAACGAATTGTTCACATTAAGATTAATAGCATGCAATTGCAATACAATAGAATACAAATTTTATTTCTATAGCACATTTAAAACAACTGCAGCTGACCAAAGTACTTTCCAGCTAAAACATACACTATAGACAGTTACATACATCCACACAAACAAATCCTGTTTGGTCTAATCAGATCTAAAAACCATACAACAAAGATTTGTCTTCAAACTAGACTTAAAAGCATCCACAGATGGGGAATATCTCATGTACATTGGAAGAGAGAGCAGCTACTGAAAAGGACCTACCGCCCTTTGATTTTAATCTAATCTTAGGAACATAGAGAACCATCTGGTTAGATCTCATATGCTTGCTGAGTGTTTAATAGAAAAAAAAACAAGAGGTCAGCAATATATTTCGGTGCAATACCATGCTGGTTTTAGGCTGCCAGCCTCTATCTCGATAAGACAGGGGTGTCCAATCCTGCTCTTGGAGGGCCACTGTCCTGCAAAGCTTAGCTCCAACCCCAATTAAACACACCCGAATCAGCTAATCAAGGTTGAAGTGAAATTCTTCAGGACAGTGGCCCTACAGGACCGAGTTTGGAAACCCCTACGATAAGAGTTTCAGATCAGGTTAAGGATTGGGAGATAGATGGGGTGATTTTCCATTTCATGCCAAATTTCACCAGCAGCAACAAAAAAACTCTGTACCTCAAAGCGTCCGTTAGTGCGGGGACTCGTCCCAGTAGGGCTCTCCTCCTCTGTAATGCCATCGCTGGTATCACTCTGCATGGCATCATCATGGCTCCATGAACGTCCAAAAGCCGCACGGCGCTCTTCAAAGTCAGCTGTGCTGCTCTCGCTGGTGTCACTGCACACGCTGTTCTCGCGGCTGCGAGACTTCAAAATGGACTTCCGTGGTATTGGCTCTCCATTCACCAAGTCCACAAACACCCTAAAAACATAGACTGTGTTTAAACTGAAGAGCTAAAAACACACAAGCAGTGGAAGACGTGAATTAAAATAGATAAGGCTGTTACCTATAAATATCTGCTGGGCTTGTGATCTTGTAACTTTCGAGAGAATGGCCGTTACTTTTGCCATTTTTCTTTTTTCGTTTGGCCTGCTCCTTTTGCTCTTTTCTTTCGCTGAACTTTAGAGTGGTGTTCTTTCCTGTATTTATCCTGACCTTCAAAGAAAGAAAGAATTATGCTAAATGTTTTATTTCCAAGACAGACAGGAGAAAATAATTCAATGCAAAACATAAAATGTTTTAAAAAATACACTACTGTTAAAAAGTTTGGGTTTGGTAAGATTTTTTTATGTTTTTGCAAGGTCTCATGTACTCAAGTCTGCATTTATTTGATCAAAAATACATTAAAAAAGTAATATTGTGCTGAATTTTCAGCAGCCATTACTCCAGGCTTCAGTGTCCCATGGTCAGGGGCGTCATGCAAGCCAAAATTCTGGCGGGGCACAATCTGAGACGTTGCAATTGTTTTCTGACGGGTGATATGGATCATGTTAGGAGGGGTCAGGGGGTTTCTCCCCCTGAATTTTTTTTTATTCTGGCTGCTAAACATACCATTTCAATGCAGTTTGGGAGGGACAGAAATACCTTAACGGAGCTAGCAGCAACATTCCTCTATCTGATTCTGAGGACTAAGTTAAAGTATCTATTTTTTAAGTTTATGTAAAAGACAGGTTGATGAAAGAACTGAAAGCTCAAATTCAAAAGCTTTTGAAGTCTACTTCATTAAAGCATGTTTACACACACACTTACTGTACACTTAGGCCTACTACACATGATTTTAAAAACAGTACCATTGCAGTTTTTATGTTATGATTTTAAATTGGTATGTGACCTTAAGAACGATCTTCCATTAAAGGTAGCCTACATAAAAGTGCTGAGGTCTGACTTTGTGGTGCTCTGAAATTAAGTTATTTTAATATTAATATGTGATGAAGGACTTTGAAAGAAGTTTGACAGATTTCAGTGCTGAATAAGGTTAACACTACCCCGTTTATTTGAAAATGGTTAATATTTGACAGAAATTTAAAAAAGTAATCGAATTAAATGCAATATGTATAGTGATCTGTATAACAACTATGCTGTAGGGATTTGGGGGGTAGTCCTACTATGATATTAGACTACATTAAAAGATAATGAATTTCAAACCTGAACCAAACATATTTTTTAATTCAAAGATCAAAGTCTGTCATTAGTCTTTAGTCTGCCAAAAAAAAAAAAAAAAAACATTAAAATCATGAACTCAAATGTCATTGTGAAAAAAGAAAATGTGTTACTGTTGTAACAGTGTGTAGGCTAAATCAGACCTTTCAGGCTATAGCCTAACGCTAATAAGCCTTATGGCAAAATTATTATTACAACTAAATTGTCGGTCATTAAATAGGACAACTAAATAATTTTGTAGATGATTTGCTTTGTGTAGGCCTAACCCGACATCAGACATTATAAGGCCCGAACGAAGTTTTTTTTTGGACACAGTGACGCGACCAATCAATCAATCCTTTAATGCTGCGTTCACACCAGACGCGAATAGCGCGTCAAATTTGCGCCTACCGCGTCTAGTTATAGCCTACGCGTGAACACTTTGAATCCATTCGCGCGTCAAGAGCAAATGACGCGCGTAAAAAAAACTAAAGTTTAGACTGGCTGCCTGCACATTCAGTGTCCTCGCGGCTGCGGCTGCTGCAATTGGAAGGGGCTGGCTGCAGGACGACTCAACTTCCACGGACAGTTTTTAATATGATATATCAAGATTTTTCTTTAGTATAATTTTCGGGACAAATAAGGTCGGTTTCGGGATTCGGGACAACAGCTTAGATTTCGGGACTGTCCGGAATTTTTCGGGACTTCTGGTCACCCTAGGGAGGAAAAATCTGAGGGGGCACGTGCCTTTTATGCCTCGTGCCAAACGAGAAGTTTCCACTTTGAATGGGCATGACGCCACTGCCCATGGTCACATTACCTTTTCTTCCTAAAATTCTAGAGAAAGTTGTCTTTTGGCTATCAATTCTGTTCATGAAAAATTACAATCCAGTTTTAAATACTGTCACAGTATTTAAAACCAATCACCGACAGGGGGCGGGTGTTGTGAGGTTTTGCGCTCGTGCACGGCTGCACGCGAAGTCGGAGCTGAAGAAGAAGCCAGCGTCTATCAACGAACCCATGTCGGTGATTGGTTGAAACACTATTTATTTTGGTTTTGAGTGGTTGGTGAAACCAATTGTTTTTGTGTTCAGATCTCACAGCCTAGGCTGCCTACAGAGACGCGTTTTTTGACGGCCTGCTTATGGGGCGGGCAGCTAGCGGATCGTTAGGAAAGATTAGATGAATGTGATCATTTATGTTTGGGCCTTTTTTGGGGCTGAAATCACTGATACAACCTTTAAAGTCAATTGTGGATTGTTTGGGTGAGCTAAAACTCTGGCTTGCAACTAATTTCCTGAGCCTTAATGAGAGTAAAACTGAATTTATTGTGTTTGGTTCAAAAACACGGTGTACATGATTTTCATTTGCATCTTTGTCACCTTATAGTACTACATGTCAGAAACTTGGGTGTTTTGGTTTGATAATAATCTTAAACTCAATAAGCAGATAAGTACTGTGGTAAAGTTGTGTTTTTATTATCTTCGTCTTCTGTCAAAGGTAAAGCCACTTCTGTCCCTAAAGAAGTTTGAAACGGTTATGCATGCTGTCGTAACATCTCGACTGGACTACTGTAATTCATTGTATGTCGGTGCCCCCAGTCTTGTATTCCACATCTACAGTTAGTTCAGAATGCAGCGGCTTGGTTTCTTTATGGGAAGCGTAAACATGAGTCTGTCGCACTAGTCTTGATCTCACTACATTGGCTGCCGGTCAAATATAGAATTGATTTTAAAATTCTATTGTTTGTATTTAAATCTCTTCATAAAAGGGACCACAGTACTTATCTGATCTGTTATATCCCTACACTCAGTCAAGGTCTGCTAATTCTGGACTATTGCAAGTTCCCAGGACAAGACTTAAAAACAGAGGTGATCGTGCCTTTTCTGTAATCGGCCCTAAACTATGGAATAGTGTCCCGGTTTATCAGAACTGCCCCAACTTTATCTATTTTTAAGTCAACTCTTAAGACTAATTTAATATCGTTGGCGTTTGATATATCTTGACTAGCTGTTTTATGATTTTACTTCAACCTATTTTACAGCTTGTGTTTTATTGTCTTTTATTGTTTGTAATTCTTGTTGATTTGTGTTTTCTACTATTGGTTTTCTTTTGTACTTGTACAGCACTTTGGTCAACTTCAGTTGTTTTAAAATTGTGCTTTATAAATAAACATTGTATTGTTTCCTTCAGAAATCAATCTAGTATGCCGAATTGTGCTCAAGAAGGATTTCTTACTATTATAAATGTTGAAAACGGTTTTGCTGCTTAATATTATTGTGGAAACTGATCATTTTTTAAGGGTTCTTTGATGAATTAGAAAGTTCAAAAGAACAGCATTTATTTGAAATTGAAATATTTTGTAACTTTATCTAAAAGAGTTTTGTGTAGCTATCGACTAACCTTTTTGAATTCCACAGTGTGAGAAAAGTAGATAGTTGGAAGCCCATTGTCTGTTTCCTCCTCACAATCTTCCTCCTCCTCCTCCTCAGGGTGCGAGCCATTAATGCCGTTCATCTGACTGAGAGATGACGGTACCCAGCCATTTTCCTTCTGATGGCCATTAACCTGGACACCGCTGCCACCATCTGCTTCCTTCTCTTCCTCTGAGGAGGAAGTGGTGTCTTCTCCATTAGTGTCTGTGCTGTCCAATCTGGTGTAACAGGGAAGAAAATAGACCAAATCTATGAGTATCCTCTTAAATGGTTGGGGTAACAGCTACTTTTTCTGTACTGTATGTGCATTGAGTTTTCATACTACTTTATGAATAATAATAATAATTTATGCATACATGGTATGAAAAGCAAGGTTTTTACACTTCTTGACCACTAAATGTCCATGACCTTTCTGTGAAGTTTGTGATAACTGAATAAGGATTTATTTTCAAAAACCATTTAACTCCATTTGTATGCTAGGAACCAATACTTGATTGATTTAAAAAGAAAGACCATTTTGTGTCCCACAGGAAAAAGTATTAGCTAATATCATTTGACCCAATATAAGCTACCATTCAAAAGTTTTGGTTAAGTTTTTTTTTAAAATAATTTTTTTAAAGAAGTCTCTTATGCTCACCAAAGCTGCATTTATTTGATCTGAAATACAGTAAAAACAGTAATATTGTGAAATATTATTTCAATTTAAAATAACTATTTTATATTATAATATATTTTAAAATGTAATTTATTCCTGTGATGCAAAGCTGAATTTTCAGCATCATTACTGCAGTCTTCAGTGTCACACGACCTTTCAGAAATCATTTTAATATGCTGGTTTGGTGCTCAATAAACATTTCCTGTTATTATCAATGTTAAAAACAGTTGTGCTGCAAAATATTGAACACAGTGTTAGGTTGCGAGTGTTTTTTTACCGGTATCTCGCATCCTGCAGTTCCTCCTGACGCTCTAGATCATCAAGTCGAGCCCACAGCTCTTCCTCTGACAGCACCCCTGTCTTTCGCTCTTCATCAACTTCTTCCTTCTCTTTGTCCTCTTTCAGGTCCAACAAATACTCCTGCTTAGGTTTAGAGTTGGGTTTGTGGGCCAAACGATGTTTTCCTGGGGAAGCACAATAGAGTGTAAACGTAATGAACAATAGAAGTAGAAACAGCCTGATAGCATGACAGATAGCCCGAAGACTAGACTTACCTTTGGTAACTTCGTCCTCATTTATTACCTCTTCTCTAATGTCTACAAAATCTCCAGTACCCTGTTGAGAAAGAGTGGATTTGATTTTAGGCGTGTGCTAAAGTTTCTTCCAGAAATTAAAACATCAGTATAAGGTTTCCAAATAATGTCACACAGCATTGAGGTCATAGTTAGGACACTTACACCAGTCAATTTTTCAAGATCCTTTGTAAAATCAGCCCTGTTCTGAAAGTTCTTCATCACTTTTTGTAAGTCATCTAGAGCATTTTTGACATCTGGAAAAATATCACATAAATCAGGTCAAGCTGTACGCATTATTCAAAACTGGTCAATAGGAAATATTAGTAGAAATAACTCACGTTTCTTCCTGTGTTCCACAAGAGTGTCGGCTTGTTTGGCAGAACACTTTGCAAACCAGTTATCCCCGAGGAGCACCGTTAACTCATTAGTGTGAACTAGCTTTCCCGGCATGAAAGCCAAGGGACCAAATGGTACCTATCATGTTAAAAAAACAACCAAATAATGAGCAAAATCAGGGCTTCCAGTAAAAGTGTCACTTTCAAATCTGACAAAAGGTCCATTCACACCAAGATCAATAATTATAAAGATAACTATATTGGTGTCCACACCAACACCGTTAACGTTATGTTACTATGTCATCTTCTGCTTTAAATGCTCAAGCTCTGATAGGCTGGCAATGGTTTTATCCTTCATCAGCTGAAACAAATTGTTCTGAAAGTGATTCCACTGAAATTGTTCCTCTATGGCACTACAGACCTTATTCAAACTTTATTGTTATAGTCCTTGGTATAAATGTGTCTTAAAACCAGCTAAAAGGAGTGAATAATCCTCTGATGATAATTAAACATTTTGTTGCTCAGGCATACAAAATATTTTGTCTATGAAGATTAAGTTGGATGCATTGGTAATTGAAAAGTGATGCCATACCATAATATCATAAGACAACTTGTCAGGCAAGGTCCTGAGGCGGTCCTGAAGAGATTCATAGTCTTTTTCCACTTTTTCCCTGTCAATCACAGAGAAAAATGAATCACTTAGAAGGTTATTTCTGGTTTGTTGACATACAAAATCTATTTTTGTCCTACCTACAGAATATCTTATTAAAATACTGAAAAGGAATAAAACAAAAGCCTGTCAAATCTTTTGTCATAACCATCAAACATCTACATAGTGATTCACAGTATAAACAGCATTTCCATTCCAAATATAAACATGCAAAAAAAAAAAAAAGACAAGACAAGCTAATGTGCAGCTAGAAAGAACAGTTATAGACATTGATACGAATGTTATGCATGTCTGAGAGAGCTGTTAAACTGCACGAGGACACTCACCAATGCTCAATTTGACTTCTGCAATCTTTCACCACCTGTTGTGGAAGACAATTGGTCATTTCACAACCACTGAAATTCCCAAAATGCCACCGTGACAATCACTGCTAAACTATCTGTAATATTCTGGTAATGTGAATTGGCCATTATAGAGAGCGAATGATAGTCCTGAAAGTTTCTTGTTGAGAGTAGCATGTAAGGATGTTTAGGCAATGTCATTGTTAAAAACAATAGCTATACACGCAAAACAACTAAAAAGAGTCTGTAGACTCACAAATAGCTCAGTACTATTGCTCAAAGAAAATTAAGCCCATTAGAATTGTTTGCACTGTGATATTAATTTCATAATATGTACCCTTTATTTCACATACTGTAATGCTCACTTGCAGTTTTTCTATTACTGTATAATTCCATTTCACCTCACACTCTTACTATTGTAATTGAGTAATGAAAATGCCTCCTGACCAGACATATATATATATATATATATATATATATATATATATATATATATATATATATATATATATATATATATATTTTTTTTTTTTTTTTAACTAAAAATTAGTGTATTATATCATGATTAAAAAAAAAGAAAAGTATAATAGGCCTATGTTTTTCTATTACAGTAATGAGAAAGAGATTTTAGAATAAGGACACAATTTCAAGGTCAATGTGCTTATTTGTCATGGAAATGATGTCACGGTGCAAATCATCTTAATTTTCCTTCTGCAAAATATAATTTTCACAGTAAAGTCGATTATTTTTATGTTGGAGAGAAATATGACCCAGGCATATTCTTTACAGGCTTTAGAAGATTCACCCATCAATAGAACAACATAAAGCATGTCTAACAGCATGCTCATTTAAGCATTATATGTTTCTAATTTCCCTTATAGAAGTGTTGCTGAGGCTAATGCAACAGAAGTTTGAGTCTTGCTGACGTTAAATGAAGCAGCACAAATGTAGCTTTCACATCCAGCCAGCTGAGGTTTAACCTCCAATGTCAACACATGGGTAAAAGACACTTTTTGCTTTTCACCTACTCATGTTACTCAAAATATCATGCAAATACAAATAGGTCAGTTAAACCTTAACTGCACACGGAGTCATTTCACAGCATGTGTACGTTACTATCTACTGTAACAGTAAGCTTTTGCTTGCTGTATGCATTTTGGCAACGTGGACAACTTTGTATTCGATTAAACTAGAGTTTACATTGTTTGCTAGCTACCACACATGTAAGATAATTTACGGTTAACATTATTGAGATAAATTGCATGTATATGTACATGAATTTAATTGCGAAGTATAAAAAAACCACATGTAACAATCAGCTAACCAACACGTGATACACAAAGGAACTTTCTAGAAAATGCTACGCGTCTATGCGACTAACGTTACACTGCAAAAACAACATAAATAGATAACAGATAAATTGGTGCTGATGATAAATCGCCTGCATGAACATTGAGTTTGAATATCTGCAGGAATGGATCGGTGGTATATGAAATAAACATTACTCCTGACCTTTCTGTGCTCCTCTTTCAACCTCTCAACACCTTGAGGCAAATCATTAACGTTACTCCGTTTGACTTTTCCAGTTGCAGCCATTTGGTCGTGAAGGATGTCATCCACAATAAAACAAGGTTTGTTTTCAATATCCAAAACAATGAATGCTCAGGGGTTTGAAGTCCTATAGAAATGTTTATGAATGCAATTCGATGTGTTGCACTCAATCTGTCGCCTCGTAGTCATCAATGAAGCAGAACAAACGGTCCAGTATATCGAGATTGAGACCATTTCACACGTGCATGGTACGATGTCGATCTTATCCCAAAATTTCCTCTTGTTTACAGTCCACGAACGGCCTGTTTCCCCTGCGCCATGTTCATCTAATCACGGATGTAGTACGTCCCAGATATCTCGCTCCCTACTACTACGGTGCAAACACGTGATCGCCTACTTCACTTAATTAATTTCACTTTCATTTTTAAAAAACAAATACAAAGGTTACGATAAAGTACATTTCTTACGATGAAATAACGATACATGGACTGAAAATAATTATCTGCATGAAGCTACATAACTTATACTATTATTCTCCTCAAACTGGCCATAATTCAGCATGACGTGAATAATTACTTAGAATTAAAGACGTTTATATTATTTTTAATAATCATTAAATGTGGTACTATTAATGGTAAGATTTGTTTGATTGAAAATGTTCATTCCTTGATATGAAAGGGAGGTGTAAACAATCCTCACGCCGACTATATCACGTGATGTTTTGAAACAGGACGTTGGCTTCTTGAAAATGATTTTACCAAAATAAAAGCCTTCAACGCAATGCAATTTTTCCTGTGGTGTTTAAGTTAAGACTGTTTTAATTTAATTTAATTTAATTTAATTTAATTTAATTTAATTTAATTTAATACTCAGACTTTTATTTTAAAGAAACAACACGGTGTCATAGATCTCAGTAATTCCGTTTTCCGGAATGGTCTCTCTGGCTGTCCTCCTCACATTGAAATGCTTCTAGCGGTTAATAAAAATTCTGATGTGAAATTCTTATTATTACAGGAATTAATTACAGTACTGGTGAGTACAGACTGTATCCTATGTTTATTTCACCCCTTCTATATAATCAATGTAGCTACTTTTAAGTTATTACAGCTTACATGTAAATTAAATGTACATTTAAACATGCATTCAGCTTTGATGAGCTAAAATAAAACAGACTTGTCCACATTCAAATTTATTGCATTAATAATTATTTTGACTTTGTTGACATGTCCTTTTTTTCCTTTCTCCAGTTGTCAAGAGAGAAGCTTTCCACTGCAGCCAGTCATGATCAGGCACTGGAGGACATTTTCACATTGTGTCTTAAGAAGTCAGACAAATTATGTACTTCCAAAACCAGTTAGAATACTTTTACCCTTGTCACCACTCACATGTACTGCATCTCCACGTACTCATTCTACCAACATCAAGATGCGCTCCTACTTACAGTACATGAAAAGGAAAGTCAAAGGTGCACCGGCTCCTCCATACAATCACGTGTGCCAGGTTGGAGATCCTGTGTTACGTTCACAGGCTGCGGCAGTGGAACCTGGAGCCATTCAGGGACCAGAAGTGCAGAAGGTCATAAAGACTCTGGTCAAGGTGATGAGAACGCTCGAGTGTGTCGGCCTGAGCGCACCCCAGATTGGTGTTCCTCTACGGATATTAGCCTTGGAGTATCCCACAAAAATGCTGGAGGAAAGCTCAATCACTTCCATTGAAGCTCGGGGTCTGGTGGCAGTGCCCCTGATGATTTTTGTAAACCCACAGTTGCGTGTACTAGATGGACACACCGTCATCTTCCAAGAGGCATGTGAGAGCATCTGTGGGTATTCAGCATCCGTTCCACGCTATGTGTCTGTTGAAGTCTCAGGTAAAAGTATCTTGCTGTAAAATGTCAAAAAAGAAAGAAAGAAAAAGACTCAACCTGTATTAAGTGACCCATAGCTTTGAGGCCAGACTTAAAATCATTGTGGCAACCTAAATATTTACTTTATGATGTTATTTCAAGTATCAAATAAAAACTGTTGTCTTCTTTCCAAAGGTCTTAATGAGAAAGCTGAGCCCGTCAGCTGGCAAGCGAGTGGGTGGCCGGCCAGAATACTGCAGCATGAAATGGATCACCTCAATGGAGTTTTATATATCGATCGCATGGACAGTAAAACCTTCATTAATGTAAAATGGGAAGAGTACAATGAATAAAGCTTTGGGAACTTTATTGCAACCTTACCTTTGGATTTCAGAGAAAATGGACATTCAATTCAATCCTTTGTTATCCGACACAGGCCTTTTTATCACTGTTTATCACATTTCACTGCCAGATATGACCTCAAGTTGAGCATTTACAATCAAGTTTCCACTTTTCCTTTGCAGATACTAGTCTATGACTATGTTGAGATTAAAACACCATCTTCAATAGTATCACATTTTTTATTACGGTATAATAATGTTTAGGATTTTGATCTTTTAAATAAGAGTACAAACAGAATTCTCTTACATTCCCTTTATTTTTATATTAATCACAATAATAAACATGCATTATATTTAATAATTATATGGCAGCATAGTACATTAATCTAAACAACATAATAACTGGTTAGAAATGTTGCTAAGACCCAAAACCATGATTTTCCCAAATATTGGACTGGTCATCGCACAATCTCAACCAATAATATACAGTTATGAGCTCTGTTATTGTATGACATAAATTGGTAAGTGATAATTAACTCTACTGTGAACTTTGTAACTTTTTTATAATACATGGCTCCTATCAAGATGTTGCTGATATCAAAAATCAAAAGTGTAACAGATTGTCATGTATTTAACCCCAAAGTATTTCAGATCTACTGTGCAATTAGCAAAATAATAACTGGCTTAATGTGCAGATTAAAAACAGTCTTCAACCACACATGGTCAACACTGATGCATAGATGTTATTCAGAGGAAGAGGAGATGAAAGGCATTCCACACTTACATACCATGGTATTTTTAAAGCAACATCGTTTGCAATACAGGGCACCACAATACCTGCAGTAGGTGGAAAGTTCAGAACCGAGGCAAGTGATGCATTTAGTTCCGAGATCTTGTATTTTGTGTTTTTGAGAGCAACGCCATCCATCAGAACACCCAGATAAATGAAAGTTTTTACAAGTGAGACACACAATTTCAGGCAAAGGCTGTTTATCTGTCAAGCAATGATTGAGAAATGCTATTGGTGCAGGAGGTGTTTCTGAAGCACCTGTTTTTTCCTGGGGGTACTGGATACAATGTGCATACTTAGCACAATTTTGCAAATCTTGACATAATAAATCATGGGAGTTATTACAGGTGTGACAGATTACATATACTGGAGCTTCAGAAGAAAGACATGTGTGCTTTTTTTGAGCATTCACTCTTTCTCCTTGAGGGGGCTGTAATTTTCCTTCGGGCAGTACGTTGTGATTTAATTTGCACTTTTGAATAATATTACAGTTGTGGCCATGGATTACCTGGCATTTGTAACAATCCAAAAATGTATCAGAAGTAGAATTGACCATGCAATTATGTGTCTTCAGGGAATCTTTTTCCTTGGCCAATCTAAACGGGTCTTGTGCTAAATAAAGGTCTTCAGCTTTGTATGGGCACAGTGCTAAAGTATGCTCTTTTAAAAAGCACTCTTTATAACCGCTACACGATAGACTGTGAAACTCTTTGCACTTCTCACACTGGTATATATATAATACATCTGGTGTGATACAGCTGCACATCACGTTTACTCCTGCTTGTCTCTGGGCACTACCTTTCGATTGATCTTCACCAAAGCTTTCCATTGGACCTGGATTGTTGTTTGATCTTCTCTGCCTGGTAACGTCATTATTCCTCATGTCTGAGTCTGACTGTAAGGGCTCTTTCTGTAAAGGCTTGCTTTGAATGATCTCTTTTGGTTGCGTATAAGAAGAGTGTGGTGGTGAAAAAGGAGTGGATGTCACGTCTGTCTCCTCTGTGTACAGATCAAGCTCAGCGTCCACGCCGCTTGTCAGGATGGCGTCCGAAGCACTAGCAACCTCCGACTTTCTCTTGGCGTTGTCTAATGCTACCTGAAGACTGTGGCCCGCCTGCCTCTCTTTAACTAGCTGAAGAACCCACTCCACACCTCTGTGCGCTGAGCCCAAGGAGGAAAGTAGCAGCTGGCACTCCATCCGGGCAGTGAAGAAACCACATGCTAGACCGAGTATGAAATCAGAAGGAGCTGGTTTGGAGTTCAGCGTCAACTCCTCGTCTTCATTAGGGATTGAAGGCTGGTACCCAAGCAATCCAAACAGCTCTTTAGCCTGCTGAAGGGTCAGAGCAGGTTTGATCAAATGGGTGAACATGCCTGAAAACATCTGGTGAGATGGAAGAGAATATTTTAAGGAGGTGAAAAACAAAATCATTCAGACAATTGAAAAATCTAGCTCTGTAGGTGTAACACCAGTATTTCCACATACCTTAACCAGTCTGTACTCTCTTCGCCAGGGGAAGACGTAGAGGTTTAACGCAGCGAGCTCCAACACTTCAAAGGCCTTGGAAAGTTTTTCAAGCCCCATTTGGCCAGTTTTAGAAGGAAATGCATGGAGAGATTTCTCCATCACTGTCAGTGAATCTAATCCATGTAGAGTATGTATTTTCTGGGCATTGTTATTGCAAAGGAGCACCTCTACTTCCTTACACAGTCCCTCATCCCTGCATACTAAACTTTGATCCCCCTTCTCAATTCGTCTCTCCAAGTTAGTCTGGTACCTATTTATAAGACCATTCTCTGTCTTTTTATTAGCAAAAGAATTCATCCTGTAATGAAGACACAATAAAAGAAGTTTGTTATCGACAATCAAATTATATCAATAAATATCACAATAATCCCTTACATATCAAAATGTAGTATAATACTTGAAAATATATACAGCAACAATAAGAAGTTTCTTTTCAGAGTTAATCTGATGACGGCAGGAATACAGTGGATGACGTTTTTATAAATACACTGCCGTTCAAAAATTTGGGATCTGTAAGATTTTTAATGTTTTTAAAAGAATTCTCTTATGCTCACCAAGGCTGCATTTATTTGATTAAAAATGCAAAACAAAAAAACAGTAATATTGTGAAATATTATTACAATTAAAAATACTAGTAGTTTTCTATTTGAATATATTTTAAAATAATTATAATTTATTCCTGTGATGCAAAGCTGAATTTTCAGCATCATTACTCCAGTCTTCAGTGTCACATGATCCTTCAGAAATCATTCTAATATGCTGATTTGCTGCTCAAGAAACGTTTATTATTATCATTATCAATGTTGAAAACCATAATGTAAAAATGTTACAAAAAAGAAAAAAAAAGAAAAAAAAAAAGATTCTTTGATGAATAGAAAGTTCAAAAGAACAGCATTTATCTGAAATAGAAAGGTGTTGTAACATTATACAGTCTCTTCAAAAGTTTGTGGTGGGGGGTACACAGCTGTTTTCAACTGATAATAATAATGAATGTTTTTTTGAGCATCAAGTTAGCATATTAGAAGGATTTTAGAAAGGATCATGTGACACTGAAGACAGAGTAATGATGCTGAAAATTCAGCTTTGCATCACAGGAATAAATTACATTTGAAAATATAGAAATTCAAATAGAAAACAGTTATTTTAAATTGTCATAATCAATAATGCAGCCTTGGTGAGCATAAGAGACTTCTTCAGAAGAGAAGTATATAAAACATGTTATTATCTAAAGATTAAATATGCAGTTCAAATTCAATCCAATCAGACCGCCGATTGCTGAATATGTGAACATTTAAACTATTAAAAACAAAGTGAAAGTGAAGATGGAAAACACAGTTCCGTAATTTATCTAAAATCAGCGTTCTACATAGTAAGTTACTGTAGTCATTAAATTCAGATTTTTTAAAAGTATATTTAAAGTATAGCGCATTGTTATTAGCATAAACTATGCTAAGACGTTTAAAGATTGTGTAATCTTGCTATCTTTCCATACCAAAAACGAACTTATTCAAATCAAATCATCAAAGCTCGTAGCACATTAACGCCATTCACATTAGACTGTTACGAATGGGAAAAAAAATGGTTAACTTACCTGATCAACATTCAGCGGCCAAAACAAACCGCTTTGAAAAGCGTCAGTGCTTCTCTGCTGCTTCTCGGCGGAGAAACTTTTTTTTTTTTTTTTTTTTTACATCACTTCCGTATTCGGCTCACGTGAAAGTTGCAGTTTTCGGATTAAATAAAAGTAAATAAAAGTGTACGAACATTAAAACTGTAATTAAATAACAATTACAGTAATTAAAAGTAATTGAAATAAAAAACAGTGCACATTTGCATTTTTTCATATATGAAAGTATTCCATATACATCTTGAGATCCCTATTCCAAATTTAATAAACAGAGACTCTTCTAATTTTTTTTATAAAAATACCAAAATAATTTATACAACTTCAGACTATTTTAATTTAGTTTGTATATATATATATATATATACCAGTGATTGTTCACAAGAGGGCGCTATAATCTAAGATGGAAACTGTTGGTAATATTAGTTCTGACCTTCTCACACTTTTAATAGTTGATTATTGTAACCTTGTTGTCTACTGATATGACATTACTGTTATTCACTATAGTGTATTTTTTTCAGTCGTAAAATTGATAATTTTCCTAAAAAAAACCCGTTACTTTAAAACTAATAAGATAAGGATAAAAGAATGCATAATTGGGTGGGAGTGTCATTCTTAAAGGGGCGTGTCATTCCTGCTGCGGTTAGATTTAAAGATCTTGAGCAGCAGGAGACATGAACCCCATAAACCATAATCAATCTTAGACGTCTGCACTGCTGCAGCAGTTGTGTGCGCGATGTCAAACGAGGACAGGGTGGTTTTAGCGCTCGGTGGAGCAGGAACCGTCGGCTCCGGCATAGTGAAAGCTCTCCTGGACAGAGGTAAGAGCACATTAAGTATTTAAACTTAACAAAGGAAATAAGCATTATCTTCATAAGAAAAAGGAGGGGAAAATATGAAATATTATATTCATAACAACAACAAATATTATTAGGCCTATATTATATTAGGCTTTATTTTATTATATTATATGATGCTACATTATTTTAGACTTTATTATATTAATTATATTATATTTTATTATATTACATTACATTTATACATGACTGTCTGTAATATCTATTGGAAGTGAATACGAATGATTTGTAGATCAGTTATTCATTTTAAAAGGCTTCTATATAAAGGATCAGGTTTACTACAACATGACTTAATAAACATACACAACCAAACTAGACAACGTGTAACAGTAATTTGACCACACTGCTTTCATCTTTCTGAATTTATTCTCTTTTTCTGTTTTGTTTTTTTGCAATTTTATTCAGTGCGGTTATGATTAGGAAAATACTCATAAATCAAATACTCACAAACCTATATGCGATTATTAGAGGTTAAAACGAGGAATTATTTTCAATTCCGATTCTGTAATTTAAGTCTAAGCCGATTAAACATTTTTCTTTCTTTTTCTTTAAATTGTAAACATACATTTCGTTGCATGAATAGAATTCTTTTTACATTGAATGTGTGGTTTAGGTTTCAAAGTTGCTGTGATCTCCAGAGACAACATCAAGTTGGAGAAACTCAAAGGGTTTGTTTCACCCAACACAAAAAGTAACCTGACCACTTTAGTGGGGAATGTTGGTAAGAATCTTCTTACCTTTGCAGTTTTTTTTAATGCTATCTTTGCAACTCTAGTCATTTTGAGGTCTCATTGATTTTGGATTGTTTGTGACTCTCCTAATCTATAAGGCTCAGTGGAAGGAGTGGAGGAGGTGAAACAGGCCTTGCTTAAGTCTGTGGGAAAGATCACAGATGTGGTGTCCTCTCTGGGCTTCAGCTGGTGGCAGGGAGGTCCACCACACACTCAACCCCTCAAAGAACTGCAATGGGTGAGCTTCAAATAAAGAGAGCAGCATTTACTTAATGATATCCTTCCACTCTTTATACCTGCTCATATGACATTTCACCATCCACATTTTGCTTTCTAACCTAACTTTCATCTTTGGGTCTTCTTCTCCCATCATTCAATCCACCATCATTTCATTGCTCAAAACTCATCTTCTCTCATCACCAGGTTATTGAGACTCTGCTTTTCAGCACCTTTGTGTCTTGGAAAGCGTTCTTTCCCCTGGTGAGAGATGATCCTAACTGCACCTACACATTTATCACAGGTGGGTTATCATTTGCCCTCCAAAACATATATTTAGTGAAAGCTATTTAGTTGTATGTGGAAAATAATCTTGAGTTTATTAGTACATCTATTTGAAGTGCACATTAAAGAGTATTAAGGCCAAATTTATATTTTAGCAAATTCAAAAACCTTGTCAATAAAACAGCATCACTGTTCATAGGAGCTGCACCAATGCGCAAATATATATATATATATATATAGTGCACAACAGGTTATTAAAATGTTTCTCACAGAAAAAATGGTTCATTTGAAGAGATAGTTCAGCCAAAAAAGAACATTTTGTCATTACTTACTCTCAAGTTATTCTAAACGTGTATGCATTTCTTTCTTCTGTTGAACACAAAAGAAGATATTTTAAAGCGTGTTGGTAATCAGACAGTTGGCGGCATCCATTGACTTCTATAGTAGTTAAAAAAAAAAATACTATGGAAGTCAATGTGGCCCATCAACTGTTTGGTTACTGACATTCTTCAAAATATCTTCTTTTGTGTTCAAAAGAACATAGAAACTCATACAGGTTTGGAACAACATGAGGGTGAGTAAATAATGACACATTTTTCATTTTTGGGTGAAATATCCCTGTAAGAGCCGTTCACTGAAAAGATGTTCAAAAAAAAAAATCAGGCAGATAAAAAAAGAGTTCAAAAAAAGTTTAAATGTAAAAAGTAAATGATGCACCCTGCTTATCTAGATGCAATCTCTGTCGTACAGGAGGTGCTGGAGAGAAAGTGTTGATGCCTGGCACAGGGTTCCTGACCGTAGGCGCAGCAAGCGCTCTGGCGTTCTGTCAGGTTCTGCGTGAGGAGTACCCAGAGTTGCCATGCAAACTCAACCAGGTGTGTTTGCTATGTGCTGTCTAAAAGCCTCATCAAACTCCTAAACACGACAAGTTCATGGGGTTATATTCCGGCCATGACATGTAGACTCACTGTAGATGCTTTTAATTAAGTGTCATGAAAGTATTTCCTCATATTTGTTCCTCTATGATGCCTGTCTTTATAATCTTCCAACAGGTGAAAATCAATACGGGTGTGGCGGCCCCAGACCGAATGGCCCCCGGGTACCTGAATCACTTGGATTTAGGGGAGGCTGTGGCTGCGCTGGTGGAGCGCCGCAACACGTCCCACACAGTCTTCTCCGTGAGCTGTCCTGCCGATCTAAAAACTGTTATCTTGGGGGGCAATCTGTAAGCCTGACTCGTCTTCAGATTTTCCTCTGTATTCCCTTTATCCTGTTAGTATGCGTGCATTGTTTTAATTGCATGTAAACAAAACATTCCTGTATTGCAAATAGCCAGCTTTGTCATAGTAGAGTCATAGCCTTGACATACTCATTGTGCTCAAAACAAATCAATATAATAGGCAATGGAATGGTACAAATGCTTGGAGTGCAGCAGAGCATGAACTCGGCCCTAGATATGTAAGCTTGACATCGAAGAAAAGAGAGACGTGTGAGAACGAATGTGAAAACAAACTCGGTCTTTTCCTCTGTTAGAGTAAGATAAAAAAAACATGGCAGGTTGTTGGCACACTTGCGTCCCCATAGCGTGACTCCCTGCCCTCGTTCACTCAAAACTTATCTTGCTGTTGCTTCCATGGCTCCAATTATTCCCAGCCGTGTGGCCCATAATAAGCGTGTGAGGGGGCGAGGGATTCAGAGAGGGCCGGCCTCCAAAGTGGAGGACATTGTCTTTGTTAACTGTTATCATATTTGCATAAATGCTTTAGCGACATGAATGTAAAATAGCCATAAAACAAATCTGGATTAAGTAAAGTGATGGGGAAGAAGGTTAGAAGACTCTGTCAGTTTATCGTCTGTGGATTTGCTTTGCATACGCTTATTAAAGTGATTGTTGACAAAAAAGTTAAAATTCTCTCATTTACTCATCCTCAAGTTGTTCCAAACAATAATATTGGATGATGTGACTAGATCGATTTCCGCATTAAGGAAAATCGTATGTGGGTGTAAAATGACATGAGGGTGAGTAAATTCATTTTTGTGTAAACTATGACTTTAAAACTGAATTACAGACCAAAAAGTGTGCCATTCTCTTCACATCACCTAAACATATAGTCTGTTACTCAGTTTAGTGTTTGTCTTGAGTGAAAACAATTCATGACATGGCGCATTTATCTTGTGTGTCTGAGGAAATTAAAATAAACAAAAAAGAAAATCTCCGAAACTCCTAGTTTCTTTGAAGACATGAGCCACAAAAGCTGAGGGTGTGATTTGATCAATGCTGGATTTCATTAAAATCTGGCTTGGAGTCCTTATTTCAAAAACTGTTTGGGATTTGAAATATTTAAAACAATGGAAAACAAAGAATCCAGTTTGGCAAACAAAGATGTCCCTTTTCGTGCGATGGTATAGTGCAAGTTTCTCATCGATATTTTCGAATTTCGAGGTTGAGTAATTGGCAATTTTCATTTTTTTTAGGGCAAATTCTTTAAAATGCATGAACAGTTAGGTTAGGAAATATCAGGGATGCAAAATTTCAGACCAACAGTGACAACTAGAAACCACAAAAAGGTTATGATGAGCAACCTACTGGCTTTTTAATGCAATTTTACACAACTCAGTCGATCTAGTCACATCCATTTCTATAGATCAAATTAAACTGAGATCACTGTTTGCAAACTTTCCCTAACAACTCTTGCTGTGTTTTGATGTTTAACCCCAAGGCTTGTCTCAAGCTATTTTGGGTGCCACAGACAGGAATTGGGGCATTTATGTAGAGGGACAAGACAAGTGGACTGGAAGGGATTTAAAATGCTGCCCATAGACAAAGTCTCACACAGTGAAGCCGTTAGAGTAATCGTCATCCACACAGAGGGCATTCTAGGACAGAGGTTAAGCCTCCTGATGCAGAGTGGCATGTTTTCTCCTTCGGCCCGGAAACTTTCAGAACAATCCAGCCATCAACAATTCAACAATCAGGCGGCTTGGCCTCCCTCTGCGCAATCACTTCTCACAGCGTTTTCCTTCCCCTTCAGATTATAACTAATCAATTAGAAGAATAGGGGGGAAAGGAAAAACACTACGAGGAACACTAGAAAAAAAGTTTACATGTCTTTATTGTTCGAAAATTCACATGATATGCATTTTTAAACCATGCCCATGTGCATCATCCAATGCGAAAAGATCAAACACAGACTCTGGCAAGGCTTTGTAAAAAATACATGGTTGCTGTCTCTGCAGACAAAGAGATTCAAGCTACATTCACATTCATTTCAGATCTTCAGCAATAAACACAAAACTCTGCTCAAACAAAACATATAAATATATTTATTTATGCCTTTGCGCACGCACGCACACACACACATACACTATACCCATTTCTTATTAAATCTCCTCAACATCGGTAACGTCAGACTGAAGACAGTTATTCCAGCAGCATTAGTGTTTCTTGCACATCCAAGCTTTTTTTCACATCAATTTCATTTCTTTGACTATTAGTGAAAAGCATTTAAATAACAAATTAAGATATATATATAAAAAAATACATAAAACCTGTACAGCTTAACATGTCTGCTTAGTGGTTTATTTACTTGCAAGAGAAATGCACAGCTCAGTGTATAAAAATCTGTAAGACCAAAGTTGACCATTTTGCTCCATTTTCTCCTACTCAGTTAGGCTAAAATT
This sequence comes from Rhinichthys klamathensis goyatoka, assembly GCF_029890125.1. Taxonomy (NCBI): domain Eukaryota; kingdom Metazoa; phylum Chordata; class Actinopteri; order Cypriniformes; family Leuciscidae; genus Rhinichthys; species Rhinichthys klamathensis. The sequence goes on from NW_026606709.1 coordinate 2,347,517, forward strand.
CTGAGCTCAAATACAACAAAAACTCTGTATTAGTGTCGCTCATGTTGTTTAATAAATAGGGTGTAACAGAATGATAAATGCTAGTAGTGCTTTAGTCTCATTTATATTTCATAAAAGTTTGTGGGGAACACCATTTTAACAAAAAATAAAAACTCAATGGGATTAGAATATATAGAAATAAAATAAAAAACTAACCTTTTCACAAGTCCCTTCTTAACATCTGGCTCATTTCATCCCATGCACTATTTTTTTTTTTTGGCTACAACACTGATCTCATTTCTAACCACATTCGGATGAACCTGCCCTGTAGCGCCCAAACACAGTATAACCAGTCCCTTCAAAGCGGCAGGTGGGGAAGATTTGAACAGAACTAAACCCTGGCATATGATTTGGGGCTAAACAGGCTGAGCAGAGGAGATACAGCAACTCCTGAGGACCGTCAAAACCGCTGGCTACGGCACCTAGAATCAAAACACAAAGGGTTCTAATTAAATTGGATGAACAAGAACAATGTGAACCAGCCATCTACTTTAAGAGCAGAGTCTGGTACAGAAGTAAAAGTGAATGAAAGTGTTCTCCATCACTCTGGCAGGGGTTGAAAGTTTGTTTGACGTTTTGGCATGTTTAACAGTCTCGATTGGGTAATCTAATTAGAACTTAAGCCACCGTAGACTATCATTATTTCAGTAACGCAACCTTAAATAGTAACTTCAGCCTGTGGTAAAAAAAACTGCACCATTTCACTTGAAATCAAGTTGAAAGTTCAGCAAGGTCAATGTAATCCATCCATCAAGGTAAAAGAGCAGCATTACCCTGTGATCAGGGGAACCGCCCATCCCTCCCCTTCCAATTGTTTAATTTAAGCTGTGGTGGATGATGACAACAGAGCGCGTTTCAATGTGGGACGCCATAGTGCAAGTGACAGCTGTACAGACATTGCGCTCTGCGAAGTTAAACGCTTGGATAAAGTGGGATAAGGCGGACTGACATTGTCGAGTAGGATTAGTGGTTTAGTTTATCTTTCCCCGACCCACCATATGACTTAAAGTTCTTACTCAACTGAAAGATAATATCTGAAAGGCATAAACCCAAAGAAATAAAAAATAAATATATGTATAAAACTATCATCATCATCATCCACACACAAACGCTCAAATGTTTGGGGTCCGTATTAAAAAAAAAAAAGAAGTTTTTGAAATACTCTTTCGCTCACCTACCGCTCTGGCTACTTTGACGCGTGTATGGTGTGGCAGTGGCATAGGTTAGTTGTTACAACGAGCGAGAAAGGTTAACATGGAGCACGCTAAATCTCGAACCTCCAGGGAATCGCCGGAAAAAAAAAAGAAGTCAAACAGAGGACAGTCTGCTGGCAAAAAGAACGCAACAGAGCTTGTAATTGATCAACATTGGCTTGGCTTTTGGGAGATGGTGAACACTAGGTTTGCTACGGTAGTCAGTGTTACCGGTGTTACACGGTGTTCAGTCGCAACACCGGTTTCATCACTTGCCCACCGCGGCACCGAAAAAAATAATAATAATTTAACGCAATTACACAGAATCCGTTTTTTTCTGTTACCCGTTGACTAGCGTTGTATGATCACGCTCGTATTAATGTGAATGCTTTTAAGACTAAAGAGACCACGCTGTGTAAGTCCTGCCTATTACACACACACACACAAATAAATAGAAAAGACGCGCGTCAGTATCGAGTTGTCTTTTGGGCTTGAACAAACCGTAACACACAAATTATGCCAAAATGTTGGATTTGTCGAGTGTCCTCATAAGATCAGTCTTAAATGATTTAAATAAAGTCTTAAATGAACGTAGAGATTTGTGAGAAAATGGGACGAGTGTCAGATCGCGTCTCTGTCAGCAGCGGCTGGTCTTAAAGTGTTATTATGTTAATCAAAGAACGATTAGAGAGTAAATTACTCACTCAGACCCGGCGCCAGGAGGATTGTTATACCGTTAGCCTAATAATCATGAATGCACTCCGCTATCTTTAACACATCTCCGGCGAACGGCTTCTTCACGCAAAAGAAAAACTCTTCATAAAGCGCAGTGAAATTCAGCGACCTCCTGATGGATCGTGCAATTCACACGAGCTCAAAGCGCATGCGAGACTGCTGCGAGTAGTCAAACTTTTATTAATGAAACTGAAGATCAGAGGGAATCATTTCTTTAATGTATATTTTTTTTACTGGTTGGCCGGTCACACGGCTTTCATAGTTTTCAGTTTAAATTAGCTATTTAAATGGCCCTGCCGGTGATACCGGTATTACCGGTGTTGTCACACGTCGATTAACTGGTGGGAAAATATCCTCACCGTCACATCCCTAGTGAACACTAAGAGATTTGAAATGTTGTGAAAGTGAAATGGTGTTTTTATTACTCAGGTGAGCAAGGTAATTTATTGAACAGATAAATTTCAATATGTAACTCTCTAACAGAGAGCATAATCTATCGTGATGGGTCATATTCATCCTCAGTCACGCAGAGCCGAAGCATAACCAAAATAATATTCTTCTGTAAAATGTATGCAGTTTTTTTTTAACTGTCAGAGGGTCAAGTTACATAGTGTACCTTTAACTATATATTTTCAAATGTAATTAAATCCTGTGACAGAAGAGGTTAATTTTCAGTAATTATTACTTCAGTAATATATTTTTTTTGTTGCAACTTGCATACATATCTAAGATAGATAGATTTTTATTTGTCTTCGAGAGGAAATTTGTTTCCACTGTAGATGCGTACATAACAAATAGCTGACATCACACAAAACAACAACAAAGAGAGCATAAATGACGTATCAATGACCGATTTCCTATGCATTTAGAGCTTGTATAGACACAGGAACAAAACTTACTATACCTGGCCTTTCTACACATCGGTAACCTATACCTACGGCCAAAAGGCAGGGGGATAAAATATTCATAGAGTGGGTGGTCTGGGTCGTTTTGGATGTTTTTTGCCTTTCGCAGCATGAATGTAGAGACACTATCCAATAAATCAGGGGTAAGGATACCAATCATTTTACTTGCTAAATAAGTTATCTTTAAGAATTTGTTCTTGTTGGTGACTGTTAGCATATGAAAAAAACTAAATGGCACCTTAAATAAGGACTGGCTCAATAATACTGCGATACAAAAGACGACAACGAGGCTGAACAGACAAGTGTCTAAGTTTACGAATAGAGTGTGCTGGTTGAAGTTGAGATTTTGATCCAAAGTAATGCTGAGATATTTGAAATACTCCACCCTTTTAACTATCTCTCTCTGTTAATGGTAATGCTAGAAGCATGAATCTGTGTTTTTGGGGAGCTAAAGACAAGTTCCTTCTAAAATGTGCTGTAGAATGTTGATAGTCCAAAAAAGGGTCATTGTCCTTCTTAAGCAGAGTAAGAATGGCTGTATCATCTGCATATTTAAAGTAATGAGTAGTGGTAAATGGACTCTGACAGTCATTTGTGTATAGAATATAAAGAAATGGGCTGAGTACGCACCCCTGGGGGGCGCCAGTATTAAGAACAATGGTTGGTGATGATGCATTGTCCACCTTTACCACTTGCGGTCTATTAGAAAGAAAATTATGGATCCAATATATTAGAGATTATGAAACTTGCAGACTCTGTAGTTTCTTTATCACCAGAAGACGCTGAATTGAGTTGAAAGCGGAGCTAAAGTCAATAAAAAGAAGTCTGGCATAATTCCCAGAGATATATGCAAATTGTAGACAATCTAGAGATGTTGTAACATATGGAAGCACACTGTTTCATTACAAAGTAATGTCTTTGCTGTTGCATTTGATCAACTTAATGTGTTCTTGCTGAATAAAAGAATTAATTTGTTAAAAAAACAAAAACAAAACAAATTAAATAAAAAAAATATCAATCCATCAGGGTGGTGATCTTAAATGCATCTACCTATATAGGCAGCTCACTAGGTTTTGGAACACAGATGCGGGAGTTTTTCCAGATAGGATGAACCTGAAATGATATAATTGGCTTTACCTACGTCAGGTGGGTTTGGCAGTTGGGGTTGGAGCCCCACCCAAGAACAGTGACTCGACATAGGTCAGTGCGCTCTGCATTGACGTCAGGCAGTACCCCTCCTCTCCAATCAGATACCTGTAGACATAAATAAACACTTCATTAGCGCTTCTCCTCACAAGGGAAAACAAGATCTCTTCCACTGGGGGTCAACTTCAAGTGAACCCGTCTGCTAATGAGACTAAGACACGAGATCAAGCTAAAGCCAAGAATCAGCATGTTGGAGAATGCGAAGAGAGGATATAAAGTGATGGAGAAAATGAGAAAGCCGGAAAGTATGAGACAGATTATTCTGTTCTCTCAGTAACCATAAAGTAAAAAACAAAACAAAAACAATTGACTTCACAAGGAATATTCCCACTCTTTTTGATCAATTCAGTATAAAAAAAAAGTTTTGGAACTACATATAATAGGCCTTTTTTTGGTGAACTATCCCTTTAAGTCTTAGACACATTTATATAGACCCATTTAAATGAAACCTGTTAACTGTGCCTGAGAACGAGAACACTTCCTATCACAACTTCCCTCACACACTGCAGAGAGTTCCACCCTCAGTTCCAAGCCACTGAGCAGCATAAACTTCTGAAGATATTTTATTTGTATTTTTATAGGGAGAGAAAAACCCAAACCAGAATATCCCCAACATTCCTTGTTAAGTGCCAATCTAACCAGCCTGTAAAAATGTCCAATTTATACTGATAAACAGAGCTCAGGGCTGTGGTCGGAGTAGACACGCGAAAGTACAGCACAGGAGGGGTGCAATGAATCCCCAAAACACCACTCAGGAAACAGGTCAAACGGCCACCTATACAAACTGAGATCTCACAGTTGTGATTTCTATCGCTCAATATAATTTTTTTTATATACTCATATTACCAAAAAGAACTGTAATGTTTGATGGGTTTATTCCAACATGTTTAGACTGGAGGGTATTCTTCTAGCTGAAATATTTATGCAAACATCTGAGACTGTGCAATAGATGACACTTCGATTATTGGTAGCGAGTGAGGTCGTGTTCTGTTGACACGATACATGCATAAAGGACAGAGAGACTGGCAAATTTCCAAACAGCGTCATCCCACCATCATCAAGTGATGCCAAAAATTTGACGGATTGACAATCTGTTTTGGAGACTGTCATTTTCTATTGCATAATATTTTTTAGTCAGGCTGTAAATGTAGATTTAAAGTGCACCTATTATGCTATTTTAAAGGTTCCTAATTTTGTTTTGGAGGTCTCCTACAATAAAGTGTTTTTTGACCTTTGATGCATGTAAACCTAATTTTCTCATAATATACATTACACATTACCTCAAGAGTCTGAAAATGACTTCTAGAAGATTCATTCACTATAAGCCCTGAATTTAAGAGCTACTCTGCTCTGATTGGTCAGATGGCCCAGTCTGTAGCGATTGGTCGACCGTTTGGTCGAAACGTCCATTACTTTTATTTGTAATAACAAAAACTGTTTTACTATATTTTTGATCAAATAAATGCAACCTTAAATAATAATAATAGTAATTCATCACATTTATATAGCGCTTTTCTGGACACTCAAAAGCGCTTCACATAGAAGGGGGAATCTCCTCAACCACCACCAATGTGCAGCATCCACCTGGATGATGCGACGGCAGCCATATTGCGCCAGAACGCCCACCACACACCAGCTTACTGGTGGAGAGGAGACAGAGTGATGAAGCCAATTGGTATATATATACATGGGGATGATTAGGAGGCCATGATGGACAGAGGCCACTGGGCAAATTTGGCCAGGATGCCGGGGTTACACCCCTACTCTTTCGAAAGACATCCTGGGATTTTTTGTGACCACAGAGTCAGGACTTTGGTGAGCATTAGAGATTTTTCAAAAACTTTTGAACAGTAGTGTATATATAAAGTGTGTCCTTGTTGACACTTCTGTGGTTACTTGCCATTGATCTTCATTGATGCATGCATGTATATGTGTATGTATGTATGTATGCATGTATGCATGCATGTATGTGTATGTGTATATGTATATGTACGTATGTATGTATATATGTATATGTGTGTGTATTAGGGGTGGAACGGTACATGTATTCGTATCGAACTGAAACGGTACGGGCGTCACAGTTCGGTGCACGAATTTACACGGAGAATACACGGTATAAAAATAAATAAAACTCGCGTGCAAATTAATTAATGTAATGCAAAACTACTGTCAGATACGCGGGTTCTTTAGGGACACATAATCTGTACCATCGGCTTAGCTCTGAATGCGCGTTCACTTCAAACGTTGGCTTTATACGCGCGTCCTATTCGCTTTGGACTAGCATCGAACTAGACGCGAATTTGACGCTCTATTCGCGTTTGGTGTGACCGTGACCGCATAATGAACAGGCAGCGATGTCAAGATTGCAATGCTGGAGTGTGTGTGTGTATGCGAGAGAGAGAGAGAGAGAGAGAGAGAGAGAGAGAGAGAGAGATAGGCGCGCGGGCGCGATCGAACTGTGTGTGTGTGTGTGTGTGAGAGAGAGAGTGAGAGAGTGAGAGAGTGAGAGAGTGAGAGAGTGAGAGAGTGAGAGAGTGAGAGAGTGAGAGAGTGAGAGAGTGAGAGAGAGAGAGAGAGAGAGAGAGAGAGAGAGAGAGAGAGAGAGAGAACGAACAGTGGAAACATAAAAAACATACTCCGTCATTTTGTTCAGATCATTAAACCTGCAAAGTGTTTACTTATATTTGTGTACACTCGCAATAAAACACAACATTGTGCTTTTGTCACACTGTAAACTCTTGTCAAACTGTAACCTACAACTGTCACCCAACCAAAATCACACACACCCACGTCATATTGCATTGGTTTTAATTTCTTGTCCTTTTAAAAAAAGAAAATCGAATGTGTTTTTAATGGTAGTATTATTTTATACAGAAATCAAATATTTATAATTCAGAAGTGAATAATGTTACATTGTCAATTAATAATGTTAATTAAAATTAAGGAAAACAAATATATTGATCTGAAATATAGCAAAATAATTTTAAATTAATTCAGGTACAATTACCAAACATATCGCAAGGTCTTTTTGTCTTTTTATTAATTTAATTAATAAACTAATTATATAAAACTATTGTCAGTGCACTACAAATAAACTGGTTCTATGCCTTTATTAAAAAAACTTATTTAAAAAATACAATGCCTTCTGCATTTTTGTTTTGCTTTTCCCTCCATTGTACCGAAATCGTACCGAACCGTGATGTCTGAACCGAGGTATGAACCGAACCGTGACTTCTGTGTACCGTTCCACCCCTAGTGTGTTTATATATATATAAACTTTTCCTCTCCATTCTACACAATTTCTTGTGGCACAGCAATCTATGTTCATTTTTAATTCATGAATACTGTTACTTTGTGGAGAACAGTTAAATTATATGGCATTCGATATTGAGGACGCACCCCTCGTGGATGAACTCTTCCAACGCAGCACATTCAGACACCAGCTGAGGCGTTTCACTGCGTAATGCCACGAACGCCAGGATGGGCAATAGGTCATCGGCACCTCTGAGAGAGACAAAATGGAAGAAATTAACAAGACATGAAGTAGTAAACAAACAAATCCAATGACATTTCTTTGCAGGATAAACTATTCTCATAAAGGACATTAACAGAACACAGAAACCCCATGATTCATGTGATGAAGGGACACTTGCGTGAGAAAGTAGCTGGGTGTCTCCTTTCCTGCCGGACTGCAGGACACCCGATACGTTTTATACAGGTGAGAATAGCTCTACATACCATCCGTTTCAACATTGGTTCTGCAGCAATCAAAAGAACGCTCATGCACCAAAAAGGTGTGCTGGGATGACACAGCCATTTTCTTGTTTAAGCCTGTTTGTTAAATTATGGCACGATCTGAGCATATGATGAACAGTTGAAGAGTTTGGTGATGCGAACTTCAGAATAAATGCAAAACCAAAATATAGGGGCTATTGAAAGCATGAACTGCATGAAAGATGTAATGAATACCAATATGCCCCCTCTTGTCCTTAAAAGACAAAGCAAGACAAAAGGATAGACAGAGGAAATGACTGATGTGCAGAAGGAAACAGCAATATAAATTCAAGTGTGAGTGAATGTAATCCAGAAAGGAGAAGAAATAATGAGTGAGCAAGGAGAGACAATAGAACAAAACAATCGAAAAAATAGTGAGAATGGCTAAATTGTTCGTGTTCATGCATGCATGCATGAGGACATTCATTCTCCCTCACAACCAAACAAACTTAAAAGCAAAACAAAGGCAGAATGCGCCTTGGCTGTGCTACCGGGGCAAAATCAGGGCAAGTCTCACAATGACACACTTCCAAACGAATCGGAGATGCCTTATAGCATAATCATTATTAAACCAATGTTCAATCACAGAATGGAAAAGACCCGAATAATGCTTAAGAACCAAAGCCTTTGGGTTCAGAAAGCAACGGTCCATTGTTCTGGTAAGAACAAACAAACATACGAATATCAGGGGTGGGTAGTGTGACCAAAATCACAATTATAAACAATAGTCGTTCAAAAAAATAAACAAATCCTTTAAATAATCCTTTAAATATAAAGATGTGTAATATTTTTTCAATTTTAAATATCAACAGAAAATAAAAAAATAATATCAAATAAATATTCAAATACCTATAAAACAGAAAAATAACAGTTACCGGTATATAAAAAATAACTATAAATGTAACATTTAAATTATTATTATTATAAAAATGTTATACAATATACAATATATATTCAAATACCTATAAAACAGAAAATAACAAATACATAAAAATAATATAACTATAAATGTAACAATTATTAATTTAATATTTACATTTTTGTTATAGAAATTATATACATTTATGGTCTATACAAAGCCTACACCCCATCTATACGAGACAAACAGTGTCTGCATGCAACACTTTCTGTGTTGTGCATGATTTAATTTTTTTTTAGCCACCACGGATATATTGCACAGTATAAATTGTATAACAGAATCTGCACCATTTGCTACATTTTCTACAAATTACACATGAGCTAAATGTTCATCCTTAATAGAAAAACAAAACTGGATGTCATTGTATAAGAGATGCAGACAGTGCTCTAAAAACAAGCATCTACATCAGTCATTGTCATGGGGTGCCAAACCGCTGAGCATGTGCGTCACCAGCGAGCCTCTGCTCGGCAAGCTGTGATGCAAAGAGACACATGTAGATATGACGCAAGTGTTCATTCTACCCACATTTCCTAGTAGAAAGCAAGCAAGAGACAGATGAACAGGCATCTTTTTTTTTTTAAATGGGTGTGGCGGGGCAGAGAGGTTACAAACATCATAACGGCCCACATAACTTCCCAGTACAGTTTTCTCCTATGCAGGATGCTGGCGTGAGCTCACACTTTAACTGTCGAGAGACGGGAATAAATTTAAGATGTTTTTCAAAAGAGTGGAGCAGACGCTGAGGTCTGTGGGAAGTACACTCACTCTGATCAACCTGAATAAATACACACATTCAAGAAAATGTGTGTCATCAGGATGATATTACTCTGGTTGAACACACCCGTTTCATGCTGTGAAACCAGAATTCAAGACTTTTCAAGTAAGAAGAGGCGACAGTGTAATCTCGGCGGCGTCAATTTATTTGCCAGGAGCTGTGTGAACATCTAATGAACTAGCATCACATTAGAACATACACAGAGCCCACAAGTATCTATCTGCAAAAGAAAAAGCTCCTTTTTGTTAGAATAACAATCAATTTTACTTGACCTAAGCAGTTCTACATTCAGACTCTCAAAGTGCATCAAGGCCAAAGTCTGCTCCAGACAGGGCGACCCACTTAGAGAGGAAGTCAGCTCCGAGCGCCCCGCGGGGGCCAGAGGGTCAAGACGGGACCCCTGCTGAGCTTTGGCCTCCATGAGGTCTGATGAAGTCTGACACAAGGCCAGCTGACAAGCAGTAGATTGTGTTTAAACAACTCTGAACTCCAACATAATAAAGTTGCTTTTTGATTGTTTGTCGTCTTTTTTTTTTTTTTTAAAGGACAGCGAAAGGGACAAAGCGTCACAACAACACAACATGTTACAACCTTGTGTATACTCACATTGCTGCTGATTTGGGTTGAGGGTCGTTTTCTTGCAGGAGGCGGTACTCTTCAGCACAGCCACAGATCATTCGTAAAGTTCTCACTGCAATGAAAAACAACTGCAGTCAGAAAAATACTGGTATTGTACCTAAATGGAGCATATCAATACCATAAGGGTACATGTTAGCATTAAAATGCACCCTTTAGGTGTAGAAATATACTTTATATTACATAAATGATGTGTAAAACATGTACAATTTAAGAACAAAAGTATGAAAGCCCATTTCTGGCACAAAAAAAAAACAGCTTTGGTAAATCAACTTTGAGTGTCATAAGTCGAAATTACAAAATGAGTCATAATTATGAGTGTATGACCATTTTTATTTCTTATAATTGATTTTAAAAAGTCAATCATAACATGAGTCAAATTAAGACATCTCGATTTTGACTGTCAACTATGACTCAACTTCAAAATTATGACTAATTCGACTGAAATAATTTTTATTTTTTATTTTGTTTATGACATTAAGTTATTTATGATGAAGTCAAAATTATGACATACCAAATCATATAAACTGAATAGTCTAAATAAAAGTCAAATATAAGATGTAGAAATTATGACATTGACTATTCATCTCATTAATGTTCATGTAAATTTTGACTTTAAATTTTGTCAAAATTATGACATACCAAGTAATTTGAGATGAATAGTCAAAATTATGAGATAAAGTCAAAAATAAGATGTAGAAATTATGACATTTAGATTTTTCTTCTCAATGTCTATGTAACTCTTTACATTCAAGTCAAAATTATGCCATGTCAATTATAAGATGAAGTCAAAATTATTACATACCAAGACATATTTATGAAAGAGTGAAAATGATGAGATAAAAAGTCAAATATAAGATGTAGAAATTATGACATTTTGACTATTCATCTCATTACGTTAAAATTTTTTCTCCTATCCCACCTTAACATACAGAGATAGCTAGAAGCCAGAAATCTGTAGTCTAATTTCTTCTTCTAAAAAAAAGGGTGGGACTATCTGTCTGTCAGAGCAGATGGGGAGAGTGTTTGTTAAACACATTTGAAATTTTTATTTTTTTAATTCTGTTTAGGCATTGAAATGACACAGCAGAACACACAGAAAGGGTTTATGGTTTCATTTTAAGCATCTCAGAGATCTTACCAATACATTCAAGTTTCTTTTGAGGACAATAGTCTCTACACAAAAGCTTCAACTCCTGTACTGCCGACTCATATGGGTAGGAACCGTGCAGCACAGCGGTGTCTCTAGGGAACAATTTGGATGCTACACCAAGATCACCAGGTGAAACATTACGATGAAGACGCATGCTGTTCTCAACAGCCAGCTCCCGTTCTTGATTCACTTCCCTAAAGAGTCAAAAGAAACACATAAAATAATATGTAATTTAACTAAACCATAAAGCAGCTATTAAAGTGTTTTGACTAAATGCTTTTTTGGGAGCAGTTGTAAGGGAAAATGGCATTTTCAGCCATGCTGTAACTAAAGAACAAATGTATAAGATACAAATTGACAAGCAGTGCCATCTACTGCTCAATATCTAGATAAATCATGGAATGACTCTGCAATCTCTGCCACCCAAAGGAAAGGCTGCCCACTGCAGAGCCAGTGAGTGGAGCTTGACGTCTCTCTGAACCTAATCGGTGGAGCTAGGCTGTGTTTAACTCCACTTTTAGATATACACTCGCAAACTTCCCTAAGCACTTCCTCTCGGGGAATTCCCGCTGCCATTTTGAAGTGGGTAGGAAAGTTTACTTGGACAGAGCCTCGACCCCTCGATTTTGACCGAGGGAGCGAATCTACTAAATATGAACACTTCAGGCAAATCCATAGACCACTATGCAAAGCATAGTGATGTCACAGCGGATCCGAGCTTAATTTACCCTGAACCCACACAACTCTACTGTATGGTATTGGCGTTATTTTGACATTTAACTGCATAATACTTGTCTTGTACCTACCTTAAGCTGGTTGCTTTTTTTTTTTGCTTTTTTTTTTTTTACAGTTATAGTTTATTGTATGGTTATCATTTTCATTTGTGTAATTTTGTATACTTTCTCCAACAGCCCACGTTTACATAAAGGCCTATAGAAGGATGCAAAAGAAATTCATAAAAAAAAAAAAAAAACTGTAAATAATAAATCAGCTCCATTTTGGATTCCAGTGATCAAGGGCTTTTTAGGGTGTTGCATTTAAACGCGTTGCAAGGGTTACGTCAGCAGTGGGCACTCATGAAACGTAAGCAATGATGTACATCTGAGTGACAGAGACAAGTTTGCGAGGGAAGGGCATAAAAAAGGACTTAAACGCAGCTCTAGAAAGTCCAACTGCACCCTAACTTTAACCTAGAGATGCAACGATTGCAATTTTCTTGGCAGATTCCGATTTTTCTTGCAAGTGTGACCTGCCGATACCAATTTTTGCTGATTTCGGTTTTCTTTCAAAGAACTATAATTGACAGCATATACAAAAAAAAAAATCGACTTTTCTTCAATGCATCTCTCTTTATTCCATTTCATTTATTTGTGCTGTTGTTTGGAATTTGTTTATTTGTTCCAAACAACAGCAAAAATAAATGAAATAACTTAAAGCCGTGTTTATTTCATATCTCTCTTTATTCTATTTCATTTATTTTTGCTGTTGTTTGGAATTTGTTTATTTGTTCCAAACAACAGCAAAAATAAATGAAATAGAATAAAGAGAGATATGAAATAAACACGGCTTTAAGTTTTCAGGTGGGTATACAGTATATTCAGGTAAGAAATACAACAGAAATTAAAAGTAAAATGTAAAATAATGATATTTTTTAATTAAATACAGATTAATGCTTACAATTAGTTACAAAAGTTATTCAGTAAAGACCCGAGTGATTTTTTTTGTCTTTTGTTCTTGTATTAATATGACAGACAGCAGCAGGAATATTAGGCTGCTGTCACTTTAAAAGCGTATGCACGGATCCAATATACTGTTAAATGTTATCTTGCTCTACTAATTAGGTTCCAAAACTGACTGTGTTTAACGAGGGTTTCTGCACATTTTTTAAAGTCAAATTTAAGGCTTTTTAAGACCTGAAAAAATAAAAATGAATACTGTACATTAGGGGTGTGCAACATTGACCAAAAAAAATGTATTGCGATTTTCCAAAGTTTTGTTGATTATAATGCGTTTTTGTGCTGGTACCATGGCTGGTTTAGGCCTGTTGTTGACAGCTGACTCACGAAGATATTCATTCTATGTGGTGGTCAGTTCACAGCAGTGACATAAATTAAAAAAAATTATTAAGGGGCAATATTTGCCACCTTAATTTGATTTCCAGGGGCATTCACCTTTTATGTAAAATTCTAACATTCAAATTAAATTATATTAGAATAATAACAGTATAGGGCTGTTACCAGTCAAATGAAATCATTATCAACAAAATCCATCTTTGAAATCCATCTCAAAAGCGGCATTAATATTATATTTACAACTGCATAATGCTATGAGATTTTTTTTAATTCAATATTTAAATATGAAATTATTTCTAATTTGAACTTTTTAATTAAAGGGTATTTTAAATATGAAACTAAAACGTAAAACCGCCAGTAGGTGGCAGAAAGTCCCTGTTGAGGGAGTCAATCATTCAAATGGCTGATTCATTCAGGAAAGCAGCAAGTGATGGGCCATTGAATCATTAATTAAGCTGTTTCGTTCAAAACGCGAAAAAATATCATTGCTGTCTGTTGCATGGAGACTCTGCTACGGTTTCATTTTGAAATTTTCGTCAGCGAAATAAAGGAAAAATGAACAATATTCTGTCTAAAATGTAACTCACAATTTTAACTTACTGTTCATTTAACTGTTGTATGCAATAAATTTCACATTTGAAATTGTGCTGGGGAAAACGGCACTCTTGCTTATGTGATATTGTAATATAACTACATAATATGAAATGAACAAGACAAAAACTCATTTGGGGACATACCTATAACTGCACACATCACGCAGTGAAAGCACGTGTGACAAATGCAATGTCAGCTCACAGTGACTCGTACATCGTTAAAACTATAATTACAATATCATCATAGACAATACATATCGCACACCTTTAAGCACATAAAGAATGAACTTACAATTGAACTGACTATTACCCATTTTCTCCTCCTCTCCTCCTGTTTTGCGTTCAGGAGACAGACGTAATGCTGCCGTAAATGACGCGAATTGTCACGTGAACAAGTAAATCCACAAAAATAGAATAATAAAAAAACAACATGTACACCAATTAGATTGTTTTAATTTGGTAAAGCATTCAGATACGTCCAAGTCAAAATGGCATCCGAAATTTAAGACCTCTCATGAGTAAAAATAAGACTATGGCTTAAATTTTAAAAATCTAATTTAAGACTTTAAGGATCCGTGGGAACCGTTAACTGATACTCGTCAAGACGGGCATTTTGACATAACTTTGATGTGAGCGCTCACACAACCCCAAACTTTTGAAAGGTGGTATCATTTGTGAAAAACACTTAATTTGTGACCTACCTAAAGAGTGCCAATAGAGGGCGCCAAATAGGGGTGAAGAAGACTTCTTCTATGCTGGCCACACATTGGTCCTTAGAGATGGCAGTGTTGAGACATTCAAAAGACAGAAGACACAGAGACAGCAGGCGATCTGTTTCACACAAAGACAAATCCATTTACCATAGAGAATCAGCCAACTAGTACATTTCATAAAAGGACCTTTGACAAACACGTTTATGGTGGATTATGGCACTCTGGCGTTGTTTACACCCTGACATGATACAACCCCACAGATCCCACTGGCTAGAACAGGGGATTTCCATGAATGCTGAACTCACATGTTGCACATTTCTAGAGTCACAACTAAGGTCTGTCACACAACAAACAAACATTTATTTACCGATAGCATTGTGAATATCTTTGACAATGGCCTTCAAATGTCCCTTCAGAGCACGCTCCTCAAGATCATGAATGTGAGACTCTAGGTCCATGTGTGTTGTGTCAAAGGTCACATCAGAGTCGATATCATCTCCACTGTGAGAAGGAACCCAGTCCAGCTGAGTAAGAAACTTCTCCAGATCCTCAAAAGAGTTCTCCCTATCTGTGGAGATCAGAGTTGATGACTCGTGCGGTTCGGTTTCGGACTTAGTGTCGCTTGAGTTGAGGTCGTGGGATGGGGAAAGGGAGATGGAGGCATCAGATAAGCTGTGTGTCAGAGCAGATTTGAGTGGGCTCTGCTGCTGCTGCGGAGAGATATGACTGTCGAACAGGAGCAGGCTCTGGGCGCTGCGGGATGGCTTTAAGGGTAGTGAGCAACCAGGCACTGTGTCCAGAGGAACACACTGGCTCACTATGGGATACAGTCTGTTATACACACGATACTGAAGCTTCTTCAGCAACTTCATGACTGGGTGATCTGGGTAGCTGGGATCAAGAATGACAAAAACAGGTGACATTAGATACAGAAGAAACACTCATTCATTTTTACAGATGATCTGACACCACGAACCTACCTGAGAAGACAGGAGATAAGACCTATAACCAGTGTCGGATCATTTGGATTCATTTTCAGATTAGCTTTCCAAATTTTTGGCCATTCCTATGATTAAACCAATGAAACCATTATTTATACATAATTAAGAAGAGATGTCAAAATTTGGGGTCGGCAAGGATGCCGTTCTTTGACTAACTTCCCATTATTACCTATATAAACATTTCTTGAGCACCAAATCAGCATAAATAAAGGATCACGTGAGACTGAAGACTGGCGTGATGGCTGCTGAAATTTTTTCTTGGTCATCACAGGAATAAATTACATTTTAAAATATATTAAAATAGAAAACAGTTATTTTAAATTGTAAAAATATTTTACATTTAATGTTTTTACTGTGTAAATGCAGCCTTGCTGAGTATAAGAGACTTCTTACAAAAACAAACATTAGTGTAGGTTTACTAGTTCAATTA
The DNA here is from genome assembly GCF_029890125.1 of Rhinichthys klamathensis goyatoka. Classification (NCBI taxonomy): domain Eukaryota; kingdom Metazoa; phylum Chordata; class Actinopteri; order Cypriniformes; family Leuciscidae; genus Rhinichthys; species Rhinichthys klamathensis. The sequence continues at coordinate 2,363,661 of NW_026606709.1, forward strand.
ACAGATGCACAAAGATACATAAAAAGTCTAAAATCAATGCTGCAATATAAATATACTTACATGATCATGCTCATATTCAAGCACACTTGCATACAGAACTCGCTGCTCTTGTTCCTCAGGTGTAATGGTCCCACAGGTTGCAAACCTCCTGGAAAAATGCAATTTCATGCACACGAATTAACACAGTAAAATTCTAGAAAACCATTGAGCATTAAATGGCTTAAAGGTGCTCAGATTCTTAACATAACTTTGTCATTCTAAGGTAATATGTGATGCACAACAATGCAAGAAAAATATGCAAAACTCATAACACTCCATGTGCAACTTAACGTTATGAATGTCCATCTGGCCCATGGGTCAAAAGCTGCTCACCTGTTGGCTTCTTCCTGCAGCCGGAGTCTCCTCTCCTCCATTTTCCTTTGAAGCTGCAAGCGCTCAGGAAAACTCCCAACAGTTTGAAAAATCAGAAGCAGCTAACTTTGCTCACAGCACATTGATTAAAGGGATGTGTCACCCAAAAATGAAAATTCTGTCATTAATTACTCAACCTCATTATGCAGCATGTTTTCGCTTCCAGTTCAGTCGAGCTTCGGTTTATGTTCGCTGACACACGAGAATGAACCTCATTGGTTCTCGCACGTCAAACGAACCTGCTTGAGCTTCCGTTTACCACAACTGATGTGTGAGTTGATCAATGTTTTTATGCGAATAAAAGGCTAAATTCAATCTATTCATCATATAAAACAGTTGTCTCTTTAGAAAATTTGGACTAAACCACACAAAGTTGCGTAGCTGTCAATGGAGGGACAGAAAGCTCTCGGATTTCATCAAGAAGATCTTCATTTTTTTCTGAAGATGAACGAAAGTCTTACGGGTTTGGAACGACATGAGGGTGAGAAATTAATGACAAAGAATTGTCAATTTTGAATTCATGGTGACTTTAATAAAAGCCACAGCCCAGGAAACCATAAAGGATACTGCATCTTGTCTTGCTTTGGCTATTATTAGATTCTCCATCATTTGCCTCTGAAGTGAGAGAGTCTGTATTAAGAAAAGAAATAAAGATCATCATTATACAAGTATTTATTTCAGTTTGAACTTTGATTATTGACATTTACTCATTAGTAGAAGAAAAGTTGAGGAACGTTACATGACTATAGTGCATGCATATAGTGCGGCATCCCTGCAGATTTAACAGATTTGAGTTAAAATACTCACAGCAAACACTGATCATTCAGTTTGAAGGGACCTCTACCATAGCTATTAAAGGGTTAGTTCACCCAAAAATGAAAATTATGTCATTAATGACTCACCCTCATGTCGTTCCAAGCCCGTAAGACCTCCGTTCATCTTCGGAACACAGTTTAAGATATTTTAGATTTAGTCCGAGAGCTTTCTGTCCCTCCATTGAAAATGTATGTACGGTATACTGTCCTTGTCCAGAAAGGAAATAAAGACATCAAAGTAGTCCATGTGACATCAGTGGGTTAGTTAGAATGTTTTGAAGCATCGAAACTACATTTTGGTCCCAAAATAACAAACTACAACTTTATTCAGCATTGTATTGTCTTCCGGTTCTGTTGTCAATCCGCGTTCAGTGACGCTGATGACGTAATGACGCTGCTGACGTGTATCTGATGTGTCCATGTATTCGGGTTCAAATAAATATGGCTGGGGAAAAAAATGCAAGCCTTCCTCTGTGTCGAAATCCTTAGACATGTTTGCGAAGATTGTTTTGTTTACAGCGTGCGTCTCCCTCAGACTGTAAACGAAGCTCGGGCGCACCAGATAACACGTCAGCAGCGTCTTACGTCATCAGCGTCACTGAACACGGCTCGACAACAGAACCGGAAGACAATACAATGCTGAATAAAGTCGTAGTTTTTGTTATTTTTGGACCAAAATGTATTTTCGATGCTTCAAAACATTCTAACTAACCCACTGATGTCACATGGACTACTTTGATGATGCCTTTATTTCCTTTCTGGACAAGGACAGTATACCGTACATACATTTCCAATGGAGGGACAGAAAGCTCTCGGACTAAATCTAAAATATCTTAAACTGTGTTCCAAAGATGAACGGAGGTCTTACGGGCTTGGGACGACATGAGGGTGAGTCATTAATGACATAATTTTCATTTTTGGGTGAACTAACTCTTTAACAAGAACTAAACTATTTCTGTCCTGTAACTGGTCAACAGGTCGTACCCATTTGTAAATCACACTTTTACCCAATAGATTTTTTGCCAAATTAACTTTCAAAAATACAAAAAGTATTGCCAAGTAAACTAATGAAGTAAATCAATAATGAACTTTTAAAAGCAGACTTAAATACAGTCAGTTAATTTTTTTTTAGATGGATCATGTCACAGCATGACATGTCAACTTTCAGTAACAATTTACAGTAAGGTCTCATTTGCTAGCATTAATTAATGTTTAAACAAACATGAACTAACTTTTTTTTTATTACAGCTGTTCATTGTTTGTTCTTATTACTTCACAGTGCATTAATGTTAACATACAACTTTTGCTTTTAATAATGTACTTAGTACATTAACAAAGATTGACTACTGTAGTTAACTAATGAAACCTTATTTTAAGGTGGTAACGTTACCCAACTTTACAATATTATTTTAAAATGTCATTTTACGCACTGGATGTTCATACGGCAAAGATTCAGGTTTTAGCATAACGTCACTTGCATACCAAATACGCATACGGTTTTCCCTCCAAACCATTAAAGGATTTAATATGCAATCCGCTTATTTTGAACAGAACCAGTTACCTTTTTTCTCTCGCCACGTAACGTTAAATAAATAAATAGTGTCAAAACGAACCTTCCAGAATGTCTTGAGTTTTTTCCAGTATAAACGAAGATCCATTGGTGTTTCTCTGTGTCTCCGGATCATTCTTGAAAACTGGACAGCACACAATATTTGCGTTCCGCCGAACAACATAAAAGTGTGTTTGACCCGCCACCAAAACTTATACGAAAGAACTTACCGTGCAACTAACTGCGCTATTGCTAATTAAAACTACGATAGCGACCGCAAATTATATGAATTGTCTTTGTCTGAGTGCGGCCAATCCGTCGCCCTGAACACCTGACTGGATCCCACACTCACTGCAGGCGTCACAGCAACAGCACATGGACATGTGAACTCAGTGAATCGCGCAAAGCCATTTAAAACAAGAGGTGTGGCGTCAGATGTGTTATACGCATGCGCACAATAAAGCCATGGTGCGTAATCATCCGAAATAAGGTCAAAGAATAAGTTTATTGGGTAACACTTTACAATAAGGTTAATTAGTTAACATTAGTTAATGTATTAACTAACATGAACTAACAATGAGCAATACATTTGTTACAGTATTTATTCATCTTTGTAAATGTTTGTTAATAAAAATCCAGCTGCTCATTGTTTGTTCAAAGTGCATTAACTAATGATAACAAATACAACCTTTGATTTTAATAATGCATTTTGTAAATGTTGAAATTGATATTAAGTAATATTAATAAATGCTGTAGAAGTATTGTTCATTCTTAGTTCATGTTAACAAAGGTAGTTAACTAATGTTAACAAATGAACCTTTTTGTAAAGGGTTACCATTTATAGTTTTTCCCCACATAAGCAATTTTATATATTATGAATGCGTTGAACCACAAGGTTGGACAAATCACAGGGTGGAACATTTTTTCCTTGCCTTCCTGGGTTTATTTCATTCATCATTTTTTTTTTTTTTTTCATTCATCATTTTATCCATCATTTTATCTTTTTTTAAAAGTTTTTTTTTTCCAATTCCCTTTTTCTTCATAATTTGTTTAGATATGTATAATGGTGGTGAAAAATACAAACAAAAAATATGAATATAAATATTTACCAAAAAAAAAATATATATATATTAAAAAAATACAGCAGAATGAAAGAAACAGACTCAAGAAGGCACTAAGGCACTTTATTTTAGGGCTTCTGTATGTATGTATACATATATGTGTTTATTTATTAATTTGCTAGAGTAGAGCATACACAAGCACAGTATTTTTTTTATAGTCATTTTCCTAAGATTTATTTTATTTTTTAAATACAATCTCACATTGAATTTTTCTAGACTTACCAATGAGGTTTTTTGTGTGGCCTGACCAGGGGTAAGTCTTGCCAGTCGTGCTTCATAATTAGCCTTAAGTTTCTGGTTCAGACGCGACGCTTCTTCAATAGGCGTTAATTCCCTGTCATACACATACAAAAACTTCTTATTGTGAACATTCTGTGCATTAGTGGCAGCTCTTAGTGAGACTAAAAGAACGTGATGTACTATGGACTTCCTTTATATGGATGCAGAATAGATTTGTTCTCTATCACAGAACTGATAACCTTGAAAGATCAATTGTTGGGGCTTGGGGCCACAGGAAGTGCACATAACTAATGTGAACCATGATTTAAAAAAATAACAGTGATGAACAACCTAATATTAAATGTTGTGGATAGCAGATAAAAATTATCATACTCTTTTGTAATTTATTACTTATAATAATAATTTAGATATTAAGGAAAAGCTTCAAGTTTATGTCTTGGGCTCTTTCTCTTACAGAGGCATCATCCAGAATAAAAACAATTATTGGTTTCTTAAACGGCTAATTCACCCAAAAATGAAAATTAGCCAATGATTTACTCACCCTAAAGTCATCCTAGGTATATATGACATTCTTCTTTCAGACGAATAGAATCGGAATTATATTAAAAAATGTCCTGGCTCTTCCAAGCTTTATAATGGCAGGGAATGGCCGTATATTTTTTGTCATAAAAGTCCATCAAAGCGCATCCATCCATGATAAAAGTGCTCCGAAGTACTCCGAAATGGCCGAAGTCGATGCGTACAGCCATCTGCCGCAAGCTAGTTATTTTAGTCGATAAAGTTTTTTAAATATGGATATTTTTCCTACACGAACGCTTTGCTTCACTTCAGAAGGCCTTTATTAACCACCCGGTGCCGAGTGGAGCACTTTTATCATGGATGGATGCACTTTGATGGACCTCAAAACAGAAACCGCGATTCAATGCCATTATAAAGCTTGGAAGAGCAAGGATATTTTCATATATATCTCCGATTGTATTCGTCTGAAAGAAGAATGTCATATAAACCTAGGATGGCTTGAGGGTGAGTAAATCATGGGATTTACTCTATTATTAAATGTAGAGCTATGATGTGGTGAGAATTATTTTTATATTAACACTATTTATAATGTTATATAATACTAATGCATATGCATGTTTCAGTGTTACGTATATCTTGTTTTTGTTTGTTATCTTGAATGTATTAGATGTCATAATATATCTTTGGGAACAAGATGTGAACTCAACGATCAATGGATATTGGGACTATGTACCCATCGTTACATAAGTTCCTACACATTCTGCTGGTATGTATACAGTGCTTATGAAAATGTCAATGGATTACTGACTCACTTTCGGTTGTCTTGTGACTCAACTGTCTGAAACTTTTGGAAGACTTCAGGTGGCAGAAAGGGGGAGCCTGCCACCCCTCCCTCAGAGAGGACTCTGCGATGTCTGCTGGGCTGTTGCTTACTTTGTGTCACAGAAACCAATGCCGGCTCATTAGGCATTTCTACAAAGAGAGGAGTTTGGAATATTAGGTATATATATATATATATACAGTGCCAGTCAAAAGTTTGGAAACATTACTGTTTTTAAAAGAAGTCTCTTATGCTCATCAAGCCTGCATTTATTTGATCAAAAATACAGAAAAAAACAAACAGCAATTCAATATACTTTAGTCTTATTAGTCATCATTACTCCAGTATTCAGTGTCCAACATTGATGATAAGTGTCAAATCAGCATATTAGAATGATTTCTGAAGGATCATGTGACACTGAAGACTAAAGCTGCTATCACAGGATTAAATGACATTTTTAAATACACTACCGTTCAGAAGTTTGGGGTCAGTGAGAATTTTATTTTTATTTTTTGGAGGAAAGAAATCAATACTTTTATTTATCAAGGACAGTAAAGACATTTATAATGTTACAAAAGATTCTATTTCAAACAAATGCTGTTCTTTTGAACTTCCTATTCATCAAAGAATCCTAAAAAAAAAAAAAAACTGTACAACTGACAGACCAACAACTGTTTCAACATTGATAATAATAATAAATGTTTCTTGAGCATCAAATCCTCATATTATACTGATTTGTGAAGGATCATTTGACACTGAAGACACTGACACTGGTGATGCTGAAAATTCAGCTTTGATCACAGGAATAAATTACACTTTACTATATGTTCACACAGAAAACAGCTGATTTACACTGGAATAATATTTAATACTATAACTGATTTTTGTTGTATTTTTAATCAAATAAGCGCTGCCATGGTTAGCAGAAGAGAATTCTTTTAAAAGTATTTAAAATCGTACCGACCCCAAACTTTTAAACGGTAGTGTATATTAAATTACAAAACAGTTATTTCAGGTTGTAATAATACAATATTACATTTTTAACTGTATTTTTGATCAAATAAATGCAGCCTTGGTAAGCATAAGAGACTACATTATTCTAAACTTTTAAAAACAATATTTTTTAAATAAATGTCTATATGTTAAATAAATTAGAAGTTGCAACTTCAGGGACCTCCTGGTTGAAAACCAGGAAAAATAGGCTCACCTGATATTTTGAGATCACTTAATGCATTAATAGCTGGAATGGTGGTCTGTTTGGGATCGGACAGAGAGGTGGAGGAGGTGGCAGGTGCAGGGGACTCTCGCTTCCTTATTATACATGATTTGACCCTCTCCAAACATTGCTCAACCAGTTTCACCATCTTCTCTAATTCCACCGACTCCATCTCTCCTTCGACTGCAAGAGGAGGTGCATAATTTATATTTCATTTTGCTCATCCAGAACATAAAAACAGCACTTTAAAGGTACAATTTAAAGGTCTGAAGTTCTAACAGTCATTTCGCACTGCACCAACAGACGCAGACCAATGCCGACAGTCACCAGATTACAGCACGTAACTTCTCAGACATTCAAATAACGATTCAGCATGTTCACTTGGCGAAAACAACAGATTCCTGTTGGTGCGGTGTGAACTGGCCTTAAACAACCAGGTTAACTTTGCATGAGCCTGAAAAGCTAATCATGAACAATAGAGCTTTAGGAATCATTTACAATCTTTTCCACACGAGTTAAGATACAGTACATTTTAACCCACAAAAAGGACTGTGTGTCTTGTCAATCAAATTCACTGATGTCATGATGATGAAGCACATAACATTGTGTGACACATAAAATCTCTTCCTTTAAAGTCCTCCTGTTCTCTCTTGAAGTAGGAAGCCGGGTCACAGCACATGACAATGACTGTCATAGAGGAAATAAAATGTATTGTGAAATGACAATTGAAGCCTAAACTCTCATCACTTTTGAATAGAAGAGTTGGATGTGTAATTGTAGTACATTTATGAACTCTCATAACGCAGTTTTGAAGTGTGAATAACTTACGTTTAGATTCGGCATCTTCAAGCAGAGCGTGGGAGATGTAGTTGATACTTCTTAAGTATTCACAGTATGCCTCCTATAAAGAGAAATAAATAAGCACAGTGGGTGTGGCAGGAAGATTGTATTGGATCTATTCTGCAACACAGTGCCATATTGTTAAGTTTAAGATTTGTTGCTAGATGTCCTTTTGAACTTCTGGGGTATCTCGAGTTGCCACATCTAACGTCACCCCCCAAAGAGAGAAGGACGACATCATGTATTATCTAAATCTGCAATGTGTCTGTGAGCTCAAACCAGGTCCGATTAATCGTTAAACACTCTGAGATCAGGTGATTCGCAAACAGGTAATTAGATTTGGTTAATATCAAAAAGTAAACTATGCAAATCACCATTGATATGATTTTATCCTAAGAAAGTATCAGTACTTTTAAATATTGTATCAGTAATTCATTGAAAAAAGTTCACATTTTGGACACGATCGACTGGACTCGCAGTTTTTGGGGGGAAATCATTGGGGTTCTCATGATCATCAGCTTCTATCAATGTTTACGCTGATAAATGACGTCGCTCTCGCATGCACTTATTGGCTAAATATGACCATATCTGGACCAAACAAGGCAGGTTTAAAGATTTAAACATATCTACCTTGTGTCTGTTGCTGGTGTCCAGCTGAATGGCCACTTTTACAAGCTTCATGGCATTCTGCAGTGGTCTCTGATTGCTGTCACTGAGAGGGGCGGCCATCCTGCCAAAACAATCGCGCGAGTTTGACACTCAGCATCACAGCAACAACCTCTAGTGACGCAATTAGTGTGTTTCAAAATAAAAGGCCGTGGTAATAATAGCTTTAAATAAACAAAGAAAATACTTCGTATTATAAACAAATATATTATAATATTTGACATTTCGGTTCTTGCATTGAACTGACACTTGAGGTATGTGTGAAATACACTAAAACAAAACGAAAACGCCAGTTCAAGTAATGTTATTCAGTCATTATTTACTCAATCCAAAATTGCTATTCTAAAAACATGTTATTTAAAAAAAAAGAAAGAATCTATAACTAAAACTTATATAAAAAACAACAAAAAAGCAAATATTCAAAGACTGAGATTAAAGTGCCTATATTTGACATTAAATTGCAACATAAATAAAAAATAAAAGGTTATATATAATTACCTGTTATACTTATTTCCATACATTAGAAGTCCAAAAGCCATTGTATTCTTTGAAATACCTAGAAGTAACTATTTAACTACAACAATTAAGTTAATGTGGTGGTATTACCTTTTTGAAAGTGATAAAATGAAGAGCACATGATATATGAAAACTATATTTTATTCAACACAATTTAGTACTTTTATGGTACTTATTTTGAATTAGCTTTTATTTTTACATTTCATCCGGTGATTGCCATTTTTAATAGTGTCTTATTGTTTTATTTCGAGTCATTTTAGTATTTCAAGCGCTGATCTATTATATACATTTAAATCTCTTTCAACACTTCTAATTTTCAATACTACTTTTATTTTAGCTTTGTTTCAATTACAGTAGTAGTATTTGAGTTTATTGCCATATCAGCATCACTGGCTATTACATGGCAGATACATTAAGCACCAAAATGGTAAACAAAATATTTTGATGTTACAACATAATGAAAACAAACTTAGAAAAAGAAAAACTACATGTACAAAATAAGTACAATTCTATAATAGATTCATTAAATGTACTTGTGCAAAAAACACAAAAAAACCTGGATCCATGAATAAGTCCTTAAAAGTTTGTCCTGATAACAACTGCATTCTCATAACATTAAAGATTGGGCAATGGGCAGTCCAAAAGAATATGTTTTACAGACAAGTTGGTACTACCGTATTGGCATTTTGGTGCTTCTTCACCCTTCAATAAATGTCCATGAGTCAGTCTAGTATTTGTTTCAATTACAGAAAACAATTTTAATAGTTTTAGTTACTAATAACAACATTGATGTCAGAACATACCCAAAGACATCAAACCTAAAGACAAAAGACCAACACAGAAGCTATGGTAAATTTCTTTTTAATACGGTCGCAGCAGTTTTTACAATGGGGGAAGAGGGGAAAATGTGCAGTCGCTGAATAAAACACTTCCTCACTGAGGCCACACACATACAGGGGAGATTTACTTTTAAGTGGCAAATTTCTTTTGTTTAATGGGTGCAGGCAACTGAGTGGATATGTCCACCAGAGGGCGCTCAACCACCACCAGAGACTGATCTGACATCAGCTCAACATGCAACATCTCCTAAAAGACAGAAAGAGAATAAAAAGTAATTAATTTTCCATCCAAAATTTCAGGAAAATGAAAAAACACCATGTACATGTTGTCCCACACACCCTGAAGGTCTTGCAGACTTTGAAAGCATGGCTGTGAGATTTCCTCTTTTCCTTTGGGAGGCTCTTCAGAGTCAGCTGATTGAGGAATTGTGTCTTGACATCAGGCAGTGGCTAGAACAGACACATGCATTTTTGAAAATTCATATATATATATATATAAAAAAAATAAAATAATAGATGATCATAAACTACCAGCATTAGAAACATGCAGTTCACAACCATATAAAGATACATGATTCCAACAAATTGAAGATTCTAAAAATACAAAAAAATTAAATGTCACGACAGAAAAGGAATTGAAGAATGAAAATGTTTAGTGAAAGGTTTCAAAATAATAACACTTGGTTTGATATATAGTTTAGACAATTACAAACATTAATTCTAAGCATGGCAAATGCTTTCTGAAGTCACTAAATGTAATGACAGAGCATGACTAATTCGGTCTCACCAGGCTTTTATCAATGATGCAGAACATGTAGGTATCATGCAGGATGACATGGGAAGGATTTTGGGGATTAAACATCACGTTGAGGCACGGTGTGTCTCTTTCCAGCCAGATATAATGAAGGCCATTCCTCTGCACCAATCTGCTCCAGTCAGTGTATTGTTTCCGCTCTATGGAAAACTCAAACATCTGTGGTGAACAAAAACGGATAAGAACAAGAAAAACAAATCTAAGCCAATTCAAATCACAGCTATGCAATTCAATGGAGGTCGCCATAAAAGCTCACTAATTACCCGTTGATCTGCATGCATCATGAATAGACAGTTTGTTTCTGGGTGGATGGCCATGGCGCTGACAGCAGAACTGTATATAGGGACTGTGCAATGAAGCTGAAACATATGAGGTTATCGTTAACCATCAATATATCAATATCTATATCTATACACTACCGTTCAAAAGTTTGGGGTCGGTACGATTTTAAATACTTTGAAAAGAATTCTCTTCTGCTAACCATGGCTGCGCTTATTTGATTAAAAATACAACAAAAATCAGTTATAGTATTAAATATTATTCCAGTGTAAATCAGCTGTTTTCTGTGTGAATATATAGTAAAGTGTAATTTATTCCTGTGATCAAAGCTGAATTTTCAGCACCACCAGTGTCAGTGTCTTCAGTGTCAAATGATCCTTCACAAATCAGTATAATATGAGGATTTGATGCTCAAGAAACATTTATTATTATTATCAATGTTGAAACAGTTGTTGGTCTGTCAGTTGTACAGTTTTTTTTTTTTTTTTTTTTGGTTTCTTTGATGAATAGGAAGTTCAAAAGAACAGCATTTGTTTGAAATAGAATCTTTTGTAACATTATAAATGTCTTTACTGTCCTTGATAAATAAAAGTATTGATTTCTTTCCTCCAAAAAATAAAAATAAAATTCTCACTGACCCCAAACTTTTGAACGGTAGTGTATATATTGAACCAAACTTTATTAACCTTTATTTATATAATACAGATTTATTTCAAAGCAACTTTAATATGATAAACAGAAAAATAATGATTCAATGACGCAAACAGAATTCAATTCTGCTGTAAAGCAGTCATTATTCAGTTGAAATCAGTTCAGTGTTCATTCTGTTTGGTTCAATAACTGTGTAAAGTAAAGTTAAATTCATCTATAAAGTAGCCTCAGAGAAAAGAAGAGATGTAATCTTCCAGCTCAGTTCAGCTGTAATCAAAGTGACATGTCTGACACAATAAAGTCACTCCGCCAGATTCTCTTGCTTTTTTAAAGGTATTAAATTATAGGTAACTAGAGATTTTTAGACAAAATTGTCTGGCTTTAGCAATGATTATTATAATTATTTTATATGATTTCTATTATTATACCCTTAATCCATTACACATTAACAATTTTAGTTTAACAATTAAGCATTTAGTTTAAATGTATATAAATAGATTATGTCATAAATACACATTAGAATAAATAGATAAAGCTTTAAAAAGAACAACGTGGGAGCTTACATGTTCAAATCTCTGTATACTCAACTATATAAAGTCACTTCACAATTTTCACTTGCACTAATATAGCAACATATTTCAATATTTCAAATAGATAGGACAGTAATGCATTCCTTTTAAAATAACAAGAAAATATCTGAATTACTCTTTCAAACAAGTAACACAAGTTACTTTATTTTTTAATTTATTGACCGACACCTCTCCTGTCATGAGGCGTTGTGTGCCGTGTAAACTTGATGGTTATTATAGTTCTAGACTAAATGTGAGGATTCAGTATTCCTCAAGTTGAATAAAAACAGTGTAATGCAAACTCAGAATATTACGCAAACCTGCAATTATTAAATATGTTAAAGAACACAATTTATTAACCAATGTCTTTGCTGCTGACCTTAGATGATCCAATTCAACCATACTAATAAGCAAAAATGACTTCAGATAAACATTGTTTTTATTGCTGAAGTGTGTTGAACTTTCTTCTGTGTGCTATTCTTCTGCAATTCAGAATGGAATTCAGTTAGTTTGAGCTGTGTCCTCTACTGTACACTACACACGTGAATTAGCCTTTTCTTAAGCCTGAGGCTTGTTATATCACTTTTGATGTGAAAGGGTCTTTACATTTGCCGAAAACAGAACTTTTTTGTTATTATAAAACAAACAAGCAAGCCCAGACCAGGTGAGAAAAAGTAATGCAGTGCATTATTTTCCATAACTTTTTAAGAGAGTAACATAATATTGTAAAGCATTTCTTTTAAAAGTAACTTTCCCCAACACTGGACATAAAACACACCTCCTTTGTATGCAGGTTGTAGACGTGAACCTCGTGGTCACTGTTAGCAGAAGCCAACCATTTGCCATCCTCGCTGGCTGCCAATAAGTGAATGGCCTGATGGGAACCTGTTACAGGAGGACAATCTTGTTACATACACACTTCTGCACGAAGGTTTGGAGTCTTTAAAAAAAGTTTTTAAAAGAGGTCTCTTTTGCTCACCAAGGCTGCATTTATTTGATAAAAAAATAATAAAAAAAAGTTAAGCAATAATATTATTGTAATTTAAGGAAACAGTTTTTTTTTTTATCTTAATATACTTTAAAATACCATTTATTCCTGTGATGGCAAAGCTAAATTCTCAGCACCATTATTCCAGTCTTCAGTGTCACATGATCCTTCAGAAACCATTTTAATTAGCTGATTTGATGCTCAAGAAATATTTTCTTATTATCAACAATGTTGAAAACAGTTGTGCTGCTTAATATTTTTGAAGAAACCATAATGCAATTTTTTCAGGATCCTTTGATAAACAAAGGGTAACACTTTATTTTGATGGTCCCTTTTGAACTTTCTGTTGACTATAAGTAACTTTGCAACTACATGTCAACCAACTCTCAGTATTAGTAGATTGTCTGCTTAATATCGGCAAACTCTTTATTGTGATGCTCCTCCAACAGACATTCTACAGACTATAAGTAACTTTGCAACTACATGTCAACTTATTCTATCCCTAACCCTACCTGTCTACTAATACTGTACTAACACCCTAATGAGAGTTGGGTGCAACGTTACTTATAGTCAACTGAATGTGTTAAAGGGACCATCAAAATAAAGTGAAACCACATAAGGTTGAAAAGAACAGCATTTATTTGAAATATAATATTTTATTATAAATTATATGTGTCTTTATATGTGTCACATTATAAATGTCTTTACTGTTACTTTTGATCAAAATGCATTAATTTGTGAATCTGTGAAATTAATTTTCACAGCGGCCTAAAGATAAATCCGTATAGTCCTCACCTGACTTAGGTTTAAGGGTGCCCACAAGCTTGCAACCTGATTGGCTGAGCGAGACCACATGCACTGACGACTGTGTGGAGGCGGAAAACAAATGGGAGGAGTCTGAGGAGAAGCAAAGCTTGGCTGAGCTGAGTACCTTTGGAATTTTGGATATCTGAATAAAGAAGAAAAAAAAAAAACTTTTTAATCAGTTTTCATGGGACCTTCATCTAAGGCCATCAGACACTTCAAAATTCAAGGAGAGTCTATGCATTCTTTACCATGCTACAAAGTTATGTAATGTGTTTTCATGCAGTTTTGTGGAAATCTACAGTACCTTGGTGATGCTGATGTTGTTATTGTCGCAGTGTAGTCTGTAGAGCCCTAAACTGCTATTTGTGGAATATGCAATCCATTCTCCACAGGGAGATACGGCACTGCAGCGAATGTGATCCTCTCCCTGCAGATAAACATCACAGTTCAATCACTTCATTCATTTCAGCAGCACTATGGATGTCACAACTCTCACCACATACTGCAGAAAGTTATACAGATGACTATGGAGATTTTAATTTAAACCAATTGTAATGTTTAAAAAATATTCACGTCATGCTTTAAAGAAAAAAATAACATTGATTTTCAAAGCAAGAATGGTACCTTCACTTTCAAATGAAGCAATTTCTCTGGATTTTTTTTTACAAGTAAACTGCTTCCAGGTATGCCTGAAAACAAAAGACAAATAGAAAATAAAACCAAAAAAAAAAAAAAAACGACATTTCATGCCAAAGTCAAATAGAAATTATTTCATACACTATCAGTCAAAAGTCAGGAGACACTCGACTAAACTGGTTTCTCATTATTATAAATGTCTTTTCATCTAAAGGCTTAAGCTTACCTGCTTGATATAAGTTTTATAAAATGTGCTGACATTCAGTATTCATGGGAACTCCTTCAATACTGCATAAAAGTATCTCTGAATGCTCCTCATGAAAGAATGAGCTTTAGACGGATGGCTACTTTGAAGCAGCTCAAATGTATGATTTTTTATGTTTAACATTACAGTCACTGCACACACTACCTTTCAAAGGTTTGGGGTTGGCATAATGTTATTTAATGTTTTTGAATAAAGTATCTTATGCTCATCAAGGCTGCGTTTATTTGATCAAATTACAGTAAAACAGTAAAAATGTGAAACAGTATTACAATTTAAAAATAACTTTTCTATTTTAATATACTTTAAAATGTCATTTATTACTGTGATGACAGCTGAATTTTTAGCATCATTACTCCAGTTTTCAGTGTCACATGATCCTTCAGAAATCATACTAATATGCTGATTTGGTGCACAAATATTGAAAACAGTTGTGCCATTAATCTTTGTGTGGAAGCCATTTTTTCAGGATTCTGTGATAAATAAAAGGTTCAAAAGAATGTTCAGCATTTATTAGAAAGGGGAAAACTTTTTTAACATTATAAATGTTTTACTGTCACTTTTGATCATTACATCCTTGCTAAATAAATTGCGTTTTTTTATGTCAGTGTAATTCCTACAATTCTATTTACGCCGCTTCATAGCTTTTGATTACTTTACTATCATTCTAAAATGTGGGAAATAGTAATTGTAAAGAATGATTAGGTGAGTTCAAACATCTAACTGGTAGTCAATATGAATATCACATTGAATAACATCTTCACCTTGTCCTTCACTCTCTCCTAGTCTCCAAAGCTCCAGATGACCAGGGTACTGGAAAAGCATCAGGCCTGCCTTTCTTGCACAGGACACCAGACTCCTCTGCAATGAAAAAGAGCAGAACAAGTCCCTCCCATTAAGAGTCAATTACAAACATGTTTTCTATGTGCATGTCAACATTTCACAATACTCACATGAGGAAAGATAATCTTCTGCAAGGCAGAGGCCGATGACTTCACTTCAATCTTGTCTAATAAAGGTCTCACGACCAGCTGTGTGTCCATACCTGAGACGAGAAGGCTCTTTTAAACAAAAATACTTCAGTCATGTGATGGATTGTGTGATGAAGGCAGATCTGTTCGAATCATCTAAGAAAAAGGAAAAAAAAACAACTCACCTCCCGAAACCACAGCCGTTGTGATCTCCGCCACAGCTCTGACATCATGAGTGTGGTTCCTAAATGTTCTGGTTCTGACCCATTCTTTGTCATTCTTTTCCAGAACCGAAGAGATGAACTGGAACTGTACCACAAATCCTTCTGATGTCCCGGCCACAAAGCTGTCCTCTTTCTGTCATTCAAGAGGGTACAATAAGAATTATCTATCTAGATAGTAAGAATACTATCTGTATTCTTGTAGTATGTCATGTACTCTATATGTACACTAACCATACAAAAGATTGGGGTCAGTAAGATTTTTATTCTTTCTTTGAAACAAATAAATTTAGCAAGGATGCATTAAAATGATCAAAGTGACAGTAAATACATTAACAATGTTACAAAAGATTTCTATTTTAATACTTTTCTTTTGAACTTTAAATTCACCAAATAATCCTGAAAAAAAAAAATACATAGTGGTTTCTACAAAAATATTAAACAGCATAATTGTTTTCAACATTAATAATAATAATAAGGAATGTTTTTTTGAGCACCAAATCAGAATATTAAAATGATTTCTGAAGGATACTATGGCACTGACGCTGCTGAAAATGTAACTTTGCCATTACAGGAATTGTATGTTAAAATATGTTGGAATAAAATTTAAAAACTGTTGTTTTAAATAAATTACTATATATTTTACAATAAATTTTTTTATCAAATAAATACAGCCTCGGTGAACATAAGAGACTTCTATAAAAATATTTTAAAAGCTAGTCTATAAAGTCATAAATGTGACTGCAAATTCACAGCAATCTTCTCACCTGAGAGACTGATAAAGCCAGCACGTCACATTTTGAAACATTATGGCTTTTGATTAGTGTACCGGTGTGATCATTCCACATTTTGACCATTCCCCCAGAGTCTCCACTGATGACGGTCCCATCCGAGAGGTAGACCACACACCACACCATGCACTCCTTACTCCGGGATGTCCCCCTGTCAGTCAGCATTCTGTGAATAGACTGGCCTAAAAAAAACAAATTACACACATGACTACATTAAAGTTCTCCAGCTCATGTACTCATTCTACATGATTGCAATAAGGTGTTTTGGAAGAAAGACAAATTCTGTTTACCTGTCTCCACATTGAAAATCTGGATCATATCTATCATTCCAGCAGCTATTTTGGAGCCTGATGGGTGCCAGGACAGAGAGATGATGCGGCCTATGGAATTTGGTCGACAGATGTTCAAACGTTTTCTATTTTCGAATAAAGTAACCATTCAAGACATGCATCTGAAACTCACCTTTCTGCCTGTCCAGATTTCTCTCAAACTGTATTTTGTCTTCGTTCGCCGCAAACAATTTCACAGTTCCGTCTTCACAACCAACCTACAAACGTTAAACCACAAAATCTGAACAAACTTCTTTTTATGAAATGTCTTGCGTTATCTTTTCTTTAAGTCACTATGAAATAGGGCTGCAACGATTAGTCGACGTTGTCGACAATGTCGACAATAAAAATTTGTCGACAAATATCTTTGTTGTCGAGTAGTCGTTTGATCTCACGTGACCTAATGTAAGGGCCTGCAATATCGCGATTTGACCGCTACGGCGCTGTAGCGCTAGAGTGTAGTGCAGCCCTTACAAATGCTATTGCGGTAGAAGAAAACACAGCGCGAATTATGACAGTGCAAACGAATCCGAACTAGCAAGGTTTAGGTTTGGGAAAGTTTCACAAAACTTCAAATCAAGAATGCTGTCGTGTGCAATACATGCAAGGCGGAACTTGCTTTTCTCCCGTGAAAAAGCACAACATGCATGTTGGAGTGCAAGAGGAAACATCCCGGCAAAAGAGGAGCCGGTGAGAAGTGAGTGTTCTCCAGCTGGAGCTTACTAACCAGCGGTAAATCTCTCTTTATTAGAGAATGCAATACTACTAATAATAGTAATAATATTATCAATAGTAATATAATTACAGTAATGTGATGACTTATTTTGCATAGAATAAAGCTTGATCGAGCTTAGGAGTCAGGGCTGTTTTTATTATTGTAACACTATTAGTATATTAGGTATTATTATAGTCTCATCACTTGCCTGTATTTTGTTCAATAATCATGAAGACTTACAAAACGAGATGTTATACCCTTCCTATGATATAGGAAGAATATCATGGCAGTTACTTTATCATACTATAAATTAAAAGGTGAATGAGAAGGTCTCTGTCAGCTCAATTGTCATGTAAAAAAAGATTGTAATTTTATACTTAGAATAATTGTTTGCAGATTAATATTTTACCATTCTTTGTGTCCTGAAGTAAATGTCCCTTTTTCTGTTTCAGTTCTAAGAAAAGCAGTGGGCCTATTAAACAATGCTTAGAGAGCATTTGTGTGTGATTTGAGTTGGACCGAAATCTGAAAACTTAAAGAGAATGACCTGTTTAGTTGGCTCAAAGTTCATAAAACAACTATTTCAAAAGCTGAAGTGATTTTCTTTTTTTATATTATAGTTAGAATATGTATAACTCAATGTTTTAACTAATTGGAAAAGCTGAATAATCGTTCCAAACTTACTGATCAGTCTACGAACTAATCGACGATTAGTCGATTAATCGTTCTAATAATCGTTAGATTAATCGATTATCAAAATAATCGTTTGTTGCAGCCCTACTATGAAATCAAAATGGACAATTCTTATTTATGGAATATAATATTTATTATAAATTTGTGCCCTAAGTCTTTAATCAAAATAACTTCCCCTCTCTCTTGCACCAACATCTCTGATAATGTGTTTACCAGCATGAGGGCAGGACAATCTGTCACTCACATGACAACACAGCAATAGCAAACCACAACCATCCAATCAATCAATTCATTGGACAAAATCAAGTCCCGCCCAACATTTTTTCTTGTTTGAGAAGCTGTTTCACTTGGATATACGTCATAATAAGAAAAGAAAAGATTATCGCAACTTCTACTTCATGATTTTAATCACGTGCTATCGCAATTATCGTAAATACGAGTTACCTAGTTAAAAAAAGGACATAAACACCCTCTAATGTCATATTTACTACAAGGAATCTCTGGGATAATTTAAATACCCACGTTCCCAAGAAGGGCATTCCACAAACTTTAAACATGCCCAAGGGGAGAAGGATTGCTGATGTGACTGCTATTCTTTATTAGCTTTTTCCCACAACAGCTACATCGCCTTGTCTTGTCGTTAAAGCAGTGCATATTTAACTATGAGAATAATCATTTCAAGCATATTGTCTGTTTTATACACAGCGAAAATAACCTGTATTTTACATCAATTACAGAATTGTCAGCAAGCTGAATATCTTGACAGCATAGTGAATGTTTATATGATTGTCAGTGAAGGGGACACTAAATATCATTTTGGCTTTAATACCCAATAAATACAATAGGCAAGAATAAACCTCGTGTCCTCCATGATTCCTGTTCTTTCCGACAGCACTTGAATGCAGCTGTATGTCACTGTTTAAATTAAATGAAAATGAATAAAAATTCGCAGTTATGGATATTTTCCTTACAAAAGCGTATCGCTTCAGAAGGCATTTATTAACTCCCTGGAGCCGTATGGATTACTTTTAGGATGGATGGATGTGCTTTTTTTTGGCGTCAAAATCTCTTTATTTACTATAATAGTAAAATCTAATTACTATTCACTCCCATTATAAAGCTTGGAAGAGCCAGGATATTTTTTTATATAACTCCAAATGTGTTTGGCTGTAAGAAGAAAGTCAAATACACCTAGGAGGAGGATGGCTTGAGGGTGAGTAAATTATGGGATAGTTTTCATTTTTGGGTGAACAAACCCTTTAAGGAAAGCAAACCTACCGCTAAGTGTGTTCCTTCTTGATTGCCTGTAATGGCCCAGATTGGCCCTCCATACGCATCTATGGTGTATTTCACTCTCTGGTTTGTCAGGTCATACTCAGTTATTTGACCGTTTAGTCCTGCACTGAACAGACGCTCACCAACCCATGTCAGACCTTCAATCCCACACTGCTCTCTGCCAGGGATGATCTGTGGACATAGGAAACATAGTTAAGCATCTTAAACACACTGTTTGCTGGTCAAAAACCATTGTATCAACATAGCTCTGGTACCCAAACCTAAGATAAAGATGTCTATGATCACTGATTTGATAAATATGACAAAGCATTACTTAACGTGTACCTTTCCTTGGAAAAATCTGTCTGAACAGAGGAAAATCTCCACAGCTCCGTCCATCCTCGCCACTGCCATCGTTTCGTTCTGCTGGTTGAAAGCCAGGGCTCTGATTGCTGACGGCATGTAGTCAAAGAACCGAACCCGGTGAACTTTAAACTCCCCCATCGCTGATCTGAAATATATGGACATCATATCATAAGAACATTGTTTTTGTCAAAGAAAAGTTAATCTTTTGCTCAAATAACGTTAGTTGACTCAGTGTGGACTGATCACTCGTGATCAAAAACTATACGAGGAGCCTATAACTATAAACGTACCTGTTTAAATATAAATATTTGTTAAAGTATTTGAAAAAAAGTGGCTCCCGTATCATGTTATGGTTTGTTTCTGAAATCGTCTTTGTGAAGTGACTTAGGTTAACCAACTTTTCTACTCATTTAGGTGACACAGCCTTAATACCGTATGATCCGAGAAGAACGGAATGCAATGACAAAATGACAATATCTTTTCTTACCCTCTTTTCGTATGTATTTTGTTCTCTTTCAGATGTTTTTTTCACTTAGAAGCAGTGCACACGTTGTGCAGCAGGATCCACCACGTTGGTTACTCTTGACCCCGGAAGGGAAGCCCATGTCTACACAAAACTAATTTCAAAATAAAGGTCCCGAAACAACATGAAACAAATTATAAGTAATTTTACAATACAGGTTAATTCTATAATAAGAATATAATTACATGAATTAGATTATTAATGTTACAGTTTTGAAATATGATACTCATCATTCAAGATTCAAGAAAGCTTACACTAGTGTATTCTTCAAGAAACATTAACATGTCACACTCTTTCATTCACTTGCAAATATTAAACATTATACAAAAGTATGTATTAGCCACTTATAAAACAGTAAATGAATAAAGAAATATATATATATATATATATATATATATATATATATATATATATATATATATATATATATATATATATATATATATATATATAAAGATATATATATAAAGGTGCCAAGGGAGGACGGGAGATATAACAATATGGTTATGCAAATAGTTATGGCTTCACAAACTTGTGATCTTTATAGCTTTCTTAGTCTCTTATACTGTTCATGTACAAGAGGGATGGACAACTCCAGTCCTGGAGGGCCACTGTCCTGCAGAGTTAAGCTCGAGTTAAGCTAAACTCTGCAGGACAGTGTCCCTCAGTTGCCCATCTCTGATGTAGCCTATACTCCAGTCAACAAAACCATAAAGTCTTAAAAATTTGCCTTTATGAATGTGAAATTTGGTCAAAATATAAGTAAATTAAAAGCACATTTCATCTTAGTCATTATAATTAGTGAGGTAGCACTTTATGTCCTGTTCCCCATGTACATGTACAGTTATTACAATAACTGAGTACGGTACTAATCCTGAACCTACCCCTAAACCTAACCTTAACCCAAGACAGTTATATTAACCAGTACTTTCATAGGTAAGTACATGTATGTATTTTACACCACAATATAACTAAATAAGTACAACGCCAAAATAAATGCAAGATGGTTTCATTAGTTATTACAGAACATACTATTCATATTTATATAGCAACCTTTTTAATTTTCTAAATAAAGATTTGCTGGATAAAATCTGTGAATAAAATTTGAAAAGGACATCTTTCTTCGTTACATTCAAACCCCGCTAGCACCATGTATAAAAACATAACACGACACAGATATATTTTGTCAACTGTTTTATTTGGAATTACAATGGAGTAATATGCAGCACCAATTTCAAATGTTTTGATTTATTAAAGGCTGTGGTTTGTCCCACTTGTCAGACTCTTATAGCTTATCAGAGAGCAGTGGAGAAAACACAGACCTGGACAATGAGTCACAGGCTCAGTAAACAACAATAACCGCAGTTAGTTTGAAGCACCAAAAACAAATATTTTACTGTGATGGAGCACAGCTAGAATTTAACTGTTGTTTGGTGAACTAGTCGAGACAATCACCTAAACACATGATTTTTTTGAAAAAAAAAGAAGAAGAAAAAAAACAGAAAAAAAAACCAAGAGTTCAGACTCAGCAGCATAAAAACCACACAAAGTATTATTCTCAAAACTCTCAAATATAGTTAATTCTGAGGGAATGTGCTTTTTACCCAAAGTAGCTATGCACACATAAGACAGATATTATAGTATAAGCTCTTTGATAATTTCTGTGTTCTGTTTTTGGCTTTTGTAAGAGGTAGGAAATTTTGGCTTTCCATTTCTGTCTCCATATCAAGCAGCCATGGAAAATAGCACCAGATATGAACTGATCTCTGGTTTAAGCTGAAGAGAAAGTCTTGTCCAGTTATGTTGGATTTGATGGGTGGGGTTCAAGTATAAGAGTCAGTGGTTACTGGTTACTGCCGTCCTCTAAAATGGAACCCACATTCAGTCACCTAAATGAGAAAAAAAGATAATGCCTCTTGTAAAACAGATATGACAAAAATCAGGATTCAAAAGTTGAGATTCAAATGCATGCAATGGTAAAACTCAACTAAACCCAACTCACCTGTCTCAACCCAAGTGCTTGTGCGGATGTTTCTCATAGCTCACTGCATTGTTGGAGTTACTTCCTGATGAATAAAGATAAACTCATTGTCAGTCTATTATTAATGGCTGCTTTTATTCTCCCCCTCCCTATCGCTGAAACACAAAATAAATTGGTGGTCATACTAACCTAAATAATCCTTGTAATCTTTGAAGGACTTGTGTCTCAGGCTACGTCCATCTAGAGGGAGAACAGTTAAATGGGCTTATTGTATGAATATTTGATTTAAATATATTAATTCAATCTGCTGTTGTATTTTGAATGTAATCTTGCTTAGGTGTTTACTAAAACAATGTTTATAACCACCATATTATAATGTAAAACACATGTTTGAGTGGACAGAGGGATGGATGTATGAATCAACAATTGGATGGAGGAGCCCTTTCAGACCTGAGTTTCCACGCTGTTTGATGCACTGGCCTCGGTTTGGGATCCCAGCAGAGGGGTTTCCTGGGTTTATGATGTGGCATTCGTAACCAGTTGGGCAGAGCAAAGGCTCATCTCCATCCTCTGTGGTGCTGCAGGCCTCAGCTACACATAAACACAGTCAAGGAAGTCACTGCTTTATGCATATCTGTGTTCAAACGAGTTACCAATGTATTTATGTTGCACAATAGGTCATTTGTATTATTATCATCGGAATATTTGTTTGAGCACCAGAATGTTTTATCACAGGCAAAGTGTGCGTGTAACCCTTGTTCTTTAATTCGTGATTTGGTAATACTGCCAGTAAACCACCTGCAGGTGGCAGTGTCACTGCTAGGGATGTATATATTGAGGGGTCAAGGTTTGCCTGCTAGCATGGGCCAGTTAGACCATTCTGGAGAGTTTTCACAGGTATTATATATATTCCTCAAAAAAAAAAAAAAAAAGTTAGCCAAAACCCTTAAACCCCCTAAAATTTTAAGTTTAGATTTAAAAATGTTTTACAAAACACAGTCATTTGATCAGGGTTCCAATGTTGGTTAATGGATTTGATCAGGGTTCCAATGTTGATGCAGATAATGACATGCAGATAAGCAAATACAATTTGTATATAACATAACATAAAATATTAAATCTAAAAATAAAAAAAATTAATTTAAGAATAAATATAAAATACTTTCATATAAAATAAATATAGATATTGTCTATAATATAAAATAAAATATATTATAAATTATATTTATATATAATATATATATATATATATATATATATATATATATATACTGTATATATATATATATGTGTGTGTGTGTGTGTTTAAAGTTATTTATTTTAGTTTTATATTTTTATGATTTAATTATTTATTAGCCTTTCATCAACTCACGAACAGCTCAATTTTCTAAATGTTCTTATTTCTGATAGATTTTTGGGTAACACTTTATTTCATTGCCCTGTTACGCATGTTCCATACATGTACTTATTATAGTAATTATAATAACTGGGTAATAACAAGGTACTAACCCCCTGAACTTACCCCTAAACCTAACCTTAACCCCTTCCCTATTGCCTACTACTTTCTTAGGTATAAGTACACTGTAAGTAGCCTACATGTAAGTGCACGTAGCCTATACTGTAAAATAAAGTGCAACCGATTTTTGGATATGAGACCTTAGTGTTATTTAATAGTTGACAAGAATAAAAACGAGGCTGCAGGTAAAAGTGTTCAGCTGATGAAACATCTTTCCAAAAAACTTTCAGTACACAAAAACTCCATAAAACAGGTTTAAAAGTTGTGAGTTGTGAAAATTACATGTGATCTAGGACTTTTATGCAGCATGTACCTCGTTTTCATTCACGTTAAATTGAATACTATTCAGTACTCTAATAATATTTCTTAATATTGTTCCAAACAACAAATAATGGTCAGTGCGCTGTCACTCTGTGCACTAATTGATTGATTAATCGATACTCACCCTGCAGAACCTCCTCTGGTCCATCTAAAAGCCAGCCGTTCCCTCCTAACCACCGCGGCTTGGGCTGCACCAACCAGTCCAGCACTGACCAAAAAGAAATCAATACACATTATAAGCATGGCCAAAAGTACTCATGATTTACCTTACACACACCCTGCTCAGTAACTCACACCTCATGAGAGGATCAATTCATTGTAAAATCCATTTGCTCTGCTAAAGCAAATGTGTGTGTCTGTGGGGTTGCTTGTAGTGATTATTGAGCAGATCATAGTGTGTTTTCTCACCGGGTGGAGGTTGCACTGACTCCAGGCAGGCGTAGATGCAGCCGTTGTAACAGCACCGTTTGTGTCTCTCACACTCAGAATCTGACCGGCAACCCGGCACCTCACAGGCCCGCTCGGGCAGCATCTGGGGCGGCGGGGGACAGCGGTCGTTCTTCTGGTGCTGAGTGGTCTGAGGATGGTTGGGGTACTCATAGTCCTGAGAGATATAGATAACATATGTAAGAGATAGTATGGAAAAATAAACCTTCACACAGGGTGATCAGGACCCGTCAGCGATTTCTGAGAAATGCTGTTGAAAGTGGATAGGACTGAGCACCACAACACACTTGTAGACTAGCCAATCAGCTGTAGGGGGCGTGTCCACTCATGATGGGGGAGGAGAGAGAGTGAGCAAGAGGGAGATTTGAAGAAAGACTGTAGAAAGAGAGATGGCTGAGAGACATTACAATAGAGAAAAGGTCAGAGGAATATCACTGGAAAAAGAAGGGTTATGATCAGGCGAGAGCTTTAAGACCCGCGTTAATATTAGAAAAGCTTTCCAGCGCTAGAGAGACCCAAGCGGGAAGGCCTGAAAACAGACACAGAGTTTGCTTTGTTTCTGCTTCATAAGTAACATTAGTTTTGCTATGTTTCACAGAACCAAAATATGCTGTTGTTGTAATGGTAGCTATAGTAACAGGACAGTTTTGAGTGCCATTGTTTGTCTGGAGCTGGTGTGCTGCTGCTGAATAACAACAAACTCTTGCTTATATATACTCTTGTGTACTGTGTGTTCGTTTTTTTGTTCTTCCTTGTCGTTCGTTAGGTATCTTTGCTTCATTTTTTTGCAAAGCATTATTTTGCTTCTCTCCAGCTAAGGAGACATCCACTCTTGCATTGCATGTTTGTGCAATGAGCAATGAAGGGAGGGCTGTGTTTGTTTGGGTTGATTTCAAATATTAGCAGTGTTTCTCAGAAATCGCTTAAAAAATAAGGTTTTTGTGTATTTTATTTTATTTTATTTTAGTTAATGTTTTTTTTATTTATGGTTTTAGTTTTAGATAATATCTAATAAGAAAAGGAAAA
Source organism: Rhinichthys klamathensis goyatoka (assembly GCF_029890125.1). NCBI lineage: Eukaryota > Metazoa > Chordata > Actinopteri > Cypriniformes > Leuciscidae > Rhinichthys > Rhinichthys klamathensis. The sequence continues at coordinate 2,389,394 of NW_026606709.1, forward strand.
AACTTTGCAATCGGCCTCAGCAGCGTGTTATACGAGAGACACAAAAGTAGCACTGGTTTTAGTTCCCTGGAAGAGCTGTCAGAAATACAGTGTTTCCAAAGACAAAGTTTTATGTCTCTTATAGCCCGTGACACTGTTTTCTCTGATATAGCGCTGTTAATATAACGGGAACACTGTTAAGGAACATAATACCTCTCATACAGATGCTGGGTAAGAAAAAAGGCTTTTCATCCAAATCTGGGCCTTTCTACTCTATAGTTTTCTTCCTCCCATGGGTTCTTCAATGGGCTCATAGATCTGCCTGAGCCAGGTTTCAGTTTGCACTAGAGGTACTCTTTAGGGGTGAACTCTGTTCTGAGAGTCCTCCTCCATTCTCTCGCTCTTTCTTTTCTTTGTACACCCTTTCTTACCCTGACCAATATACTAAAATGCTGCTGAAAATCCAGCCCAGAGCTGTTTAAAATGCAGACTTGTATGAGCTAGCGTTCAGAGCTTCATTCTTCTCCACAGAGTCTTTTATACAGTCGAAATGTGGCTGTGATTTTGTTTGCTAATTAAATTATGGTTTTGTGAACTGCATGCATCTTAAAAACTCAGCATGTTCACTTGGCAAGTTTGGAGCTTTGCTTTCGAACAGACTTTTAAAATAAAAGCAATTGTCTGGCATGAGCCCATTGCGGTTGTTTTTGCAATTAGGTTAGATTGTCTTTTTACAGAGTATAAGAGCAATTACTGTACAATTACTGTACACGCAATTACTGTACAATTCTGCTTATATTTAGCGCACACATTTATTTGAAATATACGTAAAAGTCTTTACTCACATTTAATTTATTTAATACATCCTGGTTAGAATCAGTCTGCCTTTGTTTATTTAACGTACAGATTATATTTCCTCAAGAGGATGTGGAAGTGTGCTCTTCCTGTCTGGAAGGTCCCCCGATGCTATACTGTATGTCTTTCTGCTTATCTCTATGTTATGAGATATCACAACAGTTTGTTCCGGTCCTCTGATTTGATCGGACAACGATGCTAATATTTCAATTAACAACACAGGATTGATGTTTGACGGTTTGATGCTGCTAGTGTCTTAACACAAATGCAAGTAAAAGAGGTGTGTCTGGTGAAAAATGTGTGCACTATTAACTGCCACATTTAACTGAGAGCAGCCTATTATTTTAATTTCACCAATGCTGGGTTAAGCACTGCAAAATTACACTCCCTCATCCCTCCAGAGGTCACAAAACATCCTTTACTTCCCATGTAAATTGTAACTCCACCCTGTTACTGCTCAACATCCTTTGGGTTTACTGAGTTGAGGCCCCTATTAGTATGAACAATAAGATTTGAACTAAATACATGTTGACATACTTAGCACTCTGTAGTGTGGCCTTCTAAGCAATCATTAAGATAATTACGAGAGGAAAACTAAATAGCCCCCTTTCCTCTCTCTCCAAGTTCCTCCAATGTGCTGTGATTTAAGTCTAGACGTCTGCATGTTAATTTCCTGCTGAGTTCTGGGTACTTTACAGCTTCTTAGGTGCTTCGGAGGCTTGGCTCAGTCTTAGTTGAGCTGAGTGGAGTGAGTAGGATGGGGTCTGTATGATTGGCAGATCTGAAGATGGGAACCGAAAGCTTGATGAAAGAAAGGGTTAAGGTCACTTGTTTCAGTGTTTCAACTCTTTTCCTGATAAACTCTTTCCCGATTGTGGTGATCCCTAGCTCTTTGAAAAAGTGTAGCAGTCCCTTTGTGATGTAGACTATTTTGGACCATCGACATGCCATGAGGTTGGTTGAGGTAAATTAGCAAGATTATTTTCCTTTCCCCTGAAACTTATTGTAGTACTGTATGTATCATTTAAATTAATGGTGATGTGCATCATGTAATGCCAATTGGTGTAGATTCTAGATCAAACATGGGTTTTGAAGGTATATACCAGCTAAACATTCCTTGCTGTAAACATTTGCACCACATAAACTGCCTAACGACCACTCAAATCACCCTAGCAATGCCCTAGCAACCACCCAGAACACACTAGAAACTGCCTATAGTAGCCACAAAGTAACTAACACCCTAGAAACAGCCACCCAGAACACTCCTGCAACCATATATCAATGCCTAAGTAACAACACCCTAGCTACAATACCTTTTGCCGAGTTTTACCATGGCAAGCACCACTCTCATTTTCTTCATAAAATTGAGGTTGAATGACTATGGCCTGTTTGAAAATCTACACTGTAAAAAAAAAACCTTATGACAAAAATATGTTTTTTGTATTGCTTTAACTCAAAAACAATTTTCAAATTGTTTTATGTTATACAAGATTCAACTCATTGTTATTTAGGCAACAACTTTTTTTTACAGTGTAATGGGTAAAATTTAAAATAAGTTCTTAATGAAAAGTGCACGTAGGCTATTTTATCTAAACATTGCAGAAATATTTTATGGGCATGAGAATATAGCCTCTGCATCTATAGATTTTTTGTTTTTGACTGTTAAACATGTTTATGTTTCATTTTCTGGTGAAACTGCTATTTCTATCTCAGCTGACTGGGATTACTGTTGAACTGCATCAGAACACATGACTGCTGTGCAACTGCTTTAGCTTGAACTCATGTGGGTATTAGCTGGAGTTGAAACACCACAACAGTCAAATTCTTCTTCAAGAACTTGTATACTTATAAAGATAATGATTCCCTAAATGACTGTCATGCAGTTGGCTTCACTGGACAATGAGAAGCTTCCAACAAGTTCCAGGGTGTTAATCAAATAATTTAAGCTCCAAATTAATGATTAATATCTTGCAAAAACTAAACATGTATGATTACTCTTGCAAATGCTATTTATGGTGCAAAACATTTACAGCTCCATCAAGTTTGAAATAACCTGCCATGCAAGCAGACACTGCACTGTTGATTTAGAGTCTACTAGCAAATAGAACCTGAAAGAGGAAGACAGACACTTCACATCGCCTCAGGACGTTGTTGACAGGTTGCTCTAAAACATCTGTCATCATCTCTGTCAGCTTTTGAACCGTTCGCCCTTGGCTTGTTAATCGTCACCGTGGATCTCAGATATTGATGGGGTTGTGAGGATACAGCAGAGTTGAGATGACCACTCACATGCCTTTACATGTCAGAGACACACACTGAGCTGTTATATGCTGCAAAAAGCTTTGATTCCACATTAGTCTTTTGTGATGGCTATCTTTTCAAAAGATGAATGAGAAACGTTCAGCTTTATAATTATACCATTTTACTTTAGCAATCCAAACCCTACAAAACAAGCTTATGGATTGATTACATTCTGATTCAGAGTAAAACAGTCACAAGCATTTTTAAGCAAATGCTTTGAAAGGATAAATAGCTCATGGTTGTTCGCAGTCATGAGTGAGCTGGGAGCCAGCTGGACAAGGATGGCTTTTGGACTGCTTCAGGCCCACCCAGAAAATACAGAATGCTGGCTCAAACCCACTTTCTCTCTACTCCAACCAAAAAAACAGCTCATCTACTTTTCTGACTCCTGTTATTGCTGTTTTTTTATTAAAAGAGGTCACATAAGTGGAATGATCTCAATTTCCCTCATTGTGAACCTAATTAGGTATACTGTGTCTATACCCATACTTCATCAGTTCACACCAAGAAAAAGAAAGAGAGGACAGCTAGGGAAGATAGCAGATGTTACTTGTCATAATGCCTAATGGAAAGATACATTAACAAATAAAAATGAATGAGAGGACTTTTAAAGACAAAATCAGAAAGTAGACCGCTCACATAACATGATACAAATATGAATTACTAGAGGGTTACTTTGGGCACGCTCCATTTCCTGTGGCATGTGGACGGATCCGTTTGTAAATCTTGTCAATCTTGAATTCCACAGAGGAGCCATAATGAGAATAACTCTGGAATGCAGTAAGTTGGGAAGGGATATCCATCCGATGCAAATTCCATCTTGCCATCCCTTGTTAATTGTTATCATTCAAACCTACACTTATCGGGACTAATGAGCAGAGGGCCAGAATCCTGATGCCTAAAGTCCTTATGTGCTTCTGTTGCACACACAATACATATACTGTCTGAGTATTCGAGCGTAAGCAACTCCACTGGAGTCACAGAGACACAGTGTATTCATTACTCCCCCCCACTGTATGGACCTAAAAGTCTCACAGATGCCAACCTCCGCCAACACTGCCTACACTAACAACAAAGGGCCAAAGAGTACCATGGTATTACCATTTTCCCGATCAAACGTATACATAAGATGTCATACAGTGCAAATTTGCATACTACTACTTATTTGAAGTCGACTCGATGGTAATCTGAAAATGAAGTCTTGAAAATATAGGTAGGTTAATAGTTATATTTTTCTACCTAGCTCAAAATATAAACCATAAACCATTACAAAATAATAAAAAAGACAAGTGACATGCGGTAATTCCATGATCAACATGTGAATATACATGAATATGGTATGGCATGGTACCATGAAAATACCATTGTATATTATTATGGTCGGGACCAATCACTACCTTGGTATCAAAATACTATGGTACATGAACATGGCAAACATGCAGTTATCACATTAGATTGCATATTTGCACATGTATTTGAATTAATAAGAAAAAATATATAGATAAATAAAAATATAAAAGATAGTATAATTATAAATGGATCTTTTTCCTGCTCAGCACTAAAATATTTTCCATTCCATCAAAAAGTACCAACAAAGTTACACTTTTGTATTGTCTTTGTAATGTACTTTTTGTAATAGTAATAACATGTTTTCTTCTTATGTTTACCATAGTGCCATGCAAATATCATAATAAATATGATGAGTGAATAATGTCATTCAGTACCAGTATACACTACCATTCAAATGTTTGTGGCAAGTTTTATGTTTATACTTTTTTAAGACGCATTAAATTGATCAAAAGTAAAAGACATTTATAATGTTACAAATGGTTTCTATTTCAAATAAATGCTGTTATTTTGAACTTTCTATTCATCAAAGATTCTGAAGCAAAATATATCACAATTTCAACAAAAATAAGCAGCACAGCTGTTTTCAACATTGATATTTATAAGAAATGTTTCTTGAGCACTAAATCAGCATATTAGAATGATTTCTGAAGGATCATGTGACTCTGAAGACTGGAGTAATGATGCTGAAAATTCAGCTTTGCCATCACATGAATAAATTACATTTTAAAGTAGAAAACAGTTATTTTAATTTTATTTCACAATATTACATTTTTTTCTGTATTTTGATCAAATAAATGCAGCCTTGTTCAGAATAACTTCTTCTGACTTCTTTCAAAAACATAAAAACAATTCTTAATAACAGACTTCTTTCAAAAACATAAAAAAAATTCTTAGTGTACATTAGTGTATATTTCTTTCACTCACAGGAATCGATTTTAATTTCAAAAAGCGACCGCTTATCAAATAAATGCAGCCTTGATGAGCATAAGAGGCATCTAGTGTCAAACTCAAGTGCGTGCACACACACACACACACACACCTCACCTTTTGGATGAGTCCCCTCTTCCTGATCATGCGTGCATTCCCTGAATCAGATGCCAACAGCAGAAAGAAAAAGATCGGCACAACCGGCACAAACCCAGTCCGGATCTGCATGGTCCCGCTCTTTCAGCCTGACGCTCCTTCTTCTTCTCTTCCAGTAATCCTCAGACTTTTGAAGTTGCTCCCGCCGTTCAAAACTTTCTTTTTGGACGTGTTTATGTTGTGACTTCCTCCAGCATTTATGTGTTTAAGGTCTCTGTCCTGTTGTGGTTACATAAATTCTTCTACAGAAGAGTTTCTAGTGCCATGAAGAGGGAAAAAAAACCTGCAGAGAATGAACACAAAGAACACCACAGCAGGAGTGAGTGAAGGAGAAGTCAAAGAAAAAGAAAGAGAAAAAGAGACAGCTGTCTGTGCAGCGGTTATTCTGAGGAGAGGGTTAAATGTGTCTACTGACACGAAAAGCACATGGTTACTCTGAGAGAGGGAGGGAACGAGAAAGAGAGGGAGGGCGAAAAGACAAAGTTGAGAAGAGTTTTTTCTTAGACTTTTCCTAGGCATCTTTATTAATGTCATTTTATGACAGTTTTCAGGCCTGATACACAAACTTGTGTCTGATTCTGTAAAATACTTTTGCGAAATATTCAACAAAGCAAAAGTACAGTAGAAAATCTCATCCTTCACATATTTGCTTTTGTCTTAAGGAAATGTTATTCCATTGTACTGGAATATTCCCATGTGATCTGTGAGTGTGTCTGTGTTCATTTCCATGGGATAAAACAGAATGGGCAAGCAAGCAGAAAGAATGAAAGCATGTGGTGAATTCTGAGGAAGGGGCCACTAGTCTTTGAAATTTCACGTTCCCTCCTAAAGTAGGACATCCCGCCTCCTGCCCCACACTCTCTGTACGCGTGTGTAACCCTGCTACAGGGGCTGGGGGAAAAAAACGAAGGAATGCCAAGTCCATTTTAACCTTTAACACCACTGCTTTTACTGGATGCAGACACTTGTGATTATTTTAGAGTTTATATGCTTACAGAATATTCCCAAAGTGAAAGAAAATGATTCCAGAAATGTCATTATATCCCAGGTAATCTGTTAAAAAACAACAACAACAAAACAACATCACAACATGTTTGTTTATGCCATGTCTTAAATTTTAGGAGTATGTTGCTATATTAAAGGATGCAACAGCTTTAGTACAAGTTGTTATTAAGAAGTTATTACAAGTGTTATTAGTCTAGTCAAGTATTTATGAACTTTACACAATGTACATTGTTTCATGTGCAGTTTTTTTCCCAGTCCTTTTATGATATTTTTTTTCCATACACAAATTAGTTATTGAAGGGTTAGTTCACCCAAAAATGAAAATTCTGTCAGTAATTACTCACCCTCATGTTGTTCCAACCCCGTAAGACTTTCGTTCATCTTCGGAACACAAATTAAGACATTTTTGATTAAATCTGAGAGCTGGATCACTCCTCTAGGCTTATAAGGGATCGAAACTGGCCGGCCCAAAAGTTATGAAAGACATCGTTAAAATAGTCCGAGTGACTACAGTGGCTCAACCTTAAGTTTATCAAGCGACGAGAATACTTTTTGTGCGCAAAAAAACAAACAAAAATAACGACTTTATTCAACTAATCATTTCCTTCTCTGTACGGCCGTGATATTTCACGTAGTGATATTGCGCAAAGCTTCTAGGTTGCACGACACACGCAGGCTCACTATTGGCCGACGCTGGTCACGTGTGTGATGCGTGACGTACAACCTAGAAGCTTTGCGTAGTTTCACTACGTGAAATATCACGGCCCACAGAGAAGGAAATGATTAGTTGAATAAAGTCGTTATTTTTGTTTGTTTTTGCGCACAAAAAGTATTCTCGTCGCTTGATAAACTTAGGGTTGAGCCACTGTAGTCACTCGGACTATTTTAACGATGTCTTTCATAACTTTTGGGCCGGTCAGTTTCGATCCGTTAAGAAGCCTATGGAGGAGTGATCCAGCTCTCAGATTTAATCAAAAATATCTTAATTTGTGTTCCGAAGATGAACGAAAGTCTTACGGGGTTGGAACAACATGAGGGTGAGTAATTACTGACAGAATTTTCATTTTTGGGTGAACTTACCCTTTAAGCTATAAAGCAATTAAATTACTTTATTTGAACTTTCATTAATGTAAATACATTAATGTAAAAATCACTAGAACAATATTAGCTGCATGTTGAGTAAATTTTTGTTGTTTGCTTATGTTTGTGTGTTATTAATTGTTGTTTGTATGTATGTGTATGTTACTATGATATATTTTTTTCTACATGTTTGTCTGTGTAACCTGTTGGTTTGAATATTGGTCTGAATGCTTTATTTTATATGTGAAATTTGTGATAACTTGCCTTACTTTCATTTTAGATCGCCTTTTTAACGAACTGGCAAGGGACAATAGATGAAAATTAGTCTTGCTTCTGTTAAATTAATTAATGAACGAATTAATTTTTTCCCCCAAAACATTATTAAAAAGTTATCTGATGTAATTAACAGTATGTCAAAAACATGTTTTTAAATGTTCCATTCACAATTATTTGCTATGGTCCAGTCCTTTTACACTCAAATTCATTTAAACTTGAAGGATTAATGAATAACAAACCTAAGAAAGAATGACTCGTGAAAAAAGATCTGCATAAAAACACCTGCATGGCATGACTACAATAATTGAAGTGAATGCACATGTGTCATCTGATGCGCAGCTGTTCTGATTCTTTTGATCTATGATTTTTGTAAAGCTTTGATACAATCAGTTTCCAACCTACGATCAGCAAAGATCAGTCCGGGAACAAAGCATGTTTATAATGATCATAGACTATAGATCTGAACTGCCCAACATCTTTCTCAGCATCTGTCGAGTAAACAAGAACCACGTGACAGTAACATTCAAGCTGTTGTGTGAGAAAAACCTATAAGCATTTTTCTGTGCTTTAATGTTGCTCGTACTGCAAACTTCCAATGTTTGTGGGGTTGTTGCCCTTTTACTATCTGTACAACATTATTGGTGTATTGTGGACATAAGCTTTCATGATTTACGTGTGGATGAAAGAAAACAGGGGCCTGACCTCACTGTGCTCCGGAAAGAAAGAAGATAAATCTGGAAGAATAAATGCTATGTTTCTTTTTCTCTCTTTTTACGTCTCTCCCTTTGAAACAAATACCTTTGATTCTTGCATGTAGGTGCATGTAAGTGATGTGGGCTTGAGTGTGTGTGTTGTCAGGCACTTGAGTGTTACACAACTCTCATCCTAATTTAATATTTTCTCAAATATTTCAAAAACTGTATTTCCTTTCATATCTCCATTAGGACCTCCATCAGTCTACTGGTTCTCATAGGAGTTCATAACAAACTTTCTACAGCTGTTCCTTTCACTCCTGTTTAGGACAGCCCCTCTCATTTGTCCCCATTATAGGCCCACCCAACAACCGGGAATGACAGAAAATGAGAGAAAGAGAGAGAGTAAGAGAGAGGTAAAGGAAAGAACTATACCTCTTGGGTATTATCCTGTATAATCCCTCAAGCTTTCCCGATTTTTCTTCTCCAACTTTGATTTCTTGCTGCTTTGAAGATCACTCTCTCTATAAGCAGTATGTCTCCCTTTGTCTGGCCTCACTGCTGCATAGTACAACTGTTTCATTTATAATACATATAATATAACTTGAAACTTGAACTTCAAACGCTGAAGATTGATAAAGCATAAGAATAAAAATTAGACACAGTGGCCTCAAAAGTCACACTTAAAGGATAGTTCACCCAAAAATGTGGGGGCAGAATTATGAGATACGTTTTTAATATTTTATTCCGTGGTGGAAAAAAGCTTCCATAAATATTTGATCTAATGAGGTACAGTATACAAGTAAAAAAAATCAATCTACCTCATAGTGTGTGCAGAAAGAGCACAGCCTATCCATTTTTAGTGCAGTATAATTTCATAAAATTATTGTAAGCCTAAGTAGATCTTAAAAAACACTGGCTTATGATGCTTTTGGGAAATGCAGCCCAGGTCTGTCTGTGTTTGAAAGGTTGTGTTTGCTCAGTCTGTACATAGCCTTTGCCTATTCTAGTTTCTTACTTTTCAAAGAGTTGGTCACATTAATCTATTCTGACACTTTTGAATTTTCTGTTCAGAGACAGGCAGAATTCCAATTTGTTGTAATTTCTGTCCAATTTCTCAGGTATTTCCCTTTTGTCTTTGATATTAGATTCAGTCTAATTCAGTTTTCATCCTGAGGCTTCACTGAACTTTTCCATCAAGCAAGGTCACCCATGCTTCATTCTAAACGGCTGTTTCTGGGGTTCCTGCCTAACCTGGACTATATGAAGGTCAAAGTGAAGAGGCCGGGATTTACGGGAGGGAGATATGTCTGGAGGAGCGGATCTGGGATCTGTTATTCCACTTTACTCCATCAACTGTTTCCAATTACAGACTTCAAAGGACTCATCGCCTCAACTTTGTTTAAAAGAAAGGATTGCTCAGGTCACAGGAAAACAGCAAGAGTTCTATTTTCTCTCATTACAACATTATTTCTTCTTCTCGTTGGGATTTACTGATGGGATCAAGTGTCAAAAACTATATACAGCATAACGGCCTATTTCTACTTGAAGTAATTAACCCACAGTGAATTTACAGTGAAATGTCAATATTATAAAGAAAGATAAAATGATAAGATCAGTGTTTTTATTTGTTAATTCAAAATATATATAAAAAAACATTGTTTGGTATTTGAAATAAAGCCAAAATAAAATATAAATATTATATGAAAAACATCCAAAATAAAACTAAAAACAACCGACAAAAGTACAACAACAAAATTACTAAAAATATAAAAATAAAAGCTCATTCAAAATACTATATTACTCAATTTGACGATTCTGATAAAAATATGAACTTATTTTGTGAATATCAGAATACACAGCTTATACTTTCATTATTAAAACTAAAATTAAGTCCATTGAGTGGCCTCCTTCTTTGTGTGCATGTATTTGGTTTACTGTCGGTACTCATGTGTTAAATTAAAGGGAAATGAGGGAGTATAAAATATAACAAAATAATTGAATGTAAGGGAAAGTGCAAACAGTGAGCCTGTGCATGTAAACAGACTAAAACGTCAAGAACGTTTTCATTTGTATGCCGTTGAAGGCTCATTTTGTCTAGAGCGTAATGTTTGCTTTCTCAGATTCATGGTAACAAGCATATTGAAATTTATTTCTGTTATAAAAAAAAAAAAAAAAAAAATCCAATTTGGAAAGCCACTTATTTGTGCTACACACAGACCAGCATGCAGAAAACACATCAAAGTGCAGATGTTAGGAAAAGATTATTGTGAAGAAAAACATGCTTTGATATGTTGTAAAGATGGCTTAGCTTTGAACGGTTGCCGTTTCATCACACTGTATAAACAGAAAAGATCTAGACAGTACTGTCTATCGTGTGGTTTTCTTCAGCAGGATGTGCCTCTGTTTAAGTCTATGCCTTCATGTTTATCCCATATAGATTCAAGATTAAGGTATTTTAAAGCTTTTGCAAAACAAAACACACTTTAATATACTGTTTTACGCTCTATTATACGGTTTTTAATAGGCCGTTTTTAATTCCATGTGAGTCTAAGCATTTTTTAAATGCATTATTTATAATGGTTTAAAAAAATCTAATGAGGAAAACATGTATTTGAAACAGTTTCACTGTCCATCCTGCATTTCCCCTTTTCACTGTTAGAGGGCGATCAATGAGAATGTTTTCTGAAACTGTGGCACGTCCTGATTTTGCCGGGTTAGACGGGCTCCTGGGTCAGCATATATTGTTGATCCTGAAACAAAATTCCTGCCTGAAAATGTAATCCTAACCCACTCATAATCTATCCTATATACCCCTAAACCCCATAAATTATCCCTAAAATCAATGGGAAATGATAGGTGAATAACACTGACATAGAAGCACCTAACCCTGGTTGTAAGCCTAAACTTGACATAAACTGTAAACTTGTCCCTCAAATCTGATTGGTTTATTGGAATGTTGTTCCAGGATAAACAAAGATGATGATCTAGGAGCATGTTGAACTTGGTGAAGGTTCTGCAAAACTGTGGGACGTATTTGACATCCAGACCGATGGATGGAACTTTAACCCTACATAAAATCCACGTTTCAAACCCAAATTTTAACTTGTGCAATTTTAAGCTGACAGACCAAAATACATTTTTCATATTATCATACACAAGAAATTGCAGATATTGTTCTTGACTGTGATCATCTTTGGCTGTAGCTAAACCATGAGTCAGCTTCCATTAGTCCATTAAGGGAGTGTCCATTTTCCAGACTTACTGGAGCAATAGATCTGATGAAATATTGCTTGCAATGGCATCATTATAGGACTACATGAGAAGACTTCCCAGAATGTTTCACTTAGGTGAGAAAGGTCTGTTCACTTTTCCTTCTGTAAGGGATCCACTGGAGGCAAGTGTAGATGAAACCAAAGTGCAGTTTATTACAAACAAGATTAAACATGAAACAAAAACATGGCGTGGCATGAAAAATTCAAAAACAAGGACATGAACTTACACAACAGAGGTTACAGTGAAACAAAACTTGACCAAGACACATGGCAAACATGAGGGCATAAATACACAGACTAATGACAAGGGACACCTGTGAACAATGAACAGACGATTAACCAATGACAAGACACATGGCAGGATCACATGACAAACAGGGAATCACATGACAGACATGGAACATGACAGGAACAAACCAAAACATGACAGATCCCCCCCTCTAAGGGTGGCTCCAGACACCCAAACAAAAGAAAAAACATTCAAGGAGGGTGGTGGAGCGGAGGTGGTCTTGGGGGAGGGATGGTGGGCCAGGCCCGTGCAGGGGGACAGGACATAGGACGTGGCAAGGCGTGGGCGGACCTGGGCCGTGACATGGCGTGGGCGGACCTGGGCCATGGAGCGTGTGGAGCCGGCAGTGCAGGAAGCCAGGACGGCGCCAGCAGAGCAGGAAGCCAGGACGGACCTGACAGTTCAAGGGGCCAGGGCGGACCTGACAGTTCAAGGGGCCAGGGCGGAACTGACAGTTCAAGGGGCCATGGCGGCGCGGCCTCCATGGTCCTATCAATGGACCTACTGCCCCCTGAAGGCTCAGGCGGCATGGTGATGGCCATCTTGGGAAGAGACTCTGGCGTGGTGGCGGCCAACTCGACCGAAGACACAGGCATCGCAGACATGGCATGAACAGTTTCTGGCTGGGCAGGCATGACGTGAGGAAGCTCAGGCTCGGCAGGACTGAAGTGAAGAAGCTCAGGCTCGGCAGGCCTGAAGTGAAGAAGCTCTGGCTGGACAGGCATGACTTGAGGAAGCTCAGACTTGGCAGGCATGACGTAAAGAGATACAGACTTAGTAGACATGACATGAAGAGACTCAGACTTGGCAGACATGACGTGAAGTTGACTCAAGCTTGGCAGGGATTACGTGAAGTGACTCAGGCTTGGCAGGGATGACGTGAAGTGACTCAGGCTAAGCAGGCGTGAAGTGAAGAGGTTCAGGCTTGGCAGGCATGACGTGAAGAGACTCAGGGCCAGATGTACGTACATTTGCGAACGCAGCGTTAGTAGCGCCATGGCCAAGACGCAGAAAGCGCTTGATGTGAAACCGCAATGTGCGTGTTATGTACCAAACCTGCAGTTTATCAGGTAATCAGCGCCTGTCCCCACCCACTATACCGTAAATTGTGCGTATTTAAACGCGCAATTGAATGGATCTCCTCCTCTCACTGCTGATGCCCTAACTGTTTGAAATGATCCTGATACCAATAATTGTAATGTAGCGAGGAGTTTAACAACTGCTGGAATGGAATATGAACGCTGAGTCGGAGATTCAATGTCATCTTTGATTTCTTCCAGTAACTGTAATATTGCGTAGTTGCTTAATCTGTAACGCTTAATGATTTCATTTTCACCCAACTGAAAAAGTGTGATTCTTGTGGCAAAAATCTTTTTAGCTTGTCTCCTTAGCCTATGTCTTCGTCTTGCTCGGATTACTGCTGCCATTTCACCAGGAGGCATATGCCAGGAAACCCGCTTCCTAAGTTACACCTGCTTTTAAGAGGCGGAGAATTTTCAGCGCAAAATAGAGGCGCGCTTTCACCGGCTTTTTCTGTACATAACGCGGAATACTTAGGTGCAGTTTACGCTTCTCCTCCCATCTCTTTATGTGACACTCCCACTTTCCCCTTGACCATCCCATGAATGCATATGCATGACACTAAAAGCGCATTTTGCCATTTTCAGTTCCCGTGACAGACAGTCTGCGCTTTCATCTCGGTGCGTCCCGTTCGTACATACCTCGCCATGGTTTTATGCGCAATTTGCGAAACAAATGCGCCTGAAGTGGGCGAAAAAGTGTTAGTACATCTGGCCCTCAGACTTGGCAGTCATGACGTGAAGAGACTCAGACTTGGCAGTCATGACGTGAAGAGACTCAGACTTGGCAGTCATGACGTGAAGAGACTCAGACTTGGTAGGCATGACGTGAAGAGACTCAGACTTGGCAGTCATGACGTGAAGAGACTCAGACTTGGCAGGCATGACGTGAAGAGACTCAGACTTGGCAGGCATGACGTGAAGAGACTCAGACTTGGCAGTCATGATGTGAAGAGACTCAGACTTGGCAGGCATGACGTGAAGAGACTCAGACTTGGCAGGCATGACGTGAAGAGACTCAGACTTGGCAGGCATGACGTGAAGAGACTCAGACTTGGCAGGCATGACGTGAAGAGACTCAGACTTGGCAGGCATGACGTGAAGAGACTCAGACTTGGCAGGCATGACGTGAAGAGACTCAGACTTGGCAGGCATGACGTGAAGAGACTCAGACTTGGCAGGCATGACGTGAAGAGACTCAGACTTGGCAGGCATGACGTGAAGAGACTCAGACTTGGCAGTCATGATGTGAAGAGACTCAGGCTTGGCAGGCATGACGTGAAGAGACTCAGGCTTGGCAGGCATGACGTGAAGAGACTCAGGCTTGGCAGTCATGACGTGAAGAGACTCAGACTTGGCAGGCATGACGTGAAGAGACTCAGACTTGGCAGGCATGACGTGAAGAGACTCAGACTTGGCAGGCATGACGTGAAGAGACTCAGGCTTGGCAGTCATGACGTGAAGAGACTCAGACTTGGCAGGGATGACGTGAAGAGACTCAGACTCGGCAGTCATGACGTGAAGAGACTCAGACTTGGCAGGCATGACGTGAAGAGACTCAGACTTGGCAGGCATGACGTGAAGAGACTCAGACTTGGCAGGCATGACGTGAAGAGACTCAGACTTGGCAGGCATGACGTGAAGAGACTCAGGCTTGGCAGGCATGACGTGAAGAGACTCAGACTTGGCAGGCATAACGTAAAGAGACTCAGGCTTGATTTTTTTAGATTAAACATGAAACAAAAACATGGCATGGCATGGCGTGGCATGAAAAACTGAAAAACTAAAAAACAAGGACATGAACATGAACTTACACAACAGAGGATACAGTGAAACAACTTGACCAAGACACATGGCAAACATGAGGGCATAAATACACAGACTAATGACAAGGGACACCTGTGAACAATGAACAGACGATTAACCAATGACAAGACACATGGCAGAATCACATGACAAACAGGGAATCACATGACAGACATGGAACATGACATGAATAAACCAAAACGTGACACCTTCATAGAATGGACAGATCAGATCAGTTTACACCATCACTTACAGATCTCTAATCATAATCTCTGCTTAACCGCGACATGTGTGGTGATCCCTAAAATCCACAGTAGTAACATGATACTGCAAAATAAATATGTGACCCTAAATGCACATTCCACTAGAGCCTCCTCTTACTAACTTCTTCCAAAGTTGGAATTCTTGTTTTCAAATCTGATCCTCGCATCCTTTCCCGTTGTCCAAGTTGATATCTTTTCCCTTTTCCATCCATTTTTTGTTCATCTGATGTAATACAAGCAAAAACAAGGCAGAGACGAGAAGAGCCACGCCTGCCATCAGGAAACCAGCACCATAGTCACTCATTTTGTCTATGAAGATTCCTGTAGAAACAGTAGGAGAAATAATTTCACCATTGTCATTAGTTTCACTTCGTATGAGTAAATGAATGCACAAAATAAAGCTTAAAAATAACAAAAAAAGGAAAATGAAATATAAAAAATATAAAAAATAAAATCTAGATATGTAATATCTAATGTTTTCTTTTTTAATAATGAGGAAAAAGTGCACTCAGAACTGTCATCCATCCATCCTGTATTTGCCCTTTCTTGCCATTAAAGGCAGATCAATGAAAATGTTTTCTGAAACTGTGGAACGTATTTGACATCCCGACCAAACACAAATTTTAATTTGGGTAATTTTAGGCAGACAGACCAAAATACATTCTTAAAATTGTTATACACGACAAATTGCAGTAGATATTGTTTTTGACTGCATGTGAACTCTTAATAAAATCTTAATAAAAAAATAATATACATATATTATATGTATAAAAAATCTCAAATGTCAAACATGTTATCTCTAACGGCTTCCTTTTATCAAAGAAAAGTGATATCTTATAATAATGTCAAATCACATTTTGTTTTCCTTTAATACTGAAATCAAAGCTATTAGCTTGCAATTAAAACACATACTTGCCCATAGAAAACCCACCACGACCAATTCTAGGCTGTTGTAGGTGGTTGCAAGGGCATTTGTATGCGGTTTCTAGGGTATGGGTGGTTGCTTGGGCACAATAGCTTGCCTAAGCACCACTAATTAGCCTGCAGTTGTTCGTTCATCATCCCACCTCCCGTTTTTATGCCCAACCTGCTTTCTGAATGCACATTTCCCTGTACATTATTTTAAACGATCAATCAATTAAAGCACCAAGGAACAGAGCCCCTATGAAATTAGTGATGCAGTGATTATTTGAGTCATCTTTTATAATGCCACAGTGAAGGAGTTTTCCAACCCGATTAAAAGTCACTGAGAATAAATGCAGCAGAGCTAATTTATGGTGTAATTACACTGCCGGTTATGGAGCAGCAGACTACACTTCTAACCTGTAGTGCCTAAAAAAAAAGCGTTTCTCTCCTCCCAACCATTAGTCTGTGCTCTATTTAATGGACTAAAAACACAAGAGATTCATATAAGGTACATTAGTCTTCCAGTATACAGATATGGACATGGTTTTGGCAGTTGATCCCTCTAAATGGACAGATGAGGCTTTTCTGGATGATTTAGTGTGGGAGAGGTTTTTGGCTGTACGGGGGAGAACTCTTCCAACTTACGCCATGTTTTGGCAGATGTTCTGAAGTGAAAAACTGTTAGGTAAGGGCAAAATGTCATCATCTCCACATTACAATACCATCTATTTGAAGCTGCCCTATCAGAGCTTATCATCTGGTAATCAATTACAGCTATATTATATGTATTGTTGTTCTTGGCTGGTAGATTGTTTGTTGATTCTTTGGCCACTTTTGTAGCTCCGCTGATGTATTGTTGCACTACCGTTTGTGATGTGTTCTGAGCAGCGGGCACAGAAAAATTACAGCCAATGAAACCAAATGAACGGTTTAAGATTTGGTCAGGGCAGTCAAAGCGTGGCTTGCTATTGAAAGGGGAAAAACAATTTATGTAGTGACCAATAATCCATGAAATTAACACAATAGCCGAGTGCATTTCTTTGAAAGGCGATGTTTTATGAGAAGATAACACAGTATTACTGTAAACTGAATCCTGTCAGGCATTAATGAGAAACCTCATCAAAGAAATATGATGAGGAAGGGAATGCATTAGGATGACTAATAAAGTGCTTTCTGAACAATAAAACAGGACATCTTGTGTTTGCACAATGTTAGACTATAGAGTAACTTCAGAAAGTCATTTGTAGGTAGATGTCATAATAACCTCAACATAAAAATAAAGAAAAATAATAAATCCCAAATTTATCACTAATATAATATAATAATATTTTTTTTGTTTTAAATATATATATATATATATATATACAGTATATATATATATATATATATATATATACTGTATATATATATATATATATATTTAAAACAAAAAAAATATTATATATATATATATATATATGTTTGTTAATTGTTTGTTTATAAATCACAAATATAATATAACAATACTAATTAATTATAATAATTATTAATAACAATTAATTACACATAATTTTAATTATATATTACATTATATCTGTGATTTATTTAAATGACACAATCAACTAATACAAAAATCACAGATATAATATAATAAAATAACATTATACAATATAAAAAATACTATTATATTTTTGTTCTAAATATTTTATTATGTGTCTTACAAAAATATATCTAACAAATATATATATATATATATATATATATATATATACGGTTTATAAATATTTAAATTATTTAAAAACAAACTAAAACTTTTTTAAATAATACGTCTCTGCTCAGGATAGTCACTATTGATCAAATTACTTTTAAACATCTCACCTGCCAAAGGTGGTCCAAGAAGGCCACCACTGCTGCGGATGAGCATGAAGAAACCCAGAGCACTCCCTAGCCTCTCCACCCCCACCACTTCCGCCAGTACCGTGATGTGAATGGCCACGGTCGCGCCGAACACCAGTCCGTAACCCGCACTGAACAGCGCTAGCTGGGTGAAAGTGGTAGCTAGTGGGCAGAGCAACATAACACTGCCCAACAGAATCACTGTGACAGTCAGCTGATGGACTGTCTTTACCAGCCGCAGATTAGCCACCCACCCGAAGAGCACCCGTCCTAAGAGGTCCAGCACCGCAGAGATGGACATGAGAGCGGCTGCCTGGTACTCTTCCACTCCTTGACTGCGGGCGTACGGTACCAGAAAGAGAGCTGGAGCGAAGAAGCCAAGAGCAGCAAAGACACCAAACATTGAGTAGACCATGAAGCGAGCATTAACAATAAGCGTGTAGTCCATGTAATTTATGATTTTGACCTTCAGTGGATCTGATATTTTCGAGTCTGAACTGTTTTTTGAACTTTTAAAGTCTGTGTGAGTTTGCGATAACAGCTCCAGCTCATGATTGTCCTTCTCTACCAGCTCTTTAGAAGGAACGTGTCTGTTGAGTGGTCTTAGAAGAGCTCCGCACAAACACAAGTTGAGCTGCAGAGCTCCCAGGATCAGCATCGCTCCCCTCCAGGAATACTGATCCACCATGAACTGGAAGGATGGGGTCAGGATGAAAGTGAGGATGCACTCTCCTGCGCTGGCCAGAGCATTGGCCACTGGCCGTCGCTTTTCAAAGTACCAGCCCAGCATGGTGACAGTAGGGGTCCAGGTCAGGGCGTAGCCCAATCCTGTAGAGGACAAAACGAAAAGGACATTTAGAGCAAGCATTTATTTCTTTGACAAGTCATTCATTTTGTAGGGTAAAACGTTGTTTAAATGCCACTGGCTAAATGGACAGCAGTATTGCAAGGTTATGTGTATTACACATTTATTTCAAAACATTGTGTTGCTAGCAGTCATGGAACATTTCTATCATTGAACTTGACCTGCAAGTTGTGCTACTGCTGTAACTTACACACTAGACCTTTAGCATGACATTGAGCCAGTGGCCAACTACAAGGCTTTTAAATTACCATTCAAATGTTTGGGGTCAGTAAGCTTTTTTTAAAATGTATTTTTTTTAAAAGTCTTTTATGCTCACCAAGGCTGCATTTATCTGATGAAAAATACATTAAAACTAGCCTAGAAATCTAGACGCACCCTAGCGGCAGCAAAAATGATTTTGCAGCAAAGTGTGGTCTAGCAACTCTCCGTTGGCTTTTCGAGCTGGAAAAACCAAACACTAGTCAGGCCAATCACATCATGTATAGAGTTGGTGGGCGGGCTTAACAATGACGGCAGAGATGTGACGGTTCCGCGTGATTTCCATAGGTGATTTCCCTGCTAACGTTACTTGAAAACAAAGAAGATGCTGCTGGCGAACAGCGGTCTTTCGAATCGGCTTTGCCCGCGACTCTGGAGGACTTGGAGTTAAGAGAACGTAACTTAAGTCATTCTTAAAAAAGGAAGATGTGTTCGGAGTTTTGACGATCGGATACGGCAAAAGTTTAATATATCAACTATAGCTCCGCTGGTGGAAAAACGCATGGGACTCACACAGCCACAGCCGTTCGTTGCTCTGGTTGGTTGTAGCGCTGTCCTATTGCGTGCCGAGGGATATTGAAAGACAACCGTTTATCCCGCCCCTCGGATTGAGGTATGCCAATTGTGAGTTCCCAGACCTAACATCTTGATGTAGGTCTGGCTTGCCAGGCTACATTAAAACAGTAATATTGTGAAATATTATTACTATTTTATTTCTATTTTTATATATTTAAAAATGTAATTTATTCCTGTGATGGGGAAACCCATTACTCCAGTCTTCAGTGTCACATGATCCTTCAGATATCATTCTAATATGCTGATTTGGAGCTCACAAAACATTTCTTATTATTATCAATGTTGAAGACAGTTGTGCAGCTTAATATTTTTTGTAGAAATTACGACTTTTTTATATTAGGATACTTTGATGATACTTTAAAAGATTAAATTCTTATGTGTTTTTTTCAATTTAATGCATCTTTGCTGAAAAAAAGTATTAATTCCTTTAAAAAAAAGAAGAGAAAAAAACGTACTGACCTCAAACTTTTTAATGATAATATATATTAACTTTTAGATAACATACATTTAGGGCCAGATTTACTAACAGCTTGCTCCATTGCAAACCCTCTTTTGGCGTTAAAAAACTACTGTCAGGATTTACTAAAGACACGCAGAGAAAAATTTGCGCTGAAAAGGCGTGGACACAGTTATTTTTGCGGCTGACCTTATTAGGGGCCAAGTCCCGAAGGGGATAGCCCCTATTGTATCTGTTAGTTTTCTTATTATTTTTCCAGAATGGGAGTCAATGGCAGGAAACATAGGAAAATTATGTTTGGCACACTTGTAGTGATGGTAATGAATACCAATTTTGGAGTCTCTAGGACCAACTCTATAGCGCCACCACCAGTTCAAATATTCCACATTGAAATGGTTATAACTTTTGAACCCTTCGATCTAGAAAAATTAAACTTAGTACACCTGATTCCACTCAATATGGTAATCACATTCAATATCTTACATTAAGACTCCGCCCATTACAGTAGTGGCCATTTTGAAAGTACAGTATTCAGTTTTTTGCTACTCCTCCTTCAAAATTGTCCAATTTTGTCAAAATATTTGCTCAAATGATCTTTGGACTGAGCCGCACAGAAATGACTGAACAGAATTTCATGACATACTGGTGAAAAAAAAAGTTATGATGTTGCAAACTTAACGAGGTCAACACAAAATATGTTTAGAAGGTGTAGCTCGGCCAAACTTTGATCAATCGAAACGAAAATTGGTAAGCTTCATCAGAACCATGTTCTGAGGGTCCATGCCAAAGTTGGGAACAGCGCCACCTACAGGTCATGAGATATGAATAATGGCTATTTTGGCCAATAACTTTTGAACAGTTTGTCAGAAAATCATAAATGTGTATAAAAAGGTATCTATGGATTCCTTGTGTCATGCCGAATCCGTGGTTACCGAATTTGCCAGGATTGGATGTACCACGTGTCCGCCATTTTGAATTTTGTCATAAATTGCCATATCTTTTAAACTATTTGACATATCTTCACAAAATGTGGTAGGGATCATTAACACCATGTCCTGAAGGTACATGAGAAGTTTGAATAGAGCGCCACCTAGTGTTCAAGAGATATAAGGATTTTTGCAAATACGCTCATAACTTTTGAAAACATTGTTCGAAATGATTAAGGTTAACCCAGAGATTGTGGGTTTGAGTCCCGCGTGTAATAACTTTATAAAATTGTGTTATGTTATGTCATTTCAATTCTCTGGGTGAGCGTACTACTAATCTTTCTTCCTCTTGGATTAGAAAATAAGAATGTTTTGTTCATTCTGTGTTCGTTCTCATCTGAACTTCTGTTCATTTTGTGTAAATATTTCACCTATACTTCTGAACCAGCTGTTTTTCCATGTACATTCTGCTGTTTTTGTTCTTCTGGCTCTGCACTGCTGTTGCTGCTGCTTCACGGCTTGGCCCCGGTGTCGCTGCTTGCAGCTATATTTGCATATACATTTTTAGGAGTTTCACTTTCAGGCGCAAAATTTATGTGAGGAGAGTATTTAAATGAATCAATGCAGAGTGATTTACTATGGTTTGCGCTCATCAATTTAATGTTGTTTACGCCATTATTTACCGCCCCAAAAAAGCACGTCTTAAACCAAACGCTACCTGGTAGATTGTGTTGGTCATTATGGAAATGATCTGACTGCGTTTGTTCTTTAATTAGCGCGTCGTAGATCATGCGAACAACTTTCCACTCCAACGCTATCTCACGTCCAATTCGTACGAATTCATAACCCCAGTGATGGGTAGGCTTAGGGGCGGGGTAGGTCAGTCGTACGAATTCAAACGAATTGGGCAACTCGTAAAATATGTATGATTTAGCAAAAAGACCTAGGTCTTATGAATTTGTACGAATTAGCCACCTCGTAAAATACGCTGTTTTGGAATTACGCTAATTTTCCCTGTTTAGTACATCTGGCCCTTAGTGTTTTATTAATCTGACAAAACCAGTACATTTAAAACATTTAAAAAAAAAACATTAAAAAAGTTTTTTTTAGATTTTTTTGAAAATTGTGCAAAATAATATAAGTGCATAATTAGTGCCTAATATTTAAATAATAATTCAGATTTAATTTAACTGAGTAATAAATAAGAATAAAGCAAACCAAAATCAAAATAATTGTACATAAAATATATTTTAATACTAAACTAAGAAAGTGGCAATAAATAAATTTAACAAAATGAATAACTTACTTAAGCAAGTTATAAAGAATGGTAAATTAAAGAGAAATAATTAGACAACATGTGCCAATAGTGATAATGAACAAAACATATTTTTATCGTTTTTAACTCTAGTTTAACTCTAAAGCCTAGTGGGTAAAATGTTCTTTCTTTCTTTCTTTCTTTCTTTGCACCTACAACTTTCCTGTCTCATCATATGCTTTTCCCTCTCCCATACAGCCGCTATAATTGGCTTATGACCTTTTCAAGTTGTGAATCAACGATGAAACAAGGGAAGCGTGAATGTGTGTGTGGGAGCACAGCCATATGCTCTACTGATGGCTGTGCTTTTACCTGTAAGGAACCCCACAGTGATGTACAGCTGTAGCAGATCCTGGGCATACGACCCGGCCACCATCCCAATGCTGCTCAGCAGACCCCCCGCCATGACCACTGGCCGATGGCCGAAGTACGCGCTCAATGCAGAGCCTACAGGGGCTGAATCACAGAACAGGCACACAGTTATGACATACTGTACCGCCAGTAGCCAAGTGCTCCGTCAGCTCATGTAAAGCTATCATACTGGGAGACACATGGAATGGAGGGTGACACAAACTCATATTTCTAGTCTCCTGCTCTGTTAGATATATTTCAGCCTCACAATGTTTAAAGGTCTGATGGTGCAGGAGAACATGAATGTGGCTCTAACGAATATTAAAAGATTACATTGAGCTTGTGTGTTGGCATGCATCTTAATCACAAATTAGATCAACAGTGAAGATCAAGTGTGACAAAGAGTTTTTACCACATCTTCATTTTGACATTTACAAACAAATAAACATCAGTCAGTACATGTCTGCAGTTAGGAATACAAAGGCAAAGGTTACTGAGAGTGTAAGTGAAGGGAGCCCCCTTCTGGTTGAAACTGAACTTGGTACATACCCCCAAAATGTACCGTTGCCACAGAGATGGATGTGATCCATGAGCTTGCAGTCGCTGTGGTTGCAAAGTAGTACTGGATTTCTACGAAGAACACACCAAAGGACTTGATTACACCGAATGTCAGTCCAAAGACAAGGAAGGTGGAAAGCACAATGAACCAGCCATAGCCTCCATCCGGGGGACCTGCAGGCCGAAGTATTCTTCTCTTCCCTTGTAGTTCCATTGAAAGTTTAGAAGATAAGTTCATCATCTGCCATCTAAAAAAAGAAAAACACGTTTTTATAAAAATGGAAACGCATAAATCCACACTGCCCAGTCAGCACTGATGTTCTCTGAGCCCAGTAACACGAGACGAAAGTGATATAGTTCATCAATTATTATCTCTGTGTCAAAACAGCTGAAGAATGATTAACTACAACATGTCATAATCACATTGCACCAAACTGAACTAATGTTGTGTGCACATGTTTTTTTTGTATGAGGCAATCAATGAATATGTAACCTCTGTCAATACCCCTACAAGAATAGTGAACACACTGTAAACTTGTGGCTGACCTGCACCCACAAATAGTGAGATAACTAGCATTACTGCCAGAAGAAATGGTTAACATTCAGCCTTTACCATCTGAAATATCAGGGCAGCTGACATATTTGTCCTGTTTAATAACCAATGCGTATTCCAGCAAAATGTTGGATGTTCTGTCGTTTTCTGTTATCGCCCAGTCAGTGTTGAGCATGTTACTTAAAAAAAGTAATTAGTTATAGTTACTAGTTACTTCTCACAAATAGTAACTGAGTTAGTAACTGAGTTACATCATTATAAAAGTAACTAATTACCAGAGAAAGTAACTATTGCGTTACTTAAAAAAAAAAAAAAATCAAATAGGCCTATGTCAAATAATTTGGATGCCCCCAGTATTAAATATGTTAAATTAATGAAATGGACACTTAATAGTGTAGATTAGTGTTCAATGTTTTATAATAATAATTTATTCTATTTTAATGTTGCTGTGGGACAATGTGAGAGACGCCTATTAAATTCAATATATTATTCTAAATATTAGCATTACTATAGTAGAACAATAAAACATTATAGATGGTTTACTTAATATCGCACAGACCCCAACTGGCCAACAAATAAGTTTAAAAATAAATTATGCTTCTTAAGAAATGTACCAAAAATGAATAAATAATAATAAAAAATATACATACTCTTTGTGCATATTAAAATGATAAAACTGTTACACAACTTCACAACTAGTAGACATACTGTAGCCTGAGTATTTTCTTCCTAACAAAAGTAAACAGTTTACCAAGTGCTCTCTCAATATAATACTGAACAATTTACCAAAAAAAAAATATAATACTAAAATATAACATTTTGGGGGTTTATTTTTATAACCTATAGCGAACGTCATCATCAGAGGTTATTTAAGCCAAATTCTAGACATGTTTGCCGCACGTGTTTACAACCGGTCAAACAAAGATGTTTTCTGTGAATGTTCCCTGCAGGTTATTTTCGGGTTTATTTTATAACCTAAACAGAACGTTACCTGACGGTAATTTTTTAGATTTTATTTGTATAACCATGTAAATTAATTAACGTTGCAGATATATGTCATTTATTTATAAACAAACTATATAATGCTCGGACACCCTCGGTCTCTCTTGCGCAACTGTTGAGCGCGCTCTCGGACACATTCGGTCTCTCTCGCGCATTGAGCGCGCTCGCGCCAATCGCTTCGCTTTTGTCCACTCCGGCGCCTCATAAACACACACACACACACACAAACACACACACACACACACACACCAGAGAAAAAAACTTTGCAGGTCCTATGGCGGAGAGAGAGCCTACTCGGATGAAAGCCGCTTCAGTGAGTTCAATTATAGTAACGCCACATTTTTTTTGTCAGTAACGGTAACTGCGTTGTAACGGGGGAAACAGTAATTCGTTTGATTACTCGTTACTGAAAAAGATAACGCCGTTAGTAACGCCGTTTATTTATAACGCCGTTATTCCCATCACTGCGCCCAGTCCACAGAACATTCAACTCTCAACTGAGGTTTGCTTTCGGGGGCGAAGCTTACCAATATCGGGTTCTTCCATTCGACCTAGCCTTGTTACCCCGCATATACACAAAATGCATGGTTGCACCTCTGGCTCCACTGCGACTCCAGGGCCATCCACATTTTGAATTATATAGCTGATTTGCTGATACTGGCCCAGTCTCAAGAGCTTGCTCTTTGACATCGAGATGGATCCTTGCTCATCTTTTCTCTCGGGGGCTGAGACACAATGCCAAGAAAAGCATTCTCTCTCCCTCTCAGAGGGTAACGTGCTTGGGGGTTAAACATGACTCTGTCCCCATCAGGGGCATAACTGACTCCCGTTGGTGTCAAGACCATCTTAAACACCCTAAGCAACATCAGGCTAGGTCAGGACATTACATAGGTCTCATGGCAGCTGCCTCTACAGTGATCCCAATGGGCCTTTTGCACATGAGAGCGCTTCAGCGCTCAAAGACGGGGGATTTAATCCATACAATCCCCAAAGGCAAATACAGGTAAGGGCACACCCAGAGTGCGTCGTCCCCTTTCTAAAAATCCATGTTTATGGTAAGGGTTACGTGCTGTGGTTTTGTTCCCTTTCTCTGTGGCTCAGACCCCGGTTCCTCACTGTGGGTCCCACTCAAAGTGTGTGTTGATGTCACTAGATGCAAACAACAGACACTTCCCGTACAGGCTGGGGAGCGGGCTTATGTGGGCGTCCAGCCCAAGGGATATGGTGAGGTCATCATCTCGATTGGCACTTCAATTGCCTCAAATTGATGCCTGTTTTTCTGGCCCTGAAGTACTTCCTCCACCAGTTAAGAGGTTACCATGTCCTAGTGCGGATGGACAACACTGCGGAAGCCTCCTATATACAACGCCGGGGTGGTCTGCGTTCACGCTGTCTGAACAGACTAGTGCAGTGCGTTCTGCTTTGGGCTCATGGGGCAAGTTCCTGTCCCTCAGGGTGATTTATATCCCAGTGATATCCCGCAATATCCCATCTACTTCTCTTTGAGTCACCCAGTCTACCTGGGTCTGGATGCGATGGCGCATTTATGGCCCAGAATACGCCTGTATGCATTTCCCCTGGTTTCTCTGCTCTCAGGAGTTCTAGCCAGAGTTCATCAACAAGGGTCTTGCCTCTTACTGAAAGCGCTGCGTTGGCCGAACAGAATTTGGTACTCTGAGATAATATCTCTCCTCGACGGCTCGCCCTGGGCAACACCGGAAAGGAGAGGGACCTTTTTAGTTGCTACTGATGCTGGTGACTCTGTGGTTTTAATTCTTTTGGACCTAACTGCAGCTTTTGATACTGTCAATCATTTGCTTCTGCTATCTAGATTAAAAGATGTGGGGCTGAAAGGTTCAGTCTTAAAATGGTTTAAATCCTACCTAACCGACAGACAGATATTTCTCAGTCAGGATTGGCAGTTTTACCTCCTCTGCTGCTCCCCTTGAAACTGGACTCCCTCAGGGCTCTATTTTATCTCCCTCACTTTTCTCTCTGTACATGCTTCCTTTAGGCTCGATTATAAGAAGGCATGGTATCTCTTTCCATTTTTATGCGGACGATACGCAGATCTATTTGCCGATAAAAAGAAATGACCCCTCTGCATTTAAATCTCTAATGGACTGTCTCGATGAGGTAAAGCTTTGGCTGGCAAGTAACTTTTTAACTTTAAACGATTCAAAGACTGAGGTTATAGTTTTTGCCCCATCTGACAAATTTGAGTTTGACTACACCACTTTAGGTAATTTATCCATATTTAATACAAGCTGCGTACGTAACCTAGGAGTTTTCCTGGACAGTCGAATAACTCTAGAGAAACAGGTGTCTTCTGTTGTCGCTACTAGCTTTTTTCAACTCCGCCTTCTTGCCAAAATTAAGCACTTCTTGCCCGAAAAATCCCTTGAGACAGCTATCCATGCTTTTATAACATCCCGCCTGGATTACTGTAATTCACTGTACTGCGGCATTTCTAAGTCCCAGCTCATTCGTCTTCAATTGGTCCAGAACGCTGCGGCCAAATTTCTCAAGAAAAAACGAAAATTCGATCACGTCACTCCCATCCTGCGAGCTCTCCATTGGCTACCAGTCCAATTCAGGATTGACTATAAAATTCTCCTTTTAGTCTACAAATGTCTGCATCATCTTGCCCCAAGTTACCTGTCTGATCTTCTACACTCCTATAGTCCGTCCCGCGGCCTAAGATCAAGTAACCTAAATATCCTCAATGTTCCTCGTACAAGACTCAAACGTAGAGGAGATAGAGCCTTTTCGGTGGTGGGGCCTAGATTGTGGAACAGCTTGCCACCACAACTTAGAGTAGCTTCTTCTCTATCTGTTTTTAAATCTCTGCTGAAAACCTACTTGTTCTCATTAGCTTTTAATACTTGTTAACGTCTATACTCTGTACGTTATTTATTTGATTTCATTGTCTTTTTTCCTTTATCTATACATGTAGTTTCTTAGTTGTGTCTCCTTGATTTTTAGCATATACCTGTACAGCACTTTGGGCAGTCATGTGAGTGTTTTTAAATGTGCTTTATAAATAAATGAACTGAACTGAACCTTCTGTCTCAAGCGCAGGGGACAATATTACATCCCCGGCCCCAGCTGTGGAACCTTCATGTTTTGCCCCTGAAGGGTACCAACTGAGGGACACTGGGCTTTCACCTGAAGTTATAGAGACCATTCTCAGTGATAGAGCTCTCTACACTAGAAGTTATGCCAATAAATGGGATGTCTTTGAAAGGTAGTGCACGGCATGTAATGCAGATCCAGTTAACTGCCAGATTGCTTAAATTTTGGAGTTCCTGCGGGAAACATTATCAGCAGGCACATGCCCCGCCACTCTCAGGGTTTATGTGACCGCTATATTGGTTTGGCACGCCTTGATTCTGGAAGCATCCTCTGCTCGCCAGCTTCGTTCGTGGGGCCAGGCGACTGAGGCCACCCGTTAGAACCAAGATCCCTTCATGGGACTTAGCTATAGTCCTTGAGGGTCTGGTTGAGACTCCCTTTGAACCTCTAGAGTCAACGCCTGACAAGCTTCTCACTCTAAAGATGTTTTTTCTTATGGTTATCACTTCTTTGAAAAGAATTGGGGATTTACAGGCTCTGTCTGTCTCGCCATACTGCTTAGACTTTGCCCCAGGAATTGTGAAAGCAATTTTGCATCCTCATCCTGACTACCTGCCTAAGGTTCCTTTCTTAACCGTACATTCAGTCACTCTTGAGGCCCACTGTCCTCCGCTGTTCACAATGCCGGATCAGGAGAAACTTCAAAGACTCTGTTCAGTCCGTGCTCTTTAGGCCTAAGTTCACCGCATTAGCCAGTGGTGTAAGTTATAGCAACTATTCGTTTGTCATAGGGGCTGAAACAGCGGGACGGCCGCCACAAAACAGACAATTTCACATTGGGTGAGGGATGCTATTGCCCTTGCCCATGAGGCGCGCGGTCAAGCTTCGCCAGTAGGTATCAGGGCTCATTCTACCAGGGGCCCAGACACCCCCAGTGCAGCGGCATGGGTATTCTCATTCCCATTCTCATTCCCAAAGGGAATGTCTCAAGTTACTTGACAGGGTTACAGTCAAGTAACCCGAGACGATTTTTTTTACATAATATTTTTTATCATGTTTTAACCAATTAATATATAATAAGGCACTATATTCTGAATCACAGCTGAAAGAGTTGCAGTGGTTCTAGTTATTATATTCACAATACAAATGTGATCTTACCTCTCATAATATCTGTTGGCTGAAAAGACTCCTCATTCCCATTTCCAAGTTCTGTCTGTCTCATCTTCAGTGACAATGCGTATCCAGACTACTGTATACAGAAATGCAAAGGTCAACACAGGGAAGACATAGGAAGTGGGAGGTAACCTGCTTGGTTGTAAAGCATTTGCATATGCATTATTGTACAATGCTTCCAGCATGTGAGTAGATATTTTCTCTTTCTGCTGAAGGAGATACACAACTGCTGTGGCCGAGCTTCACAAGTCCTCACTTGGATGATCTCTGGACCTGAATATAAACAAGCTGTTTTGTAAATGAATTACCCTGGACAGAAATGTGTGCAGCACATCATTCTCTAGAGTGCATAATAACAAGATGTGCAGAAATGAACAATTAATTATAGACTAAATCACCTTCATCCTACATTTTTAGATAGGATAGTAAAATACATTTTACTAAAGTTAGCAATCATACCAAGCAGAGGACCACAGCTTCTTTAAATATATAATTTTAAACTTTCCTTATGATAAATATGATGAGCCTTCTGGTGCATTCAGCATTGTAAAACATGTTTTGTTAGACGTGCACGGAAAATGTGCTTCATGTGATAGCATCTAAATTAACTGGTTTATACAAGTCAAACATATTATTTATGACTGAAAAATCCTGAATATATTAGCCAACAACAATAAAAAGTAATTTCTAAGGATCAGATAAAATAGAAATAGGTAACAACTGCACAAGAAGACGAGAAAAGAAAAGTACAGACATCAGCTTTTTTGATATATTCCAATAGGATGTCACATAAATCCTTCTTATTTTAAGACCCCAGAGTTCCTTTAGTATATAATAATAGGATTTTGAAGATGAGATGGTCAAATAAACATTTGACCTCCAAGAATTTGTGCTGCTTGTAAGTTCAATACTCAGTAAACAAATCTATACATAATATGCTGCCTAACTGTGTTTTGAAATAGCATTGTCCAAGGTCATCATATAGGATTAAAACGTTTTTTGGAAAAAAATATTTAAACAGTCTTTTTTTATCAAGATGCAAACCTGTAACCTACTGACACTCAAGTAAAATTGAGGCATAAACTGTATTTTACCCTGAGAACCAAAAACAGTTCAGTAATAGCCTGAATCTCATCTCTCAGCCACTGCTCTGAGTTCATTGATTAGCGGAGGTCATTTAAGCTTCCTCTGATGTTTGATCTTCACTGCTTGGAGTGTTTTGAAAAACAAATTAAAAGGAAGGAAAATTAAATAAGCTCAGGGGCCAATAAAAACTTGTTTAATTTGATGCACTCTCCCCCTTTATGCATGTAAAGTAGGAAGAGTTTCCAAAAAGGAAGCTTAAACTGTCAAATGTGCATAAAAACGGCCAACTTTAAATTCATTTAACTGGAATTTTTGGCTCCTGGACAGGCACTTAAACACGATCAATTATAAAATAGATGGTGAAAAGTATTACAGAAATACTATAAAATACAGTGTGCATAAAAAACAGGATGTGGATAATAAAAACTAGACCAGACATGCATGCTCATTAGCATATAGAAGAATCAAATTAACATTGTTTGCACTACAATACCTGTTAAACATGTTAATGTGACACATTATGTAGATGATAATCAGGGATTGACATTAACTTTTTTGTTCACCAGCTACCGTGTCTAGTGGTTTTTCAAAGTTACTAGCCACTCAGCATTTTCAATGGCCACAATTTTGACATCGATACCATGGGGAAAAACTGCCATAGAGGTATTTTTAATATTATCTCATAATTTGGCAGCAGGTATATTAAGCTGATGTCACTTTAAGACCTGACTCACAGATTTGGACAGTCCTGAGTTTCATCAACAAGGTGTGACTAAATTGATTGAGTGGTGTGAGAATAATACTCTTGTCATTAATACGAGTAAAAATGAGGAGATTGTATTTGGGTCTGCATCTGATATAATGCCTGTTTTTATTCATAAGGAGGAAATCAGATCGGTTAAGACATAGAAATATTTAGGAGTGATTATAGACGATATGTTATCATGGAAAGATCACATTGATAACTCTATGTAAAAAAAGTATCGGTTAGGTATGGTAACCCTCTTTCCCCGAGTAGGGAACGGAGACGTGAGTCAGAAGTGATTCTGACGAATGCCTATCTACTTCGAGTGAAATAAAACGAGCCAATGCACATTGGCATGTGATAATTGCACCGGCTGCTGTGCATCGCGGCGCGAGCATATAACAAGCAGCAGGTGCGTTCGCATCTTTGTTTTTCCGCTGAGGAGCCGGACCTGTGACTTGGCCGTACAGCGGAAGCTCAGCAACTGTGGCGAGGGGACTCACGTCTCCGTACCCTACTCGGGGAACAAGGGTTACCATACGTAACCGAGACGTTCCCCTTCGTCAGATCACTACAACGTGAGTCAGAAGTGATTCTGACGAATGGGGATATCTACCAAAACGCCACGGCTGCTGGCCCTTCCAGCGCTCCGCTTGAGTCTCCTGGCCTGACCGAGTGTTGGGCAGAAGTAGGAGCTCTAAGCAGAGAAGGTCAGTCACTGCTGTTCCGCAAGACCCACTCAGTGTGACTTATTGGATAACGCTGGGAAAGCGTGCCCTTGAGAAAGGGAATGCTGCGGAAGCCACATCCTACCCCAGAAGGAGGTACTGTGACGGATACACATATGGACTAGCCAAGCAGGGTAGTACAACATATGGCAGTCTCTGGGGTGGTTCCAGCCTACTTATAGTGGGGAAAGAACACCAGCAGAGACGACAGAGCGGGCTCTGTCGAGGGAAAGACACGGGCTGGTCCACAGAGGAGCTGATCGTGGAGGAATACACATATGGGATCGCCGCAGGGACCGCTACGCAGGGACATCCAGCCTAACACAGGTTACACAAGCATATGAGTGTAGGCCTGGCGTCAGACGCTCCGCAACGTCTGAGTGCCGCAGGGGTGACGGAGGAACTCACAGGGTATACGGGTAGCCATTTCTGGGGAACACTACTGGAGCAAATAAATGCATGTATCCGGCCCATGGGGGCGGGAGTGGCGTTGCAAGCCGACACTAAGAACGGGTCCCTCGCGCTACTGGCTACTGGGGGCGAGTATACGGGAAGACACCGGCTCTACACGGAGGCTATAGAATCTAGCGAACGTTTTAGGTGTCGCCCAGCCCGCAGGTCTATATATCTGTCAGCGAGGCGCCTTAAGCCAACGCCCAGGAGGAAGCAACACTTCGAGTTGAGTGTGCTCGCAACCCGAACGGGCAAGGCATACCTTGGGCTTTGTAAGCCAAGGCGATGACATCCACAATCCAGTGGGCCATCCTCTGCTTGGAGACAGCCTTTCCCTTCTGCTGGCCTCCGTAACAGACGAAGAGCTGATCTGAGGTCCTGAAGCTTTGCGTTCTGTCCACGTAAACCCGCAAAGAGCGGATGGGACAGAGAAAAGCTAGGGCTGGGTCTGCCTCCTCCGAAGGCAGCGCTTGCAGGCTCACTACCTGGTCCCTAAAGGGAGTGGTAGGAACCTTGGGCACATATCCAAACCGGGGTCTCAGGACAACGTGAGAGTTGGCCGGCCCGAGGCGGATTCAGTCTCCTGGCTCCCCTCAGGAACCTGACGATCAGGTCATGCTTTCCCAATGACTTACCTTCAACTGCATCGTGATGTCCGGCAATAGCGGCAACATACACTTTGAGGGTGGAGGGAGACAGCCTTCGTTCCAACCCATCTTGCAGGAAAGAAAGCACGACTCTGATCGGACATGCTGCTGGGCAGAAGAAGCGCTAGATCGGGGAATAAGCGAAGGGGCTGCACCTCTTTCGAGGTAACGGAGTCTCGACCGTAACACCGCGATGGTCATGTTCCCGCAATGAGAACATGAGTCATCCATGAGCGCCATTTCAGCGTGCCTATAGCCCAAGCACGTGATACAGCGATCATGCCTGTCAGCCGGAGTCAAACATTGACCGCATCCAGAAACACTCGATCTGAAAGACATCTTGAAAAAGACGCTGACAGATCGTGTTAGCTCTTTTAGAAGTGCTCTGAGGTGCTGAAACGCACAGGGGGATAGCCGCGGCTAAACACAGGGGAATAGTGCAATCCTGTGTGAGCACTCACTTTCAGTGTCACGCCCACCGAACCAACAAAGCTGTGAAAACAGCTGTTTTTGCTCTCAACTGTTGACACGGAGAGATCGTGACCACCGCTGTTCGTGCCGTCACACCACACACAGAGGCTTCCTCGCAGAGACTCGACAAACACCGTGTAGAAATCTTGCAGGAGACAGGAACAGCATTCACCGTCTGGCTCCGAAGCGAAAGACAAAGATGCGAACGCACCTGCTGCTTGTTATATGCTCGCGCCGCGATGCACAGCAGCTGGTGCAATTATCGCATGCCAATGTGCATTGGCTCGTTTTATTTCACTCGAAGTAGATAGGCTCTCGCAAGCGATCCCCATTCATCAGAATCACTTCTGACTCACGTTGTAGTGATCTGACGAAGGGGAACAAAGCAGAGAATTTACTTTCTTCGTCGTCTTATAGGTCATTTGGAGTAAGAAAACAGATTTTTCTGTTGTTCTATAGGTCTGTGATAATGAGCATATTGCAACTCTATTTGGTATAAAAGCTTGTCTGTTATGCTGAAAACAAAGTTGTGTAATCAATTAAAAATTTGCTCAACGATTGTAGGTCAGCCTCTTGAGAAGCTTTACGACTCAGCCTATTATAACAATTTGCTAAGGCTAGCTAATAATATAGCTTCTAACCCTATGCATATTTTGCATAAAGAGTTTCAACTACTACCATCAAAGAGGAGGTACAGAGTCCCCAGATTTAACAAAGTGAGGCTGAAACACTCTTTTGTGCACCAGGCTATCTTAGCGTTGAACAAAAACACTCAATCAGAAATCAAGAGTACTGTGAAGGTGTTAGATGCATAAGTGTTTTTTTGAGTGAATGTATAATATGTGATGTTTAAGTGTATGTCGATGTAGAATGTATGTTAGATGTTGTAAACATAGACACTGTTATGCAAGAAAAATTTCAGACTCGTCTGACAATAAAGTATAAAAGTAAAGTAAAAGTATGTAAAGATTCATTACACTGTTACATATGTGTTTTTTGTCTCAACTGTAACATTACTGTTACAAATATTTTGACATTATTTTTGTGTGTATTTGTTGACTGTTTAAGTGCAATAAGCAGTGAAAAAGAACTCAATTTAGTACTGAGACAGGATAGATGGCATTATGTGCGCTCACTTTGGGCGCGAGCACAAAATCTGCGGGAATTAGTAAAATTATGCACAATGCGCGCAGTCCCAAATTAGTTGACATGTAGCTGCAAAGTTACTTAGAGTTGGTAGAATGTCTAAAATTTCAAAATAAAGTATTACCGATCCTGGTTAACTGTCTAGACTGGCAGTACATTGGGAAAAAAGATGAGAACTCGGTTATTATGACATTGACACTAACTTTATTGATTTCTACTAATGGTTAGAATTGAATTTATAATAGAATACGGAAAAGAATACATGCAGTGTAAAAGCATGAAAGCTTGATAAAGTGAGTTATGAGTGAAAGTAATATTTATCTTGCATAGATAAAATTACATATTGGCTTGCATCCCTTTACTTTACAATGCTTTTATCTACCAGAGCTAAACCTGATTTCAGCATTGAAAGTCTCAAAACACATGCCTACGACGAAATTGAATCGTCATAATAAACTGCAATTAGACAGTATCCTAATAATCAATTTTACACACAAATTATTTTACATACTGTAGAATTATTAACGACTGACATAATAATGACATAAGTAGTCACTTATGTCACTGACTCTTAAAATGAAAATCTGCAAAAGTCAATAGTTAGTAAGAATTTTTTTATGTATGCTCACTAAGGCTGCATTTATTTGATCAATATACAGCAAAAATGCATTACAATTTTAAAATGTAATTTTTTCTTGTGATGGCAAAGCTGAAGTTTCAGTAGCCATTACTCCAGTCCAGAGCCATAGAGAGAAAGAGTTGCGACACGCTTTGATGTCGCTGCAACGGCTGTCACGTGGTTCATGTAAGCCCCAATAGTTCCAAAACATACGCGGGCTGTCATGTTCTTCTATGGACAGACAGCAGCGATTGCATTATTAAACGGTAGATATAAAATAAAACACACACCCAAGTACTTTTTAAGCTGTTATTGCATTTTGTTAATGTCAGTTTTGCATTTGGAGAGGCAGGGTGACAACTTAGATAAGTTTTAGGCTATAATTTTGGAGGGAAAAGCTTAGTGTTCATGTTCGCATGTAGCACTGGCTTTAGCGGCTCTAACTTAACTTTTCCATGTCATTCATCTGATGATGGACGTCTCGTGATATTTATTTTAGCACAACTGGGCTGTATTAGGCTATTGATTCCCGTGATCTTGCTTATAAATTCCGATTCAGCCATTAGCCTACCTTCGTGATCACGCAAAGAGGTCTGCAGTCCGTTCAGAACTCCAACCAACATAAAATATAAATAATTACGCTGTGCATGTACAAATGAATGATTTAGGAGGGAAATAGACTGCTCCCATAACGTAGAAAGCAACGACTATATACAGCAATGTTCGGTAAATATTAAACCGAAAAATATTCTTCATAAAATTAAACCAGAGAGATAGTTAATGAGTGGATGTTCCTAAATACATATAAGCACATATATGCATAACCCCAATCCATTTAAATAAATGAATTGTGTGTGTGTGTGTATAATATTATATATAGGCTATATATATATACATGCATATAAAATATTATTAAAAATATTATATACTACAGACTAGATTCACGAGAGGTCGGCTAATGTGTGTAAAGCCTGGAACACACCAAGCCGACGGTCGTCCGTCGGGCAGTTTTTGTGCGTCGGCCAACTGAGTTTCCTCGGTGTGTTCCGCACGGTTCCGTGCCGTCGGCTGAAATTGGTCCTCGTCGGCTTTGTTTCGGCCGATTCGACATGTTGAATCGGCGTCGGGCCGTCGGTGAAAGAGGGAACTCTGATTGGCTGTTCAGCTTAGTGAAAGAGTCAATGCACGAGAATAATAGCAAAACAGCGAGCAAAGAAGTCAAAACTCTACAAATAGAAGGCTGTTCTTATGTTACGTCATCTTACAGATACAGTAATTTCATTAATTTATCAGCGAGCGTACTTCGGAAGCACTGAAAATGAATGGGGTTCAATGCTGGAACTATCAGTGTTTGGAACTATTGGCTGCTCCACGACACGCGCTACTTCCGCATTCCAAAGTTCCTATGGCGGTCTATGGGAGTGTCGCAACTCTTTCTCTCTATGGCTCTGCTCCAGTCGTCAGTGTCACATGATCCTTCAGAAATCATACTAATATGCTGATTTGGTGCTCAAGAAACATTTATTATTAGTGTTGAAAACAGTTATACTGCTTAATATTTGTGTGCAAACTATATATAATGTTTTTTAGGATTATAAGAACAGCATGTATATGAAATATACATCTTTTGTAACATCATAAATGTCTTTACTCTCCCTTCTGATCAATTGAATGCGTTTTTTCTGAAAAGAGATTTAGATTGAATTTCTTTTAAAAAATATTACTGACCCCAAACTTTTGAATGGTAATGTATTTCTATAGGATAAATGTAACTAGAGAAACTGATCATTTTGGTTGAACAGCACTGAAAGGTTAAGATAACATACATCAGCTTTGGGGTTAAATGTTGCATGTCCTGTTTAAAGCTTCATTGGTTGCATGTTCTCCAGTCTTGGATGAAATCCAATTAAAAAGGACCAACTGTCAGCTAGTTAATTATCGAATATTGTGCAGTGCCTGATTAGCTGTGATCTTTTACTCTCTGGACACGGATCAGACTACTCATGGTCAACAGACCTTGGCATCTTGTTTAATGATTTCATATTCCAGACATGAATCTGGACGTGTCGCATAATATAAAAACTGCAAGTATCTTAATCAGAATGATTTTCCACTTACTGGATATCACAGCATGGATGAAATAATGCAGATTAATCTCTGTTTGGGTGCTGTGACCTGCAAGGTGTTAAACAGAAGGTTATCATTAGCTGAGCAGAGGATCGTTCATCAAAATGAGGTCTTTATGTTCAGGATCCCTCTGATAGGATGTGTAAGACTGGAAAAATTGGAAGAACTGGAAGAGAGGGCTACTCTCTGAGAGAACAAAGGAAATTAACATTTGAACTCATTCTTGTGAAGGTAGCCTCACCATTCGAGACTAGGTAAAAGTCTCACCTCGGAATCATCCTAATCTACATGTCTTTCCCTCTTCCCCCACTCCCTCTCTCTCTCTCTCTCTCTCTCTCTCTCTCTCTCTCTCTCTCTCTCTCTCTCTCTCTCTCTCTCTCTCTCTCTCTCTCTCTCTCTCTCTCTCTCTCTCTCTCTCTCTCTCATGCTCAAAATTCACCCAAAAATCTATATGGTTTAATGTGAATAATTATCATACAGTATTATACATGTTTGGTATCATTTGAAATCTCAGTACGACTGGTACAAATGTCTCATTCCCAAAGAGGTAAACCAAAAGGTATAATAAGTTATTAAGAGTTTTAGGGATAACTTGTACACAAAGGAGGGTGTGTCTTCCAGGCAAATGGCAATCTGCTCCCAAAAAGTGTAAACTCTGAATGCAAATTCCCATTGTTAGCAAAAAGTTTCCATGTTAATGAAGTTTCTGTCTATATAATGAAATGCAACGAGAGGCTCGGCGCAATTTGTAACTCAAATTAGCCCGTGATGCGGAGTGGATGCCGGCACTCCGCATCATGTATTTTCAACGCATTCTGACATTTCGGCGAAATCTTACGCACATGGCATCCTTTAGTGTCAATATAACACGCACTGTTATGGGTAGGTTTAGGTCTGGGGTAGGGTACCGTTATGACGCCTTGGCATCTGCGTCTCATATTGACGCTAAACGATGCCATGTGCGTCGGATTTAGACGAGCGTCACCTGTTTGACGCCTTGAGTTCTGCGT
Source organism: Rhinichthys klamathensis goyatoka (assembly GCF_029890125.1). Lineage (NCBI taxonomy): Eukaryota > Metazoa > Chordata > Actinopteri > Cypriniformes > Leuciscidae > Rhinichthys > Rhinichthys klamathensis. The sequence continues at coordinate 2,427,649 of NW_026606709.1, forward strand.
CTCATATTGATGCTAAAGGATGCCATGTGCGTAAGATTTCGACGAAATGTACAAAGCGTCACATGTATGACGCCAAAGGATGAGAACGGGCTGGTATTTTATAATGTCAGGTTCACATCTTCTCTCTCTATTCCAGAGCATTTGATGTTTTGTATTTATTATCTTTGAATTGATTATGGAATTGGCATGATACATTTACCTGACATAATAAATTGTTCTCACATTTAATGATGCTCAGATATCATTAAAACCTTTTTAATTTATGGAGTCAGATGAAATAACGAGTTAATACATGAACAAATTTATTTCATTTAAAGGTCCCCTGACATGGGGTTATTTTATTATTTTATAATGTTTCCTGGGTTGCCCTTATAATGTTAGTATGTGTTTTAGATCAAAAATAGTCATAATATAGAAATAAAAGGCATTTTTCCTAGCCTGATTTTAGCCTCTGATTTGAACGCTCTGTTTGAAGGGCTAGGAAAAATGCCTTTTATTTCTAAATTATGACTATTTTTGATCTAAAACACATACTAACATTATAAGGGCAACCCAGGAAACATTATAAAATAATAAAATAACCCCATGTCAGGGGACCTTTAAATGAAATAAATTTGTTCAATCTAAAAAGACCGATGACGATAAACAAGCGAAAAAGAAAGAATTACACAGAGCCCATTGACTCGGTGTCAAAACTCTAGCCGCATAACATGTAGATAAAATGTCACGCACTCTGCTAAGCAAAAATTGAAACCTGCTAATTCACTGGCTTGTCATGTTGCTGAAATAATGTACTAGCACACCTTATCTAGCATTATATATCGCTAGAATTATTACTTACATACTGTAACGTTAGTTACCGTTATATTAACGTTATCTTACTAGCTATTTATAACTTATAGAAAGAGTGCAACGTTATAAAGTTACATGTAGGCTATTGGAAAATACATAATGATTTGAGGACCAAGTTTGTAGTCAAAGTATGGGCAGGCCATAGTCAATGTAAAGCATATTATTGACGTTTAGTCCCTATTAGTGAATGTGCCATATAACTTTTTATCCGCCGTTATGGGTGGCCCTGTTTACTAGCCTGCGCGTTCACGACAGGCTCCGCTGTGGAGGGAGGGCTGGAGCGCAGCAGAGAGCAAGGGGGTGGGACCTGTAAGTTGTGCTTGTTCAAATTTTCAGGCTAAGTCAACGTTTTCTCAAAACTCCCTACTGCAGCTTTAAACATTTTAATAGTAAAATAAACAAATACAAAACAAAAGTATAAGCCAGCTGGCCACACACAACAGAAACAAAACACAACATAAAATCAGGCCTGTTCCTTTTGTGCTTCCGCTCCTCCGTGAGAGATATGAGACCGCTGCGTCTCACAGGTGTCATTCATTATCACTCACGCCACCGGCCTCGCGCCGTCCTCTCACGTCCCTCGCCCTCGTCCTGCTCGCCACAGCCAACTAACTAGAAATTTTGTGTGAAATGAATTTCAAACTCTGGTGGCAGCTAACGTTAGCCTTGTAGACGGAAGAGTGATTTCTCTGATGTTTGCGCTGTTCTGGATTAGTGGGAGTGGCTTGCGGAGCTGTGCAATGTGGTGCATTGTGGGAGTTGTTGTCTTACATACAAATGCGTTATTTTCTGTCTTTTCTCGGTCAAGAGGGCACCAAATTCAAAATTTCTTTTACATTTCGACTACATATATGACCCACTTTCAATAAAGATTAATGTTGAAATGGGTGGAGTGTCCCTTTAAGTTATGCGGTAGACCACAACACTAACTAAACGTGGATAAATTAAACAAGGATGTCTACATCTGTTCTACGGTAAGTCAACAACGTATTTGAACGTTATCTCTAACGCAACGTTAGGCTAACGTTAGCCTAACATTAGAAAACGTTAACGTTAGCTTCTAGCAAAGCCTAGTATATTACAAAACGCTGCTTTAGCAGAAGAAAAAATATATTTTTAGCATAAAAATCTAGCTATGCTAATACAGAGCTTTAAGCTAGATAAAAAATTAGCTAGTAGCAATTACCATAGCATATTTTACTAGTCACATCAAGATTAATAAATTGAAAGTAATAACAATACATTAATAAATTGAAAGTAAATCACACTTCTTACCCTGCAGTGCATGAACAATGCTGATCCTCTATCTTGTTGTCTGAGATGGTGATGGCAACGAGATGCGGTTTATCACGTTTACACTGTGACCTGTAAATTTTTGCCTGGAGCTGAAGCTTTTCATCGACCTTCTCAACAATACAATTATTAATATAACCCTCCAATGCATAGTTAAGGCCCTTTTGGTGACTTCGAGATGGTATATAATCTTTCTGTCTCCAAAAATCATCAATTGCCTCCTGTGAAATGTCTCCTACTGTGACAGCTGCCATAGCGCCTGTCACCGAATGTTGACTGTTTGTCCGAGTGAGTGGAGGGGTCGTGGCTTAGCCATAGGTCAATTAGATAATGTGGACGAACAGGATTAGATAGGTATTAATCCTCTGAATTGTTCAGACCAGTTGAGTTCTATGTTTTTACATTGTCATTGATAGAAGGGCATCCTCTTCTGGCAGTCCTTCCACTCCAGTGGCTTTCACCCAAAAAGCACAGGTGTCTTTGCACTTACCCAGATGGCTTTGTGGTTGATTACAAAACCTGAGTATCATAAAAAGACGAGAAGCCAGCCACACAGGACATCTTTGGAACATAAAGATCATCTAAATCACAATTTTACTGAAATTGCTTTGTTAGATTACTATCTCAGAAGCTTACGTTACAAGGCATATTCTTTCAGAATGAAGACAGAATGTACATCCTTTTTTTTCTTGGATACAAAGTTGCTGGGCAATTTTGGATATGAATCATGTAATGTAAAATAAATTGAGGTGTTATTCTTCCAAGCAATACTTCTTCCTTTCTTTTTGGATTAGCTGTCCTACTAGAGAGGAGCAAGCTTATCTTAAAATATGGAACACACGATAGCTTGGAAAAACCTGACCAGTCTATTCAATCTAAGAAAAACTGGTTTAGAATAGTGTAAAACTGGTTTAGATATACATGCATTCTCTTTTTTCCCCCAATTCTAATCATTCCAAAATTATTTCTGTTTGTTGGAGTATGTTAGTTTTGATTTCAGAATTGAATTTAGAATTACTTTTAAATTGAATTCAATTCCTTAATTCAAAAGGAATGTAAATAGCATTCCATAAAAAGTAACTAACACAATATTTTAAAAGTAACTTTCCCCAAGACTGCTAATATACTGTTACTGCTTGAAATGGACTTTGTGTCATTCAAAATAAAGTCATTCAAGTTGTCTTCTAAAAAAATGATACAAAGACTGTTGAGCGTGTCCTAATAATTACTATATTGCATATGTGTTTATGCTTCTAACACCGATTCTGTTCTGTTGTTTTCATCTGTATAAGGTGTGACCCCTCTGTTATCCTCATGGTTATGTTTTGGTATCTATGGTGACCATCTGTGCTCCTCAAGAGGATTTGGTGTCACAGCACCAAAAACATCCCTTCCCCCTTATCTTAACAAAGCTTAGCTTTACACACTGATGGAAAAATAATAGACTTAAAGACTGAGCAAAGTTCTGGGCTAACAATTCATATCTACAGTATAGGAAAAAATATGTCTTACCTGTAGCCATCAGGTGTGTTGTAGCACTAAGCCTCTGGTCTGCTGTGATGATGTCAAAACTCCATAGGTTAAACAAGATGATGAGAAAAGGGTGGAGCTTATGAAAATGAGACAGAACACAAAAGTTTGTGGGTTATTACATGGCTGTATATTCAGAATACTGAGTGATGTAAGTGTTTGTTTTGCATGTGAGTTACCTACGTCATTTATAATTCACGGCTTGAATTTATAATCTGATTAGAGGGTTTCTACATATTAAGTAAGTTTTGATGTATACATGCATAAAACATTATACCCATCTCAGCAGCTAGTAAACCAAACATTCAGCTTGAAGGTGACCGAGGACTTCACAAAAGGTCAGTTAAACATCCAGGGAGGACACAGATGTTACCGCAAAGTGTAATGACACTTTCCACTGACACTTTCTGCTCATGCTGACCAACACAACAGACTTGGTACAACAAGTTAAACTGAATACCACCGCAACCAAGTGCAGCTGGAAGCAAACCCGACCAAGAGGATCACAGACATCATGTCCCGCTGCTGCAGCATCCACTCAGCACAGTACGCCTACGCCTAAAGGGACTGTGTGTCACTGAGGTGCATTTTGCAGGGCTTTCATCTTCAATGTTCAACCTGTCAATGCTGTTAGTTCAGGTGAGTACTTGACTCCTGCACCCATCGACTAGCACTGCTAGTCAGGTGTCAGCCCTATGAACAATGAAAATAACACCCAAAATGTGGAAACTGGAATGGCCAAAAAAAAAAGCCCCTCAGGAACTGATCTGAATTTGTCCCAAGAGGCTAGGGGAGGCCTGTAAGACTTGATTTTCCTGCTAAGAAAAAAGCCGAGATCAAACCCCCTACAATAAAACAATAAAACGCACACCTGGAGAGAAGAACTCAAAGAAAGAGCACAGGACATCGCCTTGCCCAAACTTATCTCCATGTTTATATGTGACCCTGGACCACAAAACCAGTCACAAGGGTATTTCTGTTTAAACAATTGAGATCATTTTAAATGTCTCAGTGCGATTGATAAAATGGTCTCAATTTCATTGCAGTCATTGGTATTATGAGAAAGATAGAAAACTTAGGAGAATTCTGAGAATTCTTTCCTCTCTCCCGTAAATAGGTGTAACCTGTTATTTCTGAATTGGCTTCTAATTGTTTACTTGTAATTGGTATGGTACATTTTTAACTGACAAATAAAATGTTACATTTGATTTATTCTGGACTCTCCTGAAATCATTATGACCAATAGATTATGAGGAGGCTGGTGCTACCGCGGATAGGTCAAACAAAAGGCGCATGTATGAACGGAGCATAGGCACGTCATCTGAAGACCTTTTGATTTCTGTCTTTAACTGACTTGGCAAGTTGTATGGAAGTGGCAAAATAAACTACACTTTTTTGTACGAGTGAGGCAACCGACTAAAGAGGCATTAGCTAACCCTGCACACTCTGACCAAGATCAGACTGGAGAGTTTGTGACCATGAAATCCATGTAACCCGGGGCGTGTGACTCTGTGCGGCATTGGGTCCAGAATGAACAGATAATTGAAAGTATGGGATATCCAGAATAATCAAATATCTAAATTAATCAATAACCAATGTATATGATTCGTTTCTAATTAGAAGCACAATATAAATTTGATAATAATTTGAAATTGGAGTCAGATTAACCGTGGAGCTAAAGTCAAATTGAAACTAAATTCTAATAAATTAAGTGAACTTCACTGGAGCACTGAGAAGACATAAACGCATTATACCTTCCCCCACGCCGTTGGATTCCACAGTTGGGCTAATGGGTGGCCCTTACAGTTTACTCATGCAAACACTTTAAATTTGTGTTTTTTTATCTAAAGGTTAATCGGTTGATATTAAATTTGAATTTTATATTCGTTTGAACACCAAATTAGAGGTTATTTTAAGGGTGTTATTTTCACTACAGTCTGTGTGTTTCACTGATCTAAATTTGAAACCCTTGATTCATTACTCTGGAGTTCAACCTCACCATCTGCCTAGCGTCACAGATAGCACTCAAAGCCCCAAGCTTTCTAATTTACATGAGCAGAGAGATTTAGTAAAAAAAAACCGTATACTATCTGTCCAATCAAAATGTCAGAGTGTGGACCTGCACACGGCGTGCATATATGCGTGCACTGGGAGACTAACACAAGATGATGGTTTTCTGTGCATTTCCACCCATGCGAAATGAAGGGCCCATCAGGGGCTCATTCACAGTCTGTGCTGATAGTTGATGATTAAGACTCAATCCAGCCCTGTCACAGCTGAGAGGACACAAAGTCTTCTTCTACCGCTTTTCCTATCTCAGGACTGATCAAGAATTACACTGTATATCTAATATAGGCAATTTCAATCCAATTGGACTACTTTCTTTTGTCCAACCATTGATATGTTTGAAGATAAATAGGGCAGTCATACTGGCTTGATTGATTCTGTGGCACATGGAGATCCCTGTGGACAAGTTTTCTTGTTTTTTGTTTGCGTTTCTTGAATGTGGCGTTCGATTTCTTGATTTTAGGCAAGCTAACATCTGGCAGTGACCCAGAGTGAGACTGATGATAGTGATGATATCTCTGCTGGAGCTGCACATGAGAGATAAGAGAAAGGAAATGAAAGCCAGTTCTGCAAGTATGATATCAGACTAGTGACTAAAATTGAACGGAATGACAAGATAGCATGATGTATTATAGTTTGTTAAAGTATTGTACAAACAGTTCCCAGACGTTATGATGATATAACTCCATTTAAGCATGTCTGACATAATAATAATATTGTTGTTAAACAGTTCAAAATAATATTATTGTTAAAAATAATTCTAATATTTTAAATCATGATAAAGAAAGAAATAATGTTTTTTTACTACAAAAAAAAAAAACAGTAATAAAATATTTTCTAGTTTGCCTAACCATATCTTTTTAAACCAAAATGTCTCCTTATTGCAGCCATTTTGCACATTGCAGTTTCTCCCATTCTCTTTTCTATGTATGATTGACTTTTCTCCAGTTCCAATGCACCTGCTTAAAAATAAAAGGTAGGGAACTAGTGTAGAGTGTACAAACCCTTAGGCAAGGTGATTATAAATCATGAATGAAATCATCAGTCCATTTTTCTCTGGACATTTTATGGATTCACCACCATCCTTCATGAGGTCTCATGAAGCTCATTAATGCATTACAGTCTCATAACTGATTCGGGGACATTTCTACATTCCCTGACATCACATCATTCTCGTCACCGTGACCACTAGAATAGCTCATCCCTGTCTGTGGGCTATTTAGAGTGGGCTTTGATCTATTGGTTCTAGGATGTTAGAAGTTGGGACTAATTACCCATGGTGATGAGATGATTAACGTGGTCCTCTAATCTGCCCTTAAAGGCAATAATCATCAGTGTCCTGTGTCTTCTTACAATCTCTAGATATCTTCTTCATCTCTAACCTCCACCTGTCTCTCTGATCTTGTTCATCGTCGGCCTCTGTAGAACATCAGAACAAGTTTGTTATAGCAATTACTTCCACATACACCAGAAAAGCTCATTTATGAAGTATACACCTGTACTACTTTAGCTTAAATGTGCAGTTTACAACAGAGGGAATATGGAATATATGTATGGGATTCAATGTAATGCACTCAACCTAACCTTCCATTTCCAGGATGATGAATGACCTATAAGTAATATCTTATATAGAGATAATTTTAACATCTCTTTAAAAATTGATTGGATGTCAAGTAATTTTTTTTTTTTACTTACATTTGTATTAAAATAGCAAAACATCCATATTTATGTCAACAGTCAAGAATTGTGAGGACTCTGAGGTGGCTTTGAAGGGCTTTATTTAATAAAAAAATAAACAAAACACAACTTAAACCTCCCCAATGGGGGAAAACAGTCCAGGGCAGCAGGCAGCAGGACTGGTGCAAGGCACGGCAAACAGACAAGGCTTCCACATGAGGAACATAGATGACGACCTGGCACAGGACAGCGAACAACAGGAGAATAAAAAGAGAAGAAAATCAGAAGGGTAACAAGAGAGAGCAGGTGTTAAATGAACCAATAAGCAGGTAACAAGAGGGCAGGGCCAAGACTAGAGACTGACAAAAGAGCACATGGCACAGAGAAACAAACAAAAATCGTTTGGATCATTTGACCGCAAAACAAACATGACAGAAGCAAAGTGTGCTCGCACAAACCCACAGGACAGAAGAGAACATGGCAGATAAACACACTCGTCCTCAATGTGCCCAAACGGAAAACAAGACACAAGACAGACAGGAGTGCACGGAGCATGGATGTCAGGACCCCGACACCGAAACCGAACCAAGACTAGACCGAAGTGGCAGGAGACACCACGCCCCGAACATGCAAGACACAGACATAAGAGCGCACGGCCTAGAGAACGCTCACACAAACACATGAGTGTCAGGATTCGGTCACCAAACTAAGTACAAGACCAATTAAGGTGACAGGACCCTGACAATTTATTTATGAGAAGTCCACTACCCGAATTAGACATGCAACTTGGTGAGGTCATGTGACAACAATGTATATTATTGTTTAAAATAATCATTTTATAATGCATAATGTTTCACATATTATGTAGTGTTTTCAGTATATAGGCTTCTGTGCAGTATGCAGTACGATTTTATTTCAATCTGAACATAGCCTTTGACATTCAATCTGTTTATGGGATAATATACTGAAATTCAATATCATAAATCACCCAGTTTAGCTATTTCAAGCACCAGAGTTGAGATTCAAAGCTTGCTATCAATGGTGCAATGCAGTGAAATTGTGACTTTGCAGTAATTATAAAGTCTCTATTCTATTCTGTTCATTTCATTGACTTTATCATATTAGTATTTACTAGCATTATTCATTGACTCTCTTCAACCTATTTCTGTCTCAAATGTCAAAATACTTTTTTCTTAAAGAGTAATGTAGAACAACAGATTTTGGTTTGCATCACCTAAAAGCAGTTCAGTATATTACAGTACAAGAGACAAAACCACACATTTTTCACCACAAATTACAAAAAAAGTCGAGTATGTTAGTTTGTCTGTAAGATGGAAAGCTTGTTACAGTTTGAAATCCAACAGTTTGTTGTTGATATCTGATGGACACAAAAATACACTTTGTACTGGAGCAGAACATCAAGCAGAACGCCCGCCACACAAGTGGATAATTTGATGGCAGGATTAAGACACAGCCACTATGCTCAAACACCTGCTTAATAGAATAAGAAACCTTAATAAGAAAGAAAATGCACAAAGCATCATCAGCCTCTATATAAATAGTAAATATATATAAACAGTACTTTGCAGATAGTCCCTTTATTTGTGTACAGTGCGAAAGTTACCAGGTTTATGTACATGTCAAGTAAAGTCAAATTTATTTGTATAGCGCTTTTCACAATACACATTGTTTCAAAGCAAATCACGATGTTAATGTTTATAATATCTTCATGCCTTATAGTTGCAATTAGCAGATTAGAGCTGGGCGATATATATATTCACATTTTGCAAGGATACAAGCAATCAAGCATGCTAAATATTATATCGCCCTACATGAGTGTACTGCATGTATTCGGATAAAGTTGGACACACTTATACGTATCCAACTTTATATAAAGTGCTAGGTGATAATATAGATACATTTTTTCAGTTAAGATTTGCTACAGAATATATTGCTTTGCGTGAATATACTGTATGTCCGTGGATAAAGTTGCATACTGTATAATATACCGGTAGCCTTCATTCATCTTTATAAATAGAGCTGTGCGATAATGACATCACATAATTCAATCCACCGAGTTTATTAACCGATAGCACATCATAGCACTCTTTAAATTAACTTGACTTATTGTGCATATGAATGCTCATAGCATATGAATGATCAATGCTCGAACTGCCCTTCCTGCTCTTTCACTCAGGTTTGTGTGGTATATAAATAATACATGGATACTCACTGTGAAGTAAGCCTAGGAAAAAATGCTGAAAATGCCTCCTCCTAGAGTCTTTGATTCATTTTTAAAACTTTGCCTTTATAGAAACACTAGGAATCAATCACAGCTGTCTGTCAAAGACACTACGGTCTCTGATGTTCAGTGAAACCTCCACATAGACTGCAACTACTGCAATGATGACGCTTGTGATACAGAAAAGAGGAATGCTTTAACTTTCCAAGCGAGACCCTTTCCAGAATTTCATCGCCACACTGCACTACATCTATGGTCAAGTTGTCAGCTAAGATTAATGGGAAGCTCACTGCCCCATTGAGGCTCTTACCATCATGACAGACAGAGGGGGAAAAAATTACACCGCATCGTAGCCAGGAGCAATGCAATACGTCTGTCTACAGTGAAAGCAAAAAGAGCTATTTGAGGTAAATAAGGCTAAGTTTAGTTACATAACCATCGACCCTTTCTTTAATCTATACTATATCGACTGTGTATTTGAAAAAGCAGTGTTTATGCTAAAACCGGTGTACTGCTTAAAATGAGATTAGACAGTGCCATCTGGGTAATTCAGTAGCTGCTGTATATCTAGATTACAATGTCAGCCAAAGTTCACAAGATCAAACCTATTTACAAACAAACATGTCGGACAGACTGACAGACAAGCCAATGCCCAATTATAAACTCACTCGACACAAAAATAAGTGAATAGTGAGAACTCGAACATCTGTTCACTTCTAGCATCTCTGCCAACAGGCAGCTAAGTGCAGTGATAAAGCTAAATGTGATAAAGTGATAAAAAGTCACATTTAAGCCTGAAATATAGTACGATGACAACATCACAGATATGCTAGAAGCATCCAGACAGCACTGCAGAACTCGTGCCACTCATGAATAGTTAAAAAGGATGTAATGAGAAACAATACTTTTCTTGATCCTTTGAAAATAGCATGTAACCATATTGGAACTTCAAGAACTGAAAACAGTTCAAAAGGCCATGCAAAAAAAAACCTTCTTGTTCCAAAAACTTAAAATGTCTAATAAACCCACATTTATTAACATACAACCACCGACATATTTGATAAAGTAATGAGGGGGAAGTAAAAAAATAAAAGACACCGTTCCAAACACAACTAATGATATGTGTATTTTGGGCTGTTTCGGGCTTTCACTTTGCATATTATGACATTAAAAACAAGTAACTGAATCTGAGTTAATTGATCATTTTAGTCTGACCTTCAACAGTTTATGTGTCATATTTCAGTGTGGATTCCAAGTGGCTGTTATTAAAAAGATTTGCTGTGCATAAGCACAGAAAAGTGCTGTTACTGACTGCTGAAATGCTCTGAAGTGTCAAAACACATACACATGCATCATTAACCTATGGCTAAAATTGAACTGTAAATGGGTTTATTTGATGAGAGAGCTAAATCTTAAATCTACCACAATTTGGAATCTAAAAAGCAACTTATTTATTGAATAGGAATCAATCTTACCATCAAGTATATCTGATGGATGGCCTCTTAAACCCTTCTTGATGCTTTCTACATCAATCACTGGTGCCAGTAGAAGACACTTGGCATCTAGATCTGGCCTTCCTTGACAAATAATGGCATATGATACATCATTCAAGCCATCCTTCAACAAGATTTCTCAATAAGCACTGCGGCTAAAAGCACTTTTATAGCTGAGCTGATGGCATATCTCACGATGCTTCCCCCCATCTAATGCTGTTAAATGGTGCAGATGTTATTAAGTTCATATGAATTGTTATTGCAATAGAATACATTCCATCAAAATAGTTAAGAATATGGTTTTCTCTTACAGGTTGTTAAGATCAGTATAACGTGAACACAAACTTAAGCACTAAACATTGGGATGCTGATGACTCAGTGACCTACAACACAATTTCAGTCGTTCATTAAAATGTAGCTTGCATTTATCAACAACATCGCTGTGGAGAGTGCCATGGTATCATTTGTTGGCTTTGTTTGTCTTCATTGAAGCTCTTTACAAGTACCGTACCATTATGAAATATATTCTTATCTTCCTTTTCTGATGACTTGAGAGATAGAATGATGAGATTTCTGGTATAGTATAGTGATTTTAACAGAAATTGTTGACTATCTGGTTAATGTACTTACTACGTAACTTGAGAGTGGACTAAGGCCCGATCCTGGCTCTGCTTGTGTTTATCATGAAAGAAGAAAGTGATAAACAGGTTTAACCTTCACATTAAGAACAAGCTGATGTCCATTTAATGATTCAACCAGCTGGTAAATCCTGAGAAAAGCTACATATGTAATTTGATTGGTCCATCAAATTTGTTTCCTCTGTACCTTTTTCGATTCATGACTATCTGAAAGGCCATCTGGGGCTTTCGGCACAGTAGCAACACCATTTATGGAACAAATTTGTGATTTGTTGACAAAGCAAAGTCCGTCACAGAGTCTGACTCCAGAATGACTTTTTTATCTCTGAGTATTTATTGCATGTTTAATCCCCAGCCTCATCAAGATCCCCCATCAGTCCTGGGAGCACTGGGCAGTGGGACAATTTTGTGACCTTACAGAGAACCTTTTCACCTGGAGGCATCAGACTTTCTTAGGAAGAAATCGGTAAGAAGAGGTGAAGACGACGAAAACTGAGTTAACCTCACTGAGGTCACGACATGTCTGAATCTCAACTCTAGCAATAAACACTAAAACAATCATAGATGTATTACTCCGTAACTGCTGCATGTCAGAGCTGGCAGATGGCAGGGGCACATATGTGCTGCTTCGTAAAACGAAGAGAAGAGAACAGGGTGACTGTGTCTAATGATTGAGCGTTTCAAATAAGAGGATTAGAAAATCCTTCTATGAACCCTAAAACACAGGACAAGACTCTGAGATTACTGCTGTTTTATTTGGAGCTGTTCAAGAGCCATTGCATGTTTTATTATATTAAGAAAATGATATGCATTATGCACATTTTCTGGAAGAGCAATTCTTGCATTTAAAACAGTCAACAAAAAAAGCACATCTTTGGATCTGTTAAAAAATTACTGATAATTAATTTGAGGAACGTGAATTTCTCAGCTGTCTAACGGCGTGGAAAAAGGCTCCAAAGTTAAACTATGTAGCTTAATGTTTTATTTCTATTGCATGGATTTCCATGGAGTGCTAAATCTGGCATAAGTCCACAGTGTAAATATGAAGGAAATAGTACTTAAATGAGATGAAGTCAGCTTGTGGCTGATGGAAGACAAAATACTATAGCTTCAAGGCCCTTTGACTCTTTAGTCAGAGCCGTCGATGAAAATTCACCCTGTCCACTGCAAAAGGGTTCAGTATGAGGGCATGGAAGAACAGTTTTGATCTAGTGAACAGTACAATGGTTGTGCATCATTTAAAAGGCTCCAGCTGGTAACGGGTGCTTGTTATTCCCGGAAGTCTCTCCTCCATTCCCGAGTAGAGAAAGGTCTTCAACAGAGCCTGGCGTCTCCGTGTCTGGGGTAACAACTAGTCTAGGAGGAGGAAAGTCCACCCATCCTCCATCCTGCTCGTCCTCGACTCCTGCGGTAGCAGCTGCGGCTGCCGCGCACTCCTCCTTAAAGAGCCTGTCGTGCTCCTGTTTCAGCTCCTGGTAGGAGCGGGAAAACATGTGGAATATGGAAGTGGCTGGGAAGGCCATGATTAGGATCCCACTCAGAATGCTACTGAGCGCCACCACCTGACCGGGGATGCTCCTGGGCACCATATCCCCATAACCCACTGTAGTCATAGAGATTATTGCCCACCAGTAAGAGGCGGGAATGCTGCTGAAATCATGTACTCCGGTAAGCTCGCTCTCCGCCAGGTGCACCAGTGGTGAAAAGAGTGTCACCGCTACACAGAGAAAGAGCAGCAGCAGGCCAAACTCACGCATGCTCCGCCGCACCGTCAGCCCCAGCGTCTGCAAGCCCAGAGAGTGGCGTGCCAGCCGCATTACGTACAGGATCCGAAGGGCACGTAGGACCCGCAGTACCAACCCAAGCTTGTCCAAGTAGCCCTTACCTCCAGAGGGTCCCTCATTTTCGTCAGTGGGGGTTTCTCCCACGACAAGAGACACGTAGTAGGGCAGGATGGCCATAACATCGATGATGTTCAAAGGTCCACGGAGGAACTCCAGCTTGCTGTCCGCCTGGACAAACCGTAGCAGAAACTCCATGGAGAACCAGCCCACACACACCGTCTCTATGATGAACATGTGCTGGCATTTCTGGGAGCACACACCCTGCAGAGAGAGAGAGAGAGAGAGAGAGAGAGAGAGAGAGAGAGAGAGAGAGAGAGAGAGAGAGAGAGAGAGAGAGAGAGAGAGAGAGAGAGAGAGAGAGAGAGAGAGAGAGAGAGAGAGAGAGAGAGAAAGAGAGAGAGAGAGAGAGAGAGAGAGAGAGAGAGAGAGAGAGAGAGAGAGGGAGAGAGAGAGAGAGAGAGAGAGAGAGAGAGAGAGAGAGAGAGAGAGAGAGAGAGAGAGAGTTTAAAAAAACAAATCTAATTCCCAATCAATTATTTTTAATAAAAAAGCTTTGGCTGTAAATTTAAAATCAATGTGTTTAGGCTTAGCTTATTAGAGTAGAATTTTTTTTGCGAAAGGGAGATTTAAAATAAAATACCCCAGAGAGCAAAAGGTTGGTCAGTAATGCAAAAAGGAGGAAAGGAAATGGATAAGATAAGGAGAGGGCAGATAGATGCAACGTTTTCAAGAAAATCTCAGTGTTTACTTTTAGTATTCAAGTCACACTAACCGATAAGTCAAGCTGTATCAGTTAATTAGCCAGAGTCAGAGGTCAGATTGAGGCGGTGGGGGAGAAAGAGCTAACAGAAAAGAAAAACCAGACCACTTTGACCTTGAAATGCCTGAATTAAACACTCGATGTTCAGGCAACATGCTGGAAGAGACCCAAATTGGATTTTTCCCTTCATGTGACATGCCTCTAGATGTCCGACATGTTTGTTTGTAAATAGGTTTGATCTTGTGAACTTTTGCTGACATTGTAGTAATCTAGATGTGAAACCCTTAAAATTACCTGATGCAGTCAGATCTAAAATCGCACATTCTGTTAACATACTGTATGCATATCATCACATCGTTTTATCATGTTGTTATCATTCAGTGCCAGCAAGAGCCTTGCTAAAATCTTAAAAACTGAGGGAGGAGCAAGCAGAAATACTGGAAAGATGCTGAGATAGCAGATTGAATTAATATTTGGTGAGATTCATTAGTTCAAGCAAAACTCAAGGGAATGTATCACAGTCATTCCATGTTAGCAAATTAGCCGTTCAATTTGCAGTTGCTTGAAGACACTAGGAGATGTAATGGTTTTGTTGTTGTCATGTGCACACTGTATGCTGGTAAAGCATGTGATGTTATTGTTTCTGCTCACTCACAGGTACGTTAAGGTCAGCTGTCTGTTCACAATGATGCATGTGTAATTTACAGTATAAACACAAATGTGAACAGTCAAATAAAAAAAAGATTACATCTCTCAGCAAATATTCAAAACAGTCCAGTAAGATCTATGATGTGAAACATAGCCTCAAATATTCGGACTCAATTCGGAAACCTCTCCGGCTATAAAATACATTTTGATAAAAGCGAGATGTTTCCTCTCAATCAGGCAGCCACTTCAATTTCTGCATCACATTTCCCATTTAGAATTGTCAACAAGGGCTTTAAATATTTTGAGGTAGAGAATACTCCTGTTTTTTGTCCCTCTTCACTAAGAATTTTAACATCTTATTTGAAAAATGTAAAAAAAGACATGTCTAGATGGATGAATCTCCCGCTTTCCCTAGCAGGACGAATTAATCTTATCAAAATGGTCACGTTACCAAAATTTATTTACCTCTTTCAAAATATCCCCATCCTGATTAAAAAATCATTCTTTGTCTCATTGGAGAGTAGTATATCCTCTTTTATCTGGAACGGTAAACCGCCCAGAATCAAAAGAAGTTCCCTCCAAAGACCTAAAAAGATGGCTGGCCTAGCTTTACCTAATTTTATTTACCATTATTGGGCATGTAATATAAAGACAATGCTACACTGGATGGGAAGAGAGGGTCCCAATGGGCACGAGGCCTGGACGCAAATGGAGTTTGCCTCTAGCTCATTTGATCTAGGCTCCATACTTTGTGCCCCATCTCCTCCCCCTCGAAGCCAATTTTGTGCTAACCCAGTGGTCTATCACTCTCTTAGAATTTGGTCTCAATTTAGAAGACATTTTAAGTTGCAGACAACGTCGGTACATTCTCCCGTAAAGAATAATTATAATTTCCCAGCTTCTCTCTCAGACTCTACCTTCGGAACCTGGTCCTCGAAGGGCATTAAGTCTATTTCCAGTCTTTACGTAGATGGCAAGTTCGGATCATTTGCTCAACTCTCACAATTATTCGATTTACCTACGTCCCACTTCTTTAGATTTCTCCAAATTAAACACTTTGTCCAGAAAAGTATAACCTCCTTTCCAGATTTCCCAGTGAGCAACACAGTCGAAACATTGGGATAAATGCATATCCTTGCATTATCCCCTTCACATAAAGGTCTAATCTCGACTCTCTAACAGTATATGCAATGTCTCCCCGCACTCTTTGCAGGATGTCAGGAGACTTTGGGAGAACGATCTCAGGGAGGAATTTACAGATGTTCATTGGAAGGCTGTGCTTGATTCAATTCATACATCTTCTCCTTGTGCCAGACACAGCGTGATACAACTTAAAATAGTTCTAAGAGCACACTTGACCAAGACAAGGCTGGTGAAAATCTTCCCTAATGTGGACCCTGCGTGCCCTCGTTGCAAAGGTCAGCCAGCGGATTATATACATATGTTCTGGTCCTGCCCTAAACTCAATATGTTCTGGGCCAACATCTTTGGTGCCTACACTAAGATGCTTCAAAAAAACATTACTCCCAATCCTGTCAGTGCCCTATTTGGATTCACCCCTGATAATCTCCCCCAAAATCTCCCCCTTATAGCATTCACTTCCTTGATTGCCAGGCGTCTCATCCTGCTCTCCTGGAAAGAACAAGCAGCTTCACAAGGTGGATTAGGGATGTAATGAATTTCCTGAAGCTTGAGAAGATCAGATATACCCTTAAAGGCTCCTTGCAAACATTCAGGAAGGTCTGAGCCCCCTTTTTAGAGTACTATGAGAGCTTGCAAATACCATTAAATAAGGATGACTAAGGTGTTATCATCAGAGTGAAGCGGCAGCCCCTCCCCTTTTTTTATTTTTATTTTTTTTATTTATTTTTACATATTTGTCTGGACTTTACTTATTTAGTTTATTTAGATTATTATTATTATTTTATGTCTTCTACTCATTTCTTTCCTGTTGTAATCACTTATTTTGTAACATTATGCTATATTGTATATGCTCCTTTTGCATCTCATGGTTGGACAAGCACTTTAATGGACAATCATTCTTGTGAAGATCTGGATTCAAAGGAACGAATTGGGATGGTTGGGTGGGTTGGTGGGTTGGGGTTGGGGTGGGGGTGTATCTTTCATATTGATGAACATCTGTATAACACAGCCATAATATGTTTGTATAGATTTGGCCCAACATGTGCTGTAGTAGAAAATGCTGCATGGTTTAATAGAAATTCAATAAAAACGGTTAAATATAAACATAGCCTCAGAGACCAAGATATGCAATAAATAATTGATGATGGACTAAACTTCGGGTGTACCACATGTAGGCTACATGTCTTTATAATGTGTTTACCTCAAGACATCCAGTGGAAAAGTGAAAAATGCCAAATATTCAACCTTAATATTTATCAGGCGGGAAATAAATATAATATATAAATATTTAATATATTGGAATAAATACTAGCACTACTAATGATAAATATAAATAGAATAATAAAATATTTTGAATGTATACATTTTTATTTTGTTGTAGTGTGATTATTCATTTATTGTTTCAAAAATAAAAATAAAACATTAATTCCATTTAATTTCATCAGCATTGGTAGCATGAAAACAAAACAAGGGAGAAAAGTAAGAAACTAATTGAATTCCCAATTCATTTATTATCAATAAAACCACTTTGCATCTAAATTTATTAAAATCTGTTTAAGCCAGCTTAGCATATAGAAGTTAAAGTAGAAAAATGTTTGCAAAGGGAGATTTAAAATAACATACCCGTGAGAGCAAAAGGTAAAAAAAGAGGAAGGGAAAACTGGAAAATATATCAACTAAACAAAACAACAAAAAATCGGCCAATCTAGTTTCAAGTAATCTGTGAAATACTTCAGCAATGCAATGCAGCAAAAAATCCTCAACTTGAAACAGTCAGATCAAGAAACCAACTGAAATACTGCATACAAATGCTGCAAACCTTGCTCCACAAACACCCTGCCTTCCTATAAGAACGAATCACTCTGCCACACTTACATCTTTTTCAAAAACCTTCAAAACTCATTCATGCTTTTGCTTGTCAAGTGTTGAAAAGCCATTGTAAATTCTCAATCTTTCACTGAAGCAACAGACTCACAGTTAGAGTGGACATATTATGAAACCGCACTAGCGCTGAGGAGATTCATTTGTGTAAATTCAGCAATTTTAAATGTTGAGCACACAATTTGTCCCTCCTCCGTCCAGTACTTTGTCCCCTTTCATCTCTCGCCCTTTCTGTCACTCTCCCCAGTTCTCAGTCATTCTAATTCCCCCCTTCTACTCCAACATCTCATTTCTCAGACTTTTGCTCCTCATCTCCCTGTGGTGGCGAAGAAGTGGCTGTGACTGCAGCTGCAGACATTATGCATGTAAAGAACATTTTGCAAATCGTCAAGCTGATTGTCAATTTCTCAGTGCTAATGCACTTAGGGTAACCTTATCTCTGTGCTGCCACTAGAAATGTCAATGATATCCCCCCTCTTTTGTGCCCAGAACCAATCAGCCGCAGTCCCAAGCATCTATTCAACCTGTACATTTAGAAATCACCTGCAGAGCGAATGAGCAGATTACCAAGACTTATACCAGGGCTTTTAAAGTTCAGCATTCACAGCAGTAGGGCTGCACAATTAATCAAAATAAAACTGAAATCATGAAGCGTCTTGTTCTTTTAACCTTAAAATCTAAGAAATATGAAATGTTCATCATTTAACAAATCACAACACAATCACAATAGGATGGTTAGAATAGGTTTGGCTAACTGCTGCAGTCCCAGAGTAAAACAAAGAAAACGAAACAACCAAACACAGAACTACCATTGACATCTTGCCAGCATGCATCACAGTCACAGTCTTTGTTAGCACTAAACAGGTTATATGAACTGACAGCCCATCATTGTGGTATGAATCTCTGATTGAATGTTAGGTGGTCTGGCTGGGCTGTATGAATCTAGAGGGAGGGTCTGAGAATGCATAAATGGATGTATTGAAAATTAAATGAATTTGGATAATCCGATCTGTGAGCTGCTTAGTGAATGAGATATGAGGACCTAGGAGTAGGGATGTCAGGAAAAGACGAGGGGTTGGACATAGAGTTGAATAATTGAAGCAGCGCTACTGCCACACACACACACTTTTATCTGACTATACACAATTAGAGGGTCTGATAAACAACTCCAAACACATTACCGGCATGTGCAGAACTCAACGCTTGTTATGGAGCACATTCTCATTCATATATGTTAACACACAAAACCCCTGGGGTCAGCTGTTTCCTAAAACTCCAATTTGAACTCAAACCTCTAAACATTTTTCAAATCTTATATTTTCATGGAAATGCATCAGATATTCATCAAAAAAAATATTATTCATGAGAAACGAAACCGCAGCAGGAGTCTAGCCCTAAATGCACAAGTACAGCGCATATAGTGGAAGACATGCTGGAAAACCATAAAGACTATTCCTCTCAATATCTAACATTAAGCATTTATAAAAAGATTCAAATTAAGTTATGGAAAACACTTGCAACTAGGATTCTACACTTTCAGATATTAGGGCCCTGGCAAATTCTTTTATTACTCAGAGTAAGAGCAACTGCATGACTGAATATTAAATGGACACAAGATGAAAAATCTGAAAATGTGAAGTATGGAGCTGTTCATAAAGTATATAACCATGTTAAGCATGGTCAAATTTGTAAAAATCAAATCTTATTTCAGATTAATCAAAGTTGTCACCCTTTTTACATGTTTGGGACCAACTTTTGGATTATTTTCCAAAAGTATGGAAGTAGTTCCCATGTCTGGTAGGTACATTTGTTCACTCTCTAGTCCAACTCATCCTTTAAAAAACATTACCCATTTTAATAAATTACAATGTATCTTTGTAAAAAAAAAAAAAAGAGAGGATAAATAACAACCCATTGCTTCTTACAGGATAATGTTTTTCCAGTAGGTGACACCCTGAAACCTGCTGTTCAGTGAGTAAGTGAGCCATCCAGCTGATTCAATAAGACCAATTCACCAGTTGATTCATTAAACTGCACCAGCTGAGCAACTTTGTTGGCTGTAACAATCTCAGGTCAAATATGAAGGCAGCAGAAGAAGTATTTCCCAATAACAGCTAGATTTATTCAACAGAACATGAAACAATGTGCGGCACACAAACAATACCAGACAATGAGTAATACAAACAGAGGAACTTAAATAAACAGAGATAATGAACTAAATTATAAGCAGCTGTGATGATTAATCAGTGTCCATCGAAACTAATGATTGGTGGGGAAACTAAGACAAAGGAGAACATGTGACTAAAAATAATAAACTTAAAGTCCATGAAAATGAAACTAAGATGAAAAACAGCATCCAAACAGAACAGAACTGTGACATTGGCAAAGTTCACTAAGCTAATATAAATATATTACTGTTCAAAAGTTTTGGGTCACTTTTTAAAATATTTTACGTTTATTCAGCAAGGATACATTAAATTGATCAAAAGTGTCAGTAAAGACATTTATAATATTACAAAAGATATCTATTTCTTCATATTAATGATTTATCACTGGATCATGTGACAATAAAGACTGGAGCAATTGCTGCTAACAATTCAGCTTTGCCATCACAGGAATAAATGACATATTTTAAATATATTAAAACAGATATTTTAAATTGTAATATTATAATAATAATAACAATAATTATAACAAATATTATATATAATCATTCAAAATATTACTGTTTTTTACTGTACATCTGATCAAATAATGAAGCCTTGGTGAGGATAAGAGACTTCTTTTAAAAACATAAAAATTCTTACCAAACCCAAACTTATCTCTGTGTGTAGTATATATATGTGCATGGTACTGCAAATTCATGCACATTTCAAGCATTTACGCAGAGAGAGAGAGAGAGAGAGAGAGAGAGAGAGAGAGAGAGAGGAGAGAGAGAGAGAGAGAGAGAGAGAGAGAGAGAGAGAGAGAGAGAGAGAGAGAGAGAGAGAGAGAGAGAGAGAGAGAGAGAGAGAGAGAGA
The DNA here is from genome assembly GCF_029890125.1 of Rhinichthys klamathensis goyatoka. Taxonomy (NCBI): domain Eukaryota; kingdom Metazoa; phylum Chordata; class Actinopteri; order Cypriniformes; family Leuciscidae; genus Rhinichthys; species Rhinichthys klamathensis. The sequence goes on from NW_026606709.1 coordinate 2,448,737, forward strand.
GAGAGAGAGAGGGAGGCTAGGAGAGAAGAAGATATTACAAAGCTCACAGACATTCCAAGACTGATGTCTTGTCTCTGATGTTTTCGAGCTTTGTCACAGAAGTGATAACATATGAGGCTGAGGACTCTCTCAGAGCTCTTTCTACAGGCAAGAGGGACGAGTAATGGCCAAAAAACACATAAAAACAACAAAACACCTCGAAATAGAGGTAAATGGATGTTTAACATGGTTCTGCAGTCCTGCAGTGACAGTAGCTGTATAGTGTGATATGATGTAATGTGATTAAGTCGTCTCCACTGCACCGCTGCTGCTCACTGTGTCTTCCTGCTCTAACACATCAGCCTACACACTCTGTCTCTTGTCCATAATCTAAGCCCATTATTTATTCTCTGTCTCTGTCTTTTCCACTTTCCCTTGCCAAAATATGTGTTGTCGAACATTCCTGGCTCAGAGTCAATAATGCCACGTCATTCTGAGAGCTCCTAGAAAAAGGCCCCAGGCAGGAAATTGTTGAGGTCAGCATATTGCTTTTATTTAAATCGCTGTACTCTCGACTCCCCTGTCTTCTCTCTGTTCAATATTCGGATTGAACGTTGTTTCAAAGACATAAAGGATAAAGTAAGCAAAAAAACCCTGTAAAAGCATGCTCAATCTGTCATGTTGGGTGTTTACCAGGCTGTGTGTGCTGATGAAGGCGTATGTCAAAATGACCTTGAGATCATTGCCAGAGATTGAGAGAGAGGCAGAGCCAGAGATGGAGTGATTGGGACATTGAAAGAACTATGTGTGCTACATCGCAGTAACCCAGAAACCCTCACCCTTCTGGTGTGCACTAATACAGTCACAAAGCAGAGACAGACATGAACATGACAGATGATCAGATATATCCACGTCTGAGTATTACTGGCAACCAACCTCCATTTTCCTCTCTGGAAAACACACACACACGCACACACACAAACACAAACACACGGCCTCCTAGAGAAAATACAATTATAGGTCAAAAGACTTATAGGGTGCAAATAGGTAAAGGGTGAGATTTAAAAAAAAAAAAAAAAAAAAATTTCTATCCATGCTTAACATGCACATATATATATATATATACAGTATATATCCGATATATACGGATCGTGATTAATCACATCCAAAATAAAAGTTTTTTTTTACATAATATATGTGGGTGCACTGTGTATAATTATTTTGTATATATATAAATACACACACATGCATGTATATTTAAGAAAAAAATATTATTTATATATAAAATATTTATATTTATATATAATATAAATTATATCTAAATCTATATACAGTATATACATGAAAATATTTCTTAAATATATACAAGCATGTGTGTGTATTTATATATATAAAATAATTATACACAGTGCACCCACATATATTATGTAAAAAAACCTTTTATTTTGGATGTGATTAATCACGATTAATCATTTGACAGCCCTAATATATATATATAATTAAGTCTCTTATTGTCAGTGGTGGTTGACTGAACACACACTTGACTGAAAAACACACTTGATAACAACAATATAAACCTGATGAGAACAGACAATGTGCTTAAAGAAACAGAGTTTAAATACAAACAAACCAATCAACGACATGAATGACAGGTGAGCATGATAATCAAAATGTAATGGAAACCATAGAAAAGAACTGAAAACTGTAGGAACATGACTAAAACCCACCCAAAACAGACATTAACACAGATAACCATTACGTTTGTGGATTCATAACCAGTGTTAGGTAACGACGTTATTTTTTCAGTAACGGGGTAATCTAACTAATTACTTTTTCCGTCGTTACAACGCCGTTAACGTTACTGGACGTTAAATGCGGTGCGTTACTATGCGTTGATTCATGGGCGTCAGTTTGGTTTGAAATGTGTGGGGGACAGAGACGCATTCGGAAGTGCACTTTCAGAAGTGCTGGGTACAACGACGCAATATACGTAAATATACGGTTAGTAAAAAATATACTAATGTCATAGAACGGATACCTAATACAAATAAATAAAACATATCCAGTTAACTAGCAGAGCATTAATTTAGTTCGCTATTAAATAAGAGATCTAGCGCATAAATCTGTTGTTTTTGAGATCCAGCTGAGTGCTCGTGCTGCTGCGATCAGTGTCATGGATACAGTTGTTCTCTTGTGGCTCGCGGCGCGCGCAGTCTTCACTCGGACGCGCGCTTCAATCTAACGCCGTTGCGGAGACTATTCATTCCGGTGAAATCACAAAATAAAATGCACACAAACGTGTCCCTGCTTGATCTAGATATATAGATACAGCTATATCTAGGAGCTAAAGTTCAATCTTTAAAAGCACTCCATCTTGTTAAACTGCTTACTTTTTTAATGAAGATAAAGAAATACAGCAGCCTATGTCTTCCAGACTATTTATCTCAGGTTGTTAGAGTTTGTTTGATTTATTTAATTTGCTACAGTTACTGCAAACACACTTTATATTATTTAACTGTTTACTTTTGAAGAAAATACTTGAAGTACAGAAAGTCTACCAGACCAGTTGTCTGACATTGGGAGTTTGATTTATTTAATTAAGAATTTGTAGTTTTAAAGTTTACTTTTGTTGTGAACAAAACACTTGGAAGTACAGGTTGTTAACTTGACCAGTTGTCTCAGGTTGAGAGAGTTTGATTTAATTCGCTAGAGTTAAATGCACTTTATATGGTGTAACTGTTTACTTTTCTTACAAAGATAATACTTGAGGTGCAGGATAAACCTCTTGCTGTCTATCGACGTGCAATAAATATCGAAAGTTACGTACAAACATCTGTCTGTTCTACTCATTTCAACTGACTTGTGAAAACTGCTAAAAAAAAAATCCAAATTCTTTGACATATAGCAACTTTTTTTAAACAGTAACGCAAATAGTTACTTTCCCTGGTAACGAGTTACTTTTATTAGAGTAATTCAGTTACTAACTCAATACTTTTTGGAACAAGTAGTGAGTAACTATAACTAATTACTTTTTTTAAAGTAACGTTCCCAACACTGTTCATAACTAGAAAAAATATATATTCAATTTTGTCTTGAAAGTTTCTTTTAAAATTCTTTAGAACCCCACAGAAGAGAAACAAAAGAACAACAAAAACACTAGAGCTCAGATCACTTGGCCTTGGGAGAAATGTATGAGTTCATATTGAAACTTTTTTTTATTTTTTTTGATTGCAGACTTTGGTAAAGTGCAAACTTACCAATGTGAGATTACCGCCTGTGTCTTAGCATAAAAAAACCTCAGAAGATTAGCAGCTTTCATTTGCTCTCCATTTTATCACACTGCTGTCTAGAAGAAACAGTTGAGATAAAGTCAATACAAAATCTAAATTAAACCCATTTCTTAATACATGTTCCTGATCTTATTGTGCATCAGTGCATGTTTTTCAAAGAAGAAATGTTTGTCATCATAATCTTTAATCAAAATGTAAAAGCTCTGTGTCTGAAACGACTTTGCTTTTCAGCTTACATCACCTCGCCTCTTATTTTTTAAAGTCTGTCTCTTTCTTTATCTCATCAGAGCTTTCTAAACAACACACGCACATTCAGTTTTAGATGCTTTAATCTGTGTAATCCTTCAAAATGCACTTTACTCAATTTCTCCTCCTGAATAATTTCTCCCTCTTTCTCTATCTCTTTTCATCCTAGCCCAGAAACCTAAAGTAAAGCACAGGTTTGGATGGTACGGTACAGCTCTGTGCTAGCAAAAGTACACAGTGAGACGGTCTCAGAATCTTAAACACCTGCCTCTCCATCTCCTGCTTGCTAAGCACTCCATATTTTCAACTGAGACACAGTCGTTCTCTTCTCCCCACCTTATGCTCCTGTAATGGAGAATAATGAAGATATAAAGGGATAAATGAGGCCCTAAATTGGGCCCCATGAAATCTGATATGTTTTCCCCAAATTCTGTTTTCCTTTTTTTTTTTTAAGAATCTGGAATCAATTTTAATGGTATAGTACAGTTTTAATAATCCAAAAATATGTCTAATCAACTTAATTCATAAAACTTTAACAATTTAATCATTTATAATTTTTTTAACAATAATAGTATCCTATGAAATGCTTTAGTTCTTCAGAAATGTTGCTGTCTCTTTATTTTCCTGAATTCTCTTTTATATATTAGTACATATTTATTATCAAAAATGTTGGCAATCAATGAAATGAACGCATAAAACTTTAACAATTTAAACAGTCTTTTAAAATGTATTAAATTAAATTAGAAAAAAATGGTGACCTTGTGTGATATTCTTTAAAATGTGATGTTTTAATAAACTGTATTAATAAACTTAATATTATTGTTATTATTAACCAGAGAAGTACATATTACGTAATACGCAGTAAAATATTTCTGTCATAATTTATAGCGTATGACCGAAACAGAACTAACAGGTTATCTCTGTGTGTAGTGAAGTTTCTGTGTGTATATGACGATAGATTTATCAAATGAAAACAGTGAAATGCTCATGAAGTGGCTCTCAGAGCAGCTCTGGAGATGAAGTTCATGTAAAGTGTCTTCATATAGTGAGAGGGCAGAAAACACCACGAGCTTGAGTATGTGTAGACTAAACTGTCCAACTCATTCACAGAGACACGCAGAACATGAAGATTATGTTTTTAAATAGCAGTCCTTTAGCAGTTTTTTTATTCACAGACACTAGTCTATATAGTGGTTTGATCAAGTGTACAGCCCTACATTTGATTTAATCACCAAAACATTGCAAAATGTTGTGACATGGATTTCGGGATTCCATCCATTCTGCCTTTTGCATCATGCAAATCATAAGACCGTAAATTGGGCAGCTTTTTCCACTCTGTGTCTTAATATGAGTGTGTGTGTGTGTGTGTGTGTGTGTGGAGACAGGCTGCAAAGAGTTGTCCACTGCAGGAGAGCAACTCACTACATATCTAACACAAAAACATCTGAAAAGATCTGCTGTATGTTCTCCATTGTTGTTTACTGTGTCGCTTTCTTCTTCTTCGCACGAGAATGACGTTGATCGCTACTTTCTGGCATACACATGGCGCCTATCAAGTAAGGGTACTGCTGGCGTTGGAAGTACTGGTGGTTTAGTTCTGTACTGTACTACACGCTCGGTGGAAACAAGCCATAACTGCATCATTCTCATTCTGTTCACTCTCTTCAGTGTCCTCTTTCCCCCAGTCCCTGGACACCACTGCTGCACTCGGTCCATTTGATCTGTCCTTTATAGCAAGTTACTGCAAATCCTGTCAAGTGAGTTTTACTACCGTAGTCCTGCACCAGCAGTTTTGTGGTCTCCATCTGCCAGAGCATCTCTACATCAGTCTATATAAATCAGAGGGAGCAACCATTATAACTATTAGAAATGTATTAGCTCCAGCTTCCTCTGCTAATTTTTTTAGAGATAGTCATATTTCATTTTGCTTGGCTGCAGTGAAAAGAAAATGCAGCTGGCCATGAAACAATGACTTCCACACCAAATTGACATATTTATAGCTAGCTACCTGTTGTAGCTCTCTACTTGTTACCATCACAGTAACATAACGCATGAAAAGTATATACAACGGAACAGTCTGCTTCCACTGTTGACCACACATTCAAGTATGTTTCTGGCCTAAGTGTAAATGGCACTGTAACATCCTCTCCTTCCCTCTCAGAGCAGCATCTCTAGCTTTTAGTCTGGACCCAGGAGACATTGAACAGACATGGATACCTAACAGCCAACCCATAAACATCTCAGTGGAAAAATAACCAAGAGGTCAACAGATTGGTTTATTCATCATGCTGGCCTGTAAAGAAAAAGTCGGAAGAAAATGAGGGCTTGGTGGAAATATACAATGTTTATTTACGCAATTTTGGCACGCAAAATAAACAACCACATTCAAATTTACCAGCCCGGCATGACGATTATGGACATGCAAATCTGAAACCAATGCTACCATAATATTAGAACAAACTGCCTAAAAACTCTTGAATGTCTCTTAAAAATAAAATGCCATGAACCTAACGTTGGTAAATCCAGGGACTAGTTCATTCATGGAAGCATTATGGTAGCCTAGCAACTTAAATGTTGCTTCCCAGAAAAATGTATATCAATGGATTTTAGCAGCTCTAGCCATTCAAACATACACTTATGGGGCAGTGATCTGAAAGAGAAAAACTGAGTAAAAATGTTCAAGCTAATGTTGCTATACTATTCCTTGTGGCAACTCTGGGAATGCATTTTCACACAAAAACAAAAAATTGAGCTTGCATAGCTAGAAGAGCCTGCATACTTGCATAGTAGGGCTGGGCGGTATGACGATATATATCGTTACCATGGTATACAATGTCTATTGTTGGAGATGTTGCTATATCGTGTATATCGCAATATGTAAATACATAGCACTACTGACACTTCAGTGAAATGCATGAAAGAGAATATAAAGAGCAAGACGTGCTTGATGTTAAAAAGAGTTATAAGTACAATATATCCCTAAAAGGAACACGGGCGGTGCTCGTGCTGATGGGCACACAGCCAAAGTGCGTACACAGAAAGCTGCCTCTCTCAGAAGGCGATAGTGTATTTGGGACGTGCTCGATGTTAAAAAAGCACAATAAGCTTAATAATCAATAATCAAAATAAGCAGTGAAAAAGAACTCAATGCAGTGAATGCACAGAACGCAGCATCTCTCAGCATGCAATCGCGAATTCAGTTCTCTTTCACGTCTTTTTACACTTGAATGGTCGAATACACATGCTACTATGTCAAATTACCCATCGTGTAGTAGAGTATTCATGTAAACACAGACGGTTATTGTATTGTCTCAACTGAAAGTAAACAGTTGGGTGTAAACCGGATGTGCATCAGTATAATGGATCCGTACGTGTGTTTGGTCTTAAAGTGACAGCAGCCTAATATACCTTCTGCTCTGTGTCAATATTGTGAATCCAACAAAAGATAAATAAAAGAAATAAATTAATAATTTTATAAGAAAATAACTGTGGCGAGCAGGACCAGGCCGAGGGCTGTGAGAGAGCGGCGCGAGGCCGGTGGCGTGATTACTGATGAGCGACACCTGTGAGACGCACCGGTCTCGTATCTCTCACGGAGGAGCGGAAGCATAAAAGGAGGAGCGATGACAGTGGAGATCGAGAGAGGAACAGGCCTGATTTTATGTTGTGTTTTGTTTCTGTTTTGTGTGGCCAGCAGTCGTCCCAAATTTGTTTATTTATTCAAATGGTTGAATGTTCGCCGGTTCCCGCCTCCTTCTTCCCATAACAGCTGAACCTTGTTACAATAACTTACTGCTCTTGACTGAATAACTTTTTTAGCTTTCATAAGCAGTTTTTCATTCCAACTACATGTTAAATAAACCTATTGTACATGAAAAACTTAATTTGTTTAAAGGGGTCATATAATGCCATTTTCATACAAGTTAATTTGATTCTTTAGGGTCTAAATGAAAAGTTTGTAATATTCTTTAATTAAAAATTCTCATTAGTATTGTAAGAAAACGCTAATTTTACCTGGTCAAAAACAGCTGTTTTCAGCACGCCGTTTCAGTGCATATGCCTTTAAATGATAATGAGCTTCGCTCACTCCGCCCCTCTGTTCTGCGGGCGTTTCGACACAACGCACGTGGAGTGTTGCCTTGACAACAGTTGAGGGTATATTTTGGAGAGAGAATGGCAGCGGGAGTCTCTGAGGACACATCTGTGAAACCGTATCAATTTGAACCGGAGTCGGACCCGGAACAAGATGACGGCCGCAAAGAAGTTCGACAATTAAGGCTTGAACAGGACGTTTCTGAATGGTTGGTTAACATAATGTCACTTTGATCTATCTTTGTGTACTGGCAGGGTAGAGTAACTTAGTGAGATGTACGAACGCTATGTGTTTACTGATGTATACGTACTCAGTTTGTAATAACACAATAACCATAACGCATTGTTCATTATAAACACGGGATTATGAATTATATTGAGAACGTCGTATAGAAAACATGCCGTAATGTACCCTGAGTGTAAACCTTAGCCGCATTCATCGTGAAGCGTGCAAGCGATTTGCAAAGATTAATATAAAATATACAATTTTACACTCACTTCTTCTGGAGGTGCAGCAGGGACATGAATAGTTGGTACCGATTCTTTTTTCAGGAGCAGCTTCTTAGCAAAACCAGCTGTATACTGAGTCTGACCCTCGTTTATAAAGCAGTCTGGTGAGAAAAGATTAGCAAATCGCACAAACATGAAAGCATTGACGTTACTCGTAGGGAATATTCCCTTCGAAAACAAAACTCAGCCACTGCGTCTTTATGGGATGAATATAGTATCAAAATGATTAACACGTGCAAGCACAGATATCAATGAACTTGATTAATGTTGCAGAAATGTTTTACTATCCACAACCAAATGCCTTTCAACTTGCGTGTGCAAAATTCAAAATTGAATGAATGTGTTGCAATTTGTACAAATAGAGACATTTTTGTGAATATAAATGTTTTCTTTTGTATTAGTGCAAAAATAAGTTAAGCTTATTAACTTATTTTTGCGTTAAGCTTTTTCTTTATAATAATAGGCTCTATGGGAGGAAATTTCACGTTTTTTTAACAGGCTCGGGAAGAAAAATGCCATGAAACTTTGCGCGTCGCGTTATATAACTTACAGGCTCTTGTCTGTAGGCTATATATTTTTCTTCCCATAGAGCCTATTATTATAAAGAAAAAGCTTAACGTCAATGTAGTAAGACGATGATATTAAAACTTAGTAGCCTAGCTACACCTTATTAAACATGCAACTCACTATATTGCACGTTAAGCATTTTATATTGGTTTTCTATGGGTGTTGTTCATAATCTGATTTAATCTGTTTGCCTATACAAAGTATACTTTATTAACCCTTCAAAGTCTAAGGGGTTTTAAGGCCGCCTGGCACTATGTTGATATTTTGGCTTCTGGAATGGTCAATTTTCATAACAGAGTGAAGAGAGACATATTTCTGGATTCTATAGACTCTCAGCTACAATGTGGATGCATTGAAAATACACTTCTTGAGACACTTGTATGTGTTATAATGTGATATATCACCAAGAAATACATAAACATAAGTTAATTTTTTTTGTTTTTATTATATAAAAATATAAAAAATAAATGAATAAAGGATTTTACAACAAATATTTATTCCTCAAAGGCTTAAGAACACCTGCAAAAAAACTGGGTGAAAAAATATAAAGAAACAAAATAACTATTTACATTTTTGTGACTGTAGTCACCATACATTTTTTGTGTTGAAAAACACAGAAATAACAAAAATATTTGCCGCCTGGCACTATGTTGATATTTTGGCTTCTGGAATGGTCAATTTTCATAACAGAGTGAAGAGAGACATATTTCTGGATTCTATAGACTCTCAGCTACAATGTGGATGCATTGAAAATACACTTCTTGAGACACTTGTATGTGTTATAATGTGATATATCACCAAGAAATACATAAACATAAGTTAATTTTTTTTGTTTTTATTATATAAAAATATAAAAAATAAATGAATAAAGGATTTTACAACAAATATTTATTCCTCAAAGGCTTTAGAACACCTGCAAAAAAACTGGGTGAAAAAATATAAAGAAACAAAATAACTATTTACATTTTTGTGACTGTAGTCACCATACATTTTTTTGTGTTGAAAAACACAGAAATAACAAAAATATTTGCCGCCTGGCACTATGTTGATATTTTGGCTTCTGGAATGGTCAATTTTCATAACAGAGTGAAGAGAGACATATTTCTGGATTCTATAGACTCTCAGCTACAATGTGGATGCATTGAAAATACACTTCATGAGACACGTGTATGTGTTATAATGTGATATATCACCGAAAAATACAAAAACAGAAGTTAATTTTTTTTGTTTTTATTATATAAAAATATCAAACATAAATGAATAAAGGATTTTACAACAAATATTTATTCCTCAAAGGCTTTAGAACACCTGCAAAAGAAACTGGGTGAAAAAATATAAAGAAACAAAATAACTATTTACATTTTTGTGACTGTAGTCACCATAGGTTTTTTTTTTGTTGAAAAACACAGAAATAACAAAAATATTCAAATGAACATTTTGTTCCCTTTATGGAATATTCTGTTTTAATTTACTAAACATCCGAAATCACCCCTAGATGGCACTGTGCACTGCATTTGAAAGATTGATGCGCTTTTCATCAGTCGTTCTTTTCTTACATGTTGTGCCACATGTGGAAGCAGTTGCGCTCTGGCTGCAGGCAGAGTGGAACATCACACTCATTACACTTCCATGAGGTGTCTTTTCTTGGGAGCCCATCTACCTTGCATTTCTCACACCTCAGCCTTGCAACTGGATTTGAGATTGGCACAGGTGTGTGTCCAGTTCTCCTCTGTACCGGCACAGCCGCGACTGTGACGTCACACAGCTCGGCCACAAGCTGCTCCACGTAGGCCCTGTGGGTGATGAGCTGGTTGGCTGGGGTGTTCCTCAGCTTTTCAATTTCTCTGAACATTATAAAGCCATTGGTCACAGCAATGTCAATAAAATGAAAGAACATGGTTCTGTACCATCTTCTAGTTGTGTGGTGAACTGAATAGTACTGTATCAGCTGGTCTGATAAGTCCACTCCCCCCATGTACTTGTTGTAGTCCACAATAGGTTTTGGCACTGGTATGTTTGTCTCCTCCCAGGATCCATCCCTCTTTTTCTGCTTCCTCTTGACAGTGTCCCCATCATAAGCAACATGGACACTGCTGCACATTGCCACCTCCCTGTTGTCCATCCACTTGGTGAAGAGAAGGTCATCTTCTCTTATCCACCTGAGAGTTCCTCTGGGGGATTTCTTGGTCAGCTGGTTTATTTTTGTTTTTGGAGCCTCCTTCCTCCCTTCACGTATGGTCCCACAGGCTCCAAAATTGAGGGACAGCAGGTGCCTGAAGAGTTTTGGGCTGGTGTAAAAATTATCACAGTAGAGGTGATAACCACTGCCTAGGAATGATGGCTTCATCAATTCCACCACAGAGTCGAACGAGAGCCCTAGCCCAGAGGCCAGCCTGCTTTTACCTGTGTAGATGTTGAAGTCACAGGTATAGCCATTGCTGGAGTCTGCCAGCACAAACAGCTTTATCCCCCACTTGGTGGGTTTCGCCTTCATGTACTGGGTCATCCCAGTTCTTGCCTTGGTGGCCACCATCCTCTCATCAATGGAAAGCCACTTCTTGGGATGGTAGGCAGACTGACAGGCGGCCTTTATCTCCGTCATCAGTGGCTTCAAACGAAAGAGTGTGTCATACTCATCTGGCTGAGTCTGCTTCTTTCTGTCATTCACAACATCTTCGTCTGGGTCACTCATATGAATATTCCAGGATATGGTACGGAACCTATCCCTTGACATGACCATGTTTGGAAAATTCACAGAAAAAATGTTTTTTCTCTTCCAATAGTCATTTATCGCTGGCAGCTTCAGAACTCCCATGTACAAAACTAAGCCAATATATTTGAACATCTCTGCAGGGTTGATGGTGGTCCACTTGTACCTTTTCCCAGCAGCCAGGTTTCTCTCTGCCAGCTTGTTTGTGTTGGCACACAATGTCCTGATGGAATCAGTACTAAAAAAGTGTTTGAAAAGGCCAAGGGGGCTTTGCTCTACAGAGGTTTCCAATTGCACTCCAGGATCCAGTCTGGGGCAAAACCTATGTGGAATGGGGGCTACATCAGGATCATTTTCGGTCTTCCATCCTGGTTCCAGCTGGTCTGGTGGTGCTGGACATCTGACAGGTGAAAGTGACTGCCTCCTTCCCCTATGACGTGACCTCAAGGCAGGGGTCACAGACGATCTTGGTGGCTCTGTGGCAGTGCTGGAGGAGCCGGGTCGAGGAGGACAAATGGATCTGCGGGCTGCAGGAGGAGACCTAGATCGGCGGGCTGCAGGAGGAGACCTAGATCGGCGGGCTGCAGGACGAGACCTAGATCGGCGGGCTGCAGGAGGAGACCTAGATCGGCGGGCTGCAGGACGAGACCTAGATCGGCGGGCTGCAGGAGGAGCAGAAGCGGTGCTGGGTGGAAAAGGCCGAGCAGTCGGGGTCCTGGGTTCAGCAGATGTACTCAGCTGCTCTGTGGTTTCCTGATTTAGACTAAAACACACAGATTTTGTCATTAGTTTAGATTCCCACATATCAAAAGTTGTACAGCATTTCTTATAATGAAATAAAGATTAGCTATTCATCATCATGTGTGCATTTTTTACATTCAAGTCATAGGACTTCTAAAAACAAAATGATTACCAGAGTCTTCATCATAGTATTATAGGCACAGAGTAAATGCAATGTCTAAACCAACCAAACCCCCTCCCATGTAGACACATAATACAGGCCTTAGATAATACTGACTGCACCATTATTTATAAAAAGCTACAAAAAAATTCCCCTAAAAAAACATTACAATAAAATGCACAGAGTAAATACATTCTAAACAAACCCCCTCCCATGTAGACACATACTACAGGCCTTAGATAAGCCTTACTGCACCATCTCTGAAAAACTACAATCAAATTTCCCTAAAAAAACATTACAATAAAATGGACAAGCAAAGTAAACGAAATAGCTTATAAATGAAGATGGACTACATGCGACCAAAACGCGCACATTGTTTGATTGCGCACATTGTTTGATTACTGCTCCGTTATTTCTGAAAAGCTATAATAAAATAATTTTACTAAAAACACGATACAATATATATTAGAAAATATATTATCAGCAATATAGCATTCATGAGTCACTTACTCCTCAAATGGATCGATTCCGTCCAAGATTTGATCCTCTTCCTCCGAGTCAAACCGATCTGGATCAGATCCGTTTTCACTCTCATCGCTGTCGGCAAAAAGCATACCAGCAACTTGCTCGGCAGTGAATCTTTGTTGTGCCATGTTTTCTGAGAAAATATCTTGCAAAGTACAAGCGTATCTGGTATCTCCAAATGTGCGCGTCCAAAGACCGTATACAAAATGTTGCGTCAGCAAACAATTCGGGAATCACAGGTGGAACTGATTCTAAATCCCTCCCCTTTTTTTCGTTCCTAGACCACCTGACAACGTCATTTTTTGTTTTTGACCTGTGATTGGTTCACACACAGGTCTGCGATTGGTTCACACACACCCAAAGCATTTTATATCATTAGATAGAATAAAGTACAATTTCTTTGTTTTGCGGTAAAATGCTATAGATTTGCACTAAAATACGGAAGGCTTATCATTCGCGGAAGTCAACACAGTCTATGCAGTCGAATGTCAGCTTTTTAATAAAAAAAAAAGTAAGTTAATACCTTGATCCATTCCGAAGTTATTAATAGATATGTCAGGGGTGCGCACTTTGACGCTCTAGAGCGTCAATCGACTTTGGAGGGTTAATAAGGTAGGTGTAGGCGTACTAAATGTAGTGCTTCAATATCACTCACATTGAGCGTAAATGGGCAAGATCGCTCGATTACGCTGCCGTTGTCTGTTTTAGCAGAATACTGCCATCTAGTGGTAGCAGGTTTTCTCAGACAGTGTGCGTGGATCAAGCAAGGCTAAACCGGTGAAATGAAAGTCTCAAAATCCAAATGAATCAAATAGGATCGACTCAGAAACGAGTCATTGAATGCACACGTGTCACCTGATCCACAAATGCACATCTTACTTGTTGCATGCACAAATTCTGAGCTACATTAATACAAAATCAAGGTTTTGTATTAACAACTATGTGTCTATTAGTACAAAATGCTGCACATTCATGTGATTCTGGATTTTGCACACACAAGTTGTATTGTATTAGTTTAAATGTAGTGACGCACATTTGTGAATTTGTCAAATAGATGGGTAGTTGTGCACACATAATAATTAGCACCAGGCCTATATATTCATTTGTAGTTGTTTGTGTGTGGGTTGTGAAATGCTTAAAAATCGCGAAAAGAAAGTCTCAAAATCCAAATGAATCAAATGAGATTGACTCAGAAAAGATGTCAATGAATGCATGCGCGTCACCTGATCCACACATGCACATCTTATTTGTTGCATGCGCAAAATATGATACACTAATACAAAAGAAAACATTTGTATTCACAAAAATGTCTCTATTTGAACAAATTGCAATACATTCATTCAATTTTGAATTTTGCACACGCAAGTTGAAAGGCATTTGGTTGTGGATAGTAAAACATTTCTGCAACATTAATCAGGTTCATTGATATCTGTGCTTGCACGTGTTAATCATTTTGATACTATATTCATCCCATACGTCTTCAGCGGTTCGGATTTAGGAACATCAAAATGACTGTGTTCGTTATTACACCCAAGAACAGAACACCACAATCGCTTAGACGCCATTCTGCTCCAGCGTATCATCAACAATGACGGACTATGATGACAGCTCGCTCAGGGCGGGGATGTGTTGAAACGCTGCTGTCAATCAACAATCGTGGGAGGGGCGTCCATTTTATTGACGTCACAAAAACGAACGGCTCAATTTGAGGCAGGGGAAAACATATAAGGAGATTAAAACAAAAACACTGGATAGATTTGTATCATTATATGATGGTTGTGTACAGGCACTGCCAACACACATTTCAGTACAATCAACTTGAAAAAGTGCATACCATTATATGACCCCTTTAATTAATATTTTTGTTATATTGTATTTGTCCTATTGTTGTCATTTGACATGAGATAAAATAACACAAAATAACTATATCGTGATATATATTGTTGTTAAATAAAAAATTGTCGAGAAATAAAATTGCTCATTTCGCAAAATAAGAATTTGGTCAAATCACCCAGCCCTATTGCATAGAGTATGATTCAGGCCTTTGAGTAAAGCATAGTAACGGCTGCATAATGCAATGCCTGTCAGCAGGGGCTGAAAACTCAGAGAGACACAAAGAACAATGGATAAAGCTGAGAACAAGAAAGTCCTAGGAGAAAAAATATTACTGTTCTACACAGCACTAAGACTTCAAGGGTGATTCATCTTCAAACAGGACAGAGACCTGAAGCATACAGCAAAATACACACTTAAAACCCAAAACACTAATGTCCTGGAGTGACCCAGCCATTCTAATTAAGCATCTGTGAAATTACTTAAACTAGTTTTTAAACAGTTTCTGCTTAACTTTATAAAGTCGAGGCATCGGTTTCTTTTCGCTACACACAGTAATTGTTGCCAAAAGTTGACTCCGTGGCACTAACTGTTAACTGTAGAAAGGGAGGCAAATACTATTATATTAATATATATATATATTATAAATATAATGATATTTTTATTATAATACAAAACTTCAATAAATAACATCGCAAAGAACATGTTCCTAATGGAAAAGTTTAAAAATGCGATTGTAAAAAATGTGTTTTTATGTCTATGCACAATAAAGTAGAAAGAGAGAGAGCACCCAGAAAGTGTGGCCTACACAAGATGAGTTGTATACAGAGTATCTTGCAAATTTAATTCAAGAAAATTATAGGGGAAGATAACAAGCAGGCGGGCATTAAAAATGCATCTTTAACTCTGGGATGAAGCTACTTGTGGAATGAATCTTTTGATGGATGACACTATTTACTCCATTTACGATTTCTGCATCTGCTGAATCAAAAATGAGTATGCAGCACAAGTAGAAAAATGATCAAACATGCACACATACATTAACAGCCTTGCAACACCACACCATGCATCCTCTCGTCTCACTGTTGTTTCCTTTTGCTTCTCTTCTATTTTATTAAATCAAAAGCAAAAAATCCAATAAAATATTTTAAAATAAAAGCCTAAACAAAATGCTAGGCTTTCAGAACAGGAGTTTTTTTGTATTGTGATGCAATCTGAACCAGTGGACTCCTCTTGAAGCAACCTGGGTTTGAGTGACTTCTGGTTACCCTAAGCTTGTAACCATTTCCCCAAATAAAGACAAGCACCACTGCGCAGAGGAAGCCACGTGCGTGTTTGTTTATACGTACACTTGTGAGACACTCCAGAGTTTCTTTTTGTGAACTCTGTAACCTTGGAACTGAAAAGATGTTAGTGCTCGGAATAGTAAACAACGGGCAGGCATAAGCAGGCACAGCTTCACTTCGGAACATTTTCTTTCAAGTCATGCTGCTCATTTAAGCAGTTCAAGCAAGTCAATTCGTTCTGGACCGCAGCTCCAGCTTTAACAAAGGTGATTCTGGTGCAATAACACTTTTGACCTACACTGGCACTTTGTGGCTTGGAAACTCCTGCTGTTAAGTGTCATATAAAAGCCTATTCTGTAAGCTGCATGTGAGGACAATCACATCCCAATTTCTCCTGCATCAATATTGGAGCACCGCAGGGTTGCTAGTTCTCTTATTTCCTTGACACTACAAAAAAGTCCATTTGCAGTAGAGAGACAGTCTGCATTCTCGTAAAAGGGAAAAACTAAAACTCAACTCTCTCAAAGCCATGGAATTAGAAATCAACCCTCCCAACCCACTTAAGCAGTGTTTCTTGCACCATTATTCAACTGCTGAATTTCCTGCCCCATGGCAAAACCAATTTAGATTTTAGCTGAGATGTAAGCTTGCAGTGTGAATTTAATATAATGAAAGAGAAAGAATAGGTTCTGCGAAATAATATAAATTTATTTATTAATAATATGATATAATATAATATAATAATAGTCATGTTAAGATGAAATATAACTTTTCTTAACACGATTATAAGGCCACAAAGAGAAAGTGCTTTTTGCATACGTGCGTTTGCAGTTGTTCCTACATTTAGGCTATCAGAAATTTAGAATACATTTTAGTATGAACGTTTTTGGTGAATCATGATTTGTTCGTGTAAACGTTTCCATGCAGATTTCCTGAACAAAATGGAGTCAATGAGTTGTAATTAAGGTATTTGAAAAAACAGCGCAAATGGAAAGTGAAGGGGCGATCTATATTATTTCTCTAAATGAAGCATATGTATTTAAGCCACAAAACAAACCTATTACTGAAAAAAGCACAATACACAATTTCCTAGGGTGCATGAAGTCGGTACTTAAAATATATTTGGAAAACTGTGAGTGACGCTGTCAATGAAACAGTCAAAGAGATTCATGATCTGAATCAACGTCATGACTTATCAGTTTAAATAGTTGCAATAACTCACTGAACTGAATTTTATTTCTGTCAGTCATATCTGGTTCAGAATAAACCAACAGTACTCAACCGAGTCCCAGAGTCTTAAGAAACGTTCAAGGGGGCCATAAGACGACTTAAAAAGATTTCAAATTAGACAAAAAAAGCCTTAAAATAAGTCCAAACAACTAAAAAAAACCATCATGCATTGTTGTAGAAGCAGACAATGACGAAGAAGATTAGGTTAAAAGTCTTTAATATCAAACTCAGACGGTAAATCCAACAAATCCAGACGAGATGGTTCAACTGAGAACAGACAAGAGAACACACAACAGAACACTGAAAAGAGAGCAACTTAAATACAAAGCAAATGAGGGAAATAATGATGAACAGCTGTGCAGATCAAATTAATTACCATGACAACTGATAAAGTGGCAGGAAACTGAACAAAGAAACACATGTGACTGTAAATAACAAACTAAAAGTCCATGAAAATGAAACTAAGAATGAGTGTCTGTGACAAAATCAAGTTATGAGGCCTTTGAATATTGTTGTGAACAATGGAGGTATCAACTGGAATACACAATCACTAGCCTGGTTTCCATTACAGATTTGCACAAAACTTTTGCAATATTTCCTAAATGTCAATAAAAAACTATTGCGAAATGACGGCGTTTCCATTAACCAATGTTATGCGACTAAAAAGTACATTTTACCCCTCGCAATAAGTCAAAACAAAGCCTGAGGCTAACTTAACGTCCACTTAACTTGCATTAGCCTGGTGTATTTTAGTTTTACTAGCGTTCATCAATGTGAAAATTCTGGCCAAGTATTTTGTCCTTCGGATGAGGCGTTAAACCGAGACTCTCTGTGGTCACAAAAAATCCCAGGATGTCTTCCGAGAGAAGGGGTGTAACCCCGGCATCCTGACCAAATTTTCCCAGTGGCCTCTGTCCATCATGGCCTCCTAAGCATCCCCATATATATATATATACTGTATATACTAATTGGCTTCATCACTCTGTCTCTCCTCCACCAATAAGCTGGTGTGTGGTGGGCGTACTGGCGCACTATGGCTGCCGTCGCATCATCCAGGTGGATGCTGCACATTGGTGGTGATTGAGGAGATTCCCCCTTCCATGTAAAGCGCTTTGAGTGCCTAGAAAAGCGCAATATAAACGTAATGAATTATTATTATTATTAGGTTGAAATACTTGAATTTTATTTTCCCTATCCCACCATCACTGCTTTTGCAGAGGTTTCCAAAAGATACTTTTGTTTGGGAGTTTTCAATTTGGACCATAATACTTGACAATTGCTTCTGGAAGCTTTTCTCCCTCATACTGTATCTGCTTCGAGGTCTTGATAAATTGTGGCATTTCCTTGTTGTTTAGAATCCATTATTGGCGTAATTCTTTTGTCTTTTATGATTTTAACAAAGAACTCTGTATTGTCTTCTGTTCAAACATACTGCGCCTTCTTTAAAGAATGATTTTGTGACTTTTACGGTCACGTTTCCATTGCAGTTTTGAGAAATATTTGTTTTTCAAATTGCATGAAAACCTACCTCATGCGATATATGGGAGTTTTTGCGGAATTGACGTGTTTCCATTGGGCATATTTTCAATTCGCAATTTCGATTTTGCAATTTGAAGGGTAATAGAAACGCAGCCACTGTCTAACATGCACATTTGTAAACCAATATTAAAAATTCAAATTTGTATGGTCTGCATTATTTAAATCAGTGTAATTAGTAAAACATTTCTAATAAAAACTACAAGGTCCATGGAGGTACTGGTCATTTATATGGGTTGACAAAACTTGGCATCAACAGAACACTTCTAGAAGCGCACCCAATCTTCATCTAGTGTTTCTTATAATTCCGTTCTTTGACTGCGTCTCTTTGTCCTCATTATGCTGAGTTTGGCTGGTTTCTGCCCACTCAAGGGGAAACCTGCGGCACATTGTTCAGATTGAGCTGTGTATTGTTCACTCTCTTCTGCCTTATACAGAGAACAGCTAAGATCATTGCTAACCCTGCAACACCACCTGTTCCAGGAACTCCCCTTCTGGCAAATCATACAGCCAAAATGCAAAACTGCAACACAACACCGAAACCACTCACGACTTGCACCTGTACCGACACCATCTGGCCCTCTGTAATACTCTGTCCAACATAGCATGAGTAGGACATGTACAGCATTAGCTAGTCTGTCACTGATGGGTGTGTGGAGACTATGATCGGTCACGAGGAAAATTAAACTAACTTTGGTTTGAACTGCAAGACTGGCTAAATCTCATGAAACTCACAGAGATGAATGTGATGCAGAGCTGTAAAACGGCTTTAAATATTCCCTTACTTTATGTGCTTGAGCACAGTCAGATGATTCATTTATCAGTTAAATTTGTCTTTTTTTTGTTCTCGGCACTTTCATCTAGCATATGTAAATTATGAGTTCAACTTTCATTATCTCTTCATGCATGTAATCAAGTGAATACACCTGCAATATAAGATATTTTGATGGGTGTAGCGGTAAGTAAAATTCCAGGTAAAGCCAGCTCTTTTTAGAAGGTTTCCATCAAATAACAATGATTATGTTGTCTTTTTTGTTGCAAACACAAAGCTACTCTTTGCTTGATGCATTGGCTGGAGACTTTTAGCTAAATTAAAAACAGTTCATGACATCATACTAAATATTTTATTCCCCTCTACATTTTTTTCAATTCAGGCCAATTTCAACATGCATTATATAGTGTATAATTTTAAATGAATAAATGTGCCAATTAATCTTCTCTCTTGGCAACACAGGTCAATTTCTTTTGTGTAGTCCGATACCAGCTCTTTGGAGATCAGATCAGTACTGAGTTTTGGACTCATATGGACTAGGGATGGGCCACAATGATTGACTACTCATCTAATCCTCCACCTATGACAAGTTTACTATATATTGTCATTATGTATTATTTATTTTAACATTCATATTTTTAGTACCAGTGATTTAAATGGGTCATGGCATGACAACTCAAAAGTTCCTTGATCTTGGTCTTTTGACATATAAGAGAAAAAATTTAAAAGATTTACAAAAAAATGTAGGAACAACTGAAACCACATGTATGCAAAAATCACATACTCTGGGTGGTCTTATAAACGTGTTAAGATGAAATGGTCAGAATGAAAGGCACCCCTGGTAAATATGATAAAAAATGTCTGTAAAAAATAAATCTGCATTGTTTATCCTTTTGATCTCTCATTCAAAAAATTTGCAAAAATCTAACCTTTCATTGAAGTAAACGAATTGAGGGTGGTGGTGGGGTCACATTATGAAATAAATGTTTTTTCTCCAAAAACACGTTGGCCACAATTATTGGCACCCCTAGAATTTTTTACGAGTAAAATATCTCTGAAGTATATTTCCATTAATATTTACCTTTTTTTTAGCACACCAGGGTGACAAGTAACATGAAATTGTCTAGCTATGACTTCTTGTTTCACAGTAGTTTAAATATGAGGAAACACATTGAGCCATCCCTACATGAGGGTGTGAATAAATTTATGCCAAAGACCGATTAGTCGACTAGTCGTTCAGGAAACCCACCTACTAGTCGATTTTAAAAAAAATTGTCGTTTTATTTCTAAGATGTTCAGCTTCACTTTCACAGGATACTGTGAATTAGTGTGTGTCTCACCAGCACTCGGTGAGTGAGAGTTTTCAGGATGCTCATGGCATACAAACACCCTCGGTTCTGAGTCCTTGCTGACTCAAACAAAGGAAAATTTACACCTGCAGCCCTGGGGAGGAGAAAAGGAGAGAGAGTATAAGACAGCATGGGGGAAGGACGGGGCAGAGAGAGGTAACAAGAGTAAAGGTGAGAAAAGGCAGAGAAAAGAAGCTCAAAAGAAGACAAGCAAAGGTAGAAATGAATATTTAACTCTTTCCCCTCCAAGGTTTTGTTTTTAAAAGTTGCCACTGCTAGCATTTTCACAAAATTTCTAATGGCCCCCAGAATATCTGTTGTATGAATATCTGAACATGCAAGAACATGCTGAACGTTTTTTTTTTTAAACGTATAATTCTACCTTAAAGGTGCTGTAGGACATCTGGGAATATGCTAACTTTAGCCTGATAGCAGTAAAAGTGTATGCGTGTATGTCCCCCCCTCCCTGCAAATCGCCATCCAAAGCCACACCTCCTGAAAGCATGAAAGTGCACAGCCAAGAAGACAGTCAAGAAGATGGAGACATTGTTACTACAATACCAATATGATGTTTTATTCACCGGTGAAAATTTATATTACAATTAGTAACACTACAATACCAAACGTATTTTTTTTTAAACGTGTTTGTTTAGCTAGCAAAACTTGTCAGTGTGTGTGCACAGTGGTATGCAAACACACATTGACCGAAAGGGGACACATGCTATAGGACCGTTCGGACCGAAAGATACGATTGAACGAACATTTTATGGTCCTACGCTTCCACAGACAACATATATTCATAAAATTACAGTTAGTCCGATTAACAGAGTGATTGCTATCAGGATATGAGGAGACTTTAAACCAGCATAACAAAGAAAAATTCTGCAGAGAATCACCTACGGCACCTTTAATGCATTCTTTTTTAATCAACCCTTGAATGTGGGGGAGTTTCATTTTATGCAAAAAGCTGAAAAAAAAAGCATTTTTGTCAAATACTACATCCAGATCGGATTCAGAACGCTGACCAAAACATAGATGGAGTAGATCGAGTCCATTAACACCCCCAAAGCTTGAGTAACATTAGGCACTTTTGACTTTTATGCTGTTTAATGTTGATGATCGTGTTATTTTACATGCATACATATGCTATTGCTTGTTTCTGTTTCTTCTTCACATGATTTTGATCAGGAGATTCAGTACTGAATCAGAAGATGTGTCATAGATCCCCCCTAACGTATAACGGAAATTCCATCAATGGCGGGGAAAGAGTTAAGAAAGCAGAGGGAAAACTAGAAAAATGCAGGGCTAGAGTGCATCTACTGTAGGACAAGAGGGGACTAAAGTTAAATATCTAGCTATAGGAAGGAGTGAAGCACAGATCCATAGGGAATATCCTATGGATGCTCAGACTCTAATGACTATCTGATGTTTTATCCCGAACTAGTAGAATGAAGGTTAGTTCATTTTTTTTAAATATATAATAAACTATTACAAACCTGCAGAAGGTATACCCATGCGTACACATAATACCATTAGGAGCACCGCTTCTGACTTATCTAGCTGCCGCAAATATAAAGGGTATTAGGGCATATGAATCCAGATAAAACTCATCTTATCACCTTACAAGAATGCATTTATTGTTATCTAAACAATATAAAAAAGCTGCTGCTTGGGATAATGAGAATACAGCCTGCTCTCAAACACACAAGATACTTAACCTCTCTGGATCGATTCCCAAGGTTGTCAGATTAAACAAGTTCAGATGCTACTCCATAAATGTTTTGTATCTCTTATCTATATATCCATATCACTCTTAAAACACAAAACACAATTTCAATTGCACTATAGAGTTCAGGATTCACAATGAGAGTGTGTATACAGAGGCCCCAAAACAAGTGACATCTACAAACAAATTATGCTAGACCTTACAATAGATTTTACTTCACCAATGACTTTCAGTGGATGGATTTTCAAATAGATTTACATAGTTGTACAACTATGGGCACGTTCCACTAATAATTGACAGCAAGAAATGTTCAAAATACTTCTTGTCTTGATTTTGAATAAAACAATATATCTATTGTTTTGTAATTTCAAAACGTATTGGGAAACATTTCGAAAAGAGTGCTTGTGCAACTTTTCTGTAAAATAAATGCTACATGGTTTGATATTTTGTTGTCTAATGCAATGTCATTCATATATTTATGAATTCCTCAAGTGTCCAGATCATTTCTGAGACCACTGTACATTCATATAGATTATTTTAGATCTAACTTAAGCTGCATAAGCTACAGGGGTCTGTTTAGGTCACACTTATGTCAAAGGTTCAGACAAGCCTGTGGGTTGTTGAATTTATTCACTGTTTTTCTCTATTAGCTCATTGTGAGTTTGCTCACAGTGTTTCTCACTTCTGTTCATGTTTCCTGTTTACTAGAGATTTGCGGCCTTGTCTTTCCGGGTCTGATATTGAGCTCTAAACTAAAGTCTTGTTGTATATAATTTATAGGGGAATAAAATTAAATAAAAAGGTTTATGCCTGTAAACATACAGAAGTGTGAAACATCAATCTGTACATCTTCACAATCGACTGCACACAAAGAATTGAAAGTGCTGTGAGAGACAGAGGAGGTCATCTTATTATCACTCAGTGAACACATGCGCACACACGCACGCACGCACACAAACACACACACACACACACATTTATGAGCAAAGATGAATGACTCCATGCTCAGGCCATTCCTTTTCTACCATGCTGGTGACACTGACAAACGGCCCGGCAGTGTGAATTAAATATGACAGTCCTGCTGCTTCCAGCGGGACTCTGCCTGTTGGATGCTGGCGTAACTGCATAGACACTGCCAGATCTTACCTTGACATATACACAAGCACATCCAATTACAAACAAAGTATACATTTTCCATTCAAAACACATGGAGCGAAACTTCCGGCAAATGAAGCTACAGTCAGCGGCCTACCCCTTACACTTTGGACAGTGTGAGGTATCTGCCTAAGGGCGATTAAAATTCATAGTCATTTAACAGCAAAAAGGTCTAGTCTTCTCAAGCGGACCCCCCTGTGTGCCTGCTGACATTCCAGAGGTCTCTATGGAGCTGGTTCATTATTCTCTATGTATGTTTGCTGACATTGTGGAGGCATTGCTGGTCCAGTTCATTACTCTCTGGGTATTTACTGACATTGGGGAGCCCTGCTGAGGTGCATTCATTATTTCTCACTAGGAACAGCACACAGAGGTCTGCTTGAAGACCAGAAACTCACCTCCAATGACAAACTCGCGTTCTACCCGAGGAGAAGGGGGTCTAAGTGAACGGCTGAACATGTATTTGGCTTTTGCTGCTTACATATTGTATAAAAAAGAATCGAAGTAAAATATAGAGAGAATTGCTACACATGGATTTACATATACTGTAAATTTCACTATTTCCAGTGTGCTGGCTCGATATGAAAGCATCTATGCATTTGAGAGCATAGAATTTATTCAGATCATATAGACTTAAAGGCTTAATTCAATCTCAAAAGTGAACATCTTCTAATCATTAAAATTAAATCTGTGCATCATATAAAGCAATCAAATCTCTTCATAAGACTTAAATTGCTCGATTCATATATTCATTTTATGATCCTTTTATGACCTTTTTGGTTCTTGTAAGCTTTTTTTACCTGGACTTTCACTGGAGAGACAGAAACCTCTCAGGTTTCATAAAAAATATCTTACGTTGTTTTTCAAAGCTTACCCAACAAGAGGGTGAGTAAATGACCATCACTTGCTCAACCCTCATGTTGTTTCAAACTTGTATGACTTCCTTTCTTTGTTGGAAAAAAAAAGTCATAATGGTTTGGAACAACATGATGACGGACTTTTCATTTTTTGGGTGACCAATCTCCTTAATCAGGTTAAGACATTTTGTGTGCACTCACCCTATTCTCCTCCTCTCTGAGGTCCGGCATGGTGCTGATGCACAGGCTGATCACTGTCACCGCCACCATCACCACAGACAAACAAGCAAATATCTTTCCTGGCAAGCCCGACTGAGGGTTCTCCACCATGTCCCTCAGATCGTTCATGAACTTGCGGTAACGTGTCTCCACTACAGGTGGGCGCAGCTGCATACTGCGCTGACGGCGTTCCTCTTCACGCCGCTCGAGCTCGGCGACCTCCTCAATGCGCGTGTACATCTTGCGCTTGCAGCAGCGTTCCATGTAGGTCATCTCCACGCCCCAATAGTTGAGCTCCTCGTGCAGCGAGAGTGCGCACATCTCCCGTAACATACGTAGCTTTCCTGCTGCTAGGAAGTTAAGGATTACACGAAATGCACTGGGGCTACGGTCGAAGAAGAATTCACGGCAGGCCTCATCGTAATCGTCACAAACGCGAGCGATCTCCTCAGGGCTGCTGCAGGGTTTTAGACGTCCTAAGCGTGTCAAGGGGAACTGCTCCAGCGTACTCCAAGGGAATGTGTAACGGTTACCCCCCACGTTGATGAGGGCCTGCAGGCCGTGGTCAACAGAAATCAGATCTTCTGATCGGCGAATGAACTGAGCTCGCTGATAATACTCTCCCTTGATGGTCTCGGTTTCTGGGATCTCAGTAAAGATGTGGTCCAAGCTGCTGTCGTCACTGACCGAGAGGTTGCTAAAGTCATGATTGGCGTTGCTGATGATTGGCATGATGGCATTGAAAAGGAAAGTTGATCAAAGTGATGGGCAAAGCTCAGGTCGTTTCAGTGTTAGCCTGATACCTGGGTGCTGGGCATTGAGGTGTTTATATGAAGGTAGATCCCATAGGATCTTGTGCACAGCAGTGAAGAGCCAAACACCCCACATCATTTGCACCCTGTTGGAGACAAAGAGACAACAAAACTTAAAGAGGTCAAATAGTTGTGTTCATAAAATCAGTTTGAAATAGTACTATAACTTTCTTAAAATTACGTAGAAATTGAATCATATTCATATTTACAGCCTTGCTCTTCGTATTTCAATAAAGAAGGACACTATAGTGTCTGGAGGCTGGGTGTATTAGCAGAGACCTCCAGACATCCCTCAACTCTTCTTAACAGAGATTGAATAATTTGCTGTTGTCAAGGTGTTTCATTATGCTAGGGTGGGAGTGATAAACTATTTATTAATAGAAGCATATTCCCATTGGGAGTGAGGCTTGCTTTACTGTGTGGAAAGTTAATTGACGAAAGTGTGTTGAGCAGCCCAGTGCAGTGGCTCTATCAAGAACATTCTTTCTCTCCAGTACAGGCTGATGAGCAGAAAGTGAGGGGAGCAAGATGCTTCATAATCACACATAAGCAGGTGTTAAAATAGGGTGGAAATTAGGAAGGATGTGACAATGGATGTGCCAAGCAGACAATGCATGATAATTGCAAACGTGTCTAAACAATGGCAAAATAATGTGCATACTTTTATAACAACAGACAGCATGCAAGAAGGGTCAGGGGCCACTTCTGTTGCCTTTAAAAAGCTTATTTAAAAATCCACTACATGTCTGAGTGATTTATTGACTTTAGTAAATTTAAAAAATCATTATACTGTAACTTTAACCATAAAAAACAAACACCAAAACATTTCCACAATGTCTATGTCTGCCATCTGGTTGCAAAGAGCATTTTTGACGACCAATCAAATAAGTTTATTCCAACAAATCATTTTGCAAGCAACATTTGAATCCCTATAGCCTATTTTAGTACATTATAGTATATAATTTTTTTAATAAAGAGCCCATTCA
This sequence comes from Rhinichthys klamathensis goyatoka, assembly GCF_029890125.1. NCBI lineage: Eukaryota > Metazoa > Chordata > Actinopteri > Cypriniformes > Leuciscidae > Rhinichthys > Rhinichthys klamathensis. Next base: position 2,475,318 of record NW_026606709.1, read on the forward strand.
CATACTGAATTTCACTTAGCTATTTTCAATCAATATGCCGCCAATAAAAAGTTAATGTAACACATTAACATAGACTTAAAAAGTCTATGTAACACATTTAGCAAGAGTTATATTAGGCCTACATTTGTTTCTTACTTATGCTAGCCTACTGTATGTTGAAATCTGAAACGATCTCATCATTTGTCAACAGACTGCTGAGGGCAGCACAAAACTGTATTTTTATATTCAAATATCTCTTCCTCAAAATTAGCCTACCAAAAGAATCGTTCGTGGAATTGTAATCGTTTAAGACTAATCAGAATCTTTAAGACGAATCGTTACCAACCTAATCCCATCAACATAGGATAAATAATTTATGAAAATTCCTGGCTCAATCACAAATATAGGCTAACAAATTATCGTACAATATGATAAGTTCAAACGCTGCTGAATTTAAATGTATTATCTCTGAAAATACGTAAAAATGTTCAAATAACATTATTCTGAAGACATGTGTAAAACTGTATGTCAATCTATGAAAGCACGGACATCAAATAAAGCTAAAGCGAAACCAAACGCACCACCGACATGCTAAAAGTTGATAAATATGCAATATAGGCGAAATGAACAATGATTCTATAAGTTTAATAAATAAAATCTACAAGAGCATCAAAGTAGAAACTCCCTACTCACCCCTCGCCACGACTCCGGACCTCACTTTCTTCAGCAGAGACATTTTCTGTGCATATTGCTCCATAACAGGATACACGAACTCACTTTAGTATTTACTTAACGCTTCTTGGTGGAATGCTGAAGTTAGGGGCGGGAAAATGATCACAGAGCGAATATTCTTCGCTGACACATCATCACTGTCCCGCGCGCCGCTCAGAGTCACTATCACTGCATAGACCCGAGCGAGCGAGTGTGTGTGAACGCCGGTCGGTCACGCGCCCCTCTCGCTCCTTGACAGAGGCACTGTAAGTTTAAAGAGAAGTCTAAATCATCGTGGGGGTGTACTGAAATCAAACCCTGACCACGTACTGTTCACACTCCGACAATAAATAGCAGATTATTTTATTGCAGGTTCCTGTTTAAAACTAGTTTTAGATGTGCACGTCATTGAGCGTCACTGAGACATGATTAATTATTACACTCGCAATGGACACTTAACCTCTTCCTTGGTGACAATGGCGGGACAATTTCTGAATCCAGTAACTGTGTATGAATCATAAGGCAAAATAGTCTACTTTCCTAATAGAACATTTGTTTCATGGCTCAAGAGGTTGTTTCATCAACCGCAATATTCCATTACAGTTCGTAGCCTAGCCTGCTATATCTACAGGTAAGTGCAAATCTGTGTTTGTTGAAATTATGCATTGCACACAGTGCAAACACCCCGGGACAACCCAATTAGTTTGATTCAGTATTTGCATACATGCTGTTCACCTGGCAGCACTATTATGGAGCTTACAAACAGACACATACAAAGTGTGCATACTGTACTCATTATGATGGACATGCCAGGGAAATACTAAAATAACTAAGCTGTTTGCACAGGTCCTGGTGGCATATGAATGGAAAGTGAGACAGCTGGCATTGTGCACTCAGTCTCTCCATCATTGGATGCCAAGGGTCTGCAGCACACATAAAACCCATGAATGATTGCATATGCACTGCTGATATGCATATCCACCCCCTCCTGACTGTTTAATTTTTTGAACCCCTTCAATCATATATTTATATTTGCCACAAAATAAAAGCCATTCTGAGGTCCAGTGTATTTTCTAATATCTGTGCACTAAAAATTGAAACAATTTTCACAGTAAATAATGAAATAATTACAAAGAAAATATGGCACGTATAAAGACTGAAATAGTATATATATATTTTTAAACAGACTGAATTATTCTTTATTTACAATTTAAAAAATATCCTTTTTTTTTACTGCTATTACTGCTTACTGATATTTCCTTCAAACAAAGCACATAATATACATAATGTATGCTATACATTGTGTGTGCATATATATAAATATAAAATTTTATTTTCCCTGCATACAATGTGAAATGCATATGCTGGTTGGTCGTATACTTTAAAGGGATGTGTACCAGACAAATCAATAAAGACATTTGTCTTTGATTATTTCCGTTAGGATGTTACTGATTTTTTCGATTTTTTTTCCAGCCCTACTCTGTATGTGTCCCAATTCGGAGGCTGCATCCTTCGAAGGGCGCAAACTTCAAAGGCCCCGCATTCGAAGGCCGCAAAGGTCGGACGGAGCGTTGTTCCGGTCTAGCCTACGGATGATTTTCTTGTGCTAGCAACTATGACAGCTGCCGTTGACATGCGGCAGTAACGTTTGTACTGGACTTTTTTGAAAGTGATATTCAACTGTCTGAAAACTAAAACAGGGTTCACAACCTGTCAAATTATGTTTATCTGTACATAATAAAGAGTTTAAACTATATATGAAATCGCATCTTAATAAGATATGTCAACATTTGAACCGCTTTAAAGTTTTTATTTTTATTTTTACATTTGTATCATTAGATATTCGAGTAAGTTGAAACCCAATACTTACATTTAAAAGTGTAATCGTCACCAGTGCGCAATATATTCTGGGGTTGGCTAGGCCGTAAAGGATCCATCTTTTGTATCCTTCATTGCCCGGGAAATGAAGGATGCATTTCAATGCTGCAATTGAAGAAGCCCTTGAATTGGGATAGCCTTCGTCGCTCCACGTAATCTGCTTTTGAAGTTATATCCTTGTGAATCCCCTAGTCAAAGAACAATGTTCCGTGTTGTCTGCCAGACGACACCCTTGTGTGATTTATACACACACACACAAATGGGTGGCTTCATCAAGGATACAGTGGTTAAAGTGATGGCCCTACAACATTTAACAGAGAAAGAGACTGTTTGAGAATGAGACAGAGTGGGGAAAGTACAGGAATCAGTTGGAGGATTAAACGGTAATCCCCAGCGACAAAGGGATGGGGTTAAACTGATGAGAGTGTCAGGCTGGGGGACGGGACAGGACGTGGAGTAGCTCTGGCATCTGATGGGCAGTTGTGTGTCCCACTGACATCCGTTTGATCCAGTGTATATTTTGATCAACCTAATTGCTCCTGTGTGTGAATAGCTAGATTTCTGCCAATCAGTGGTCTGCCAGAGTGGAGGAGAATGAGTTATAGAGCTGTGAGACTTTCTCAATCCCAATAATATAGGTGTTTGATGAATTCCCTCCCCCGCCAATTGAATCAATATAATCAAAGATTTGATTTTTGTTGTGCTTAAAGCACCATGACTAGGTGAGATGGAGCAGGACGTGTCGGTTCGGCATAACCACGCTTTTTTGTCTATCGGACAGCAATCCTAATCCAGGACGATTTACATAACATTCAAATTTGTAATCAAATCCTGATGGCAGCTAAGGGAAGCAGGTTAAATGAATTTTCTCCTGGGGGATGGCAGATGTCAGTCAACTGGAATTTGGGCTGGTTGTGGCATTGGAGATTTCTAAAGAGAAATATATGCAGTCTGAAGCTTTCTATGGTGTTCTGTATTAAACATTAATGCTGCAGGATGGGATGTATAGACCTATCCCTTTATGCAGACATCAAACCTCCCTTTGAGCTTAAATTGGAATTTGAGAACAGCCAGGAACGTAGAACTCCCTCGCAGTTACACCACCTCTCTGCGTGTGTGTCTACTGTTCATGTGTGTGTGCTTGTGAGAGAGTGAACTGCAGACCGGATATCCCCATACAAGAGGGCCAAAAATAGAATGGTCTTCATCATCTGCACAGGGTGAAGAACATCTGAGCCTTTCCTGTACCAAAAGCACCCCGTCAGCATTTCAAGCAAAACCTCATGTTCTATAAAATGAATCCATCTGCCTATCAATTAACTCAACATGCAACTCTAGAAGCGTCCACTTCTTGTCAACAACATCAAATGATATAGTTTACAAGGACACATGGCATTGCCAATAACTGCAGCCAGCAGTGAAACTAAAGGGACCGTCTGTCTCACACCGAGGGACTTTCTGTGGTCTCTGCTGTGCGTGCAGTGTTTTATTTCCACATTAATTGAGCCTCTTTACATCAGCAGCCCTTACCCTGGTGCTCAGGTTACCTGGATAAGAACTTGAGCGCTCAACCTGATCATCTCACTTCCCTGATCTCTGATCAGTTTACAGATGCTGCGGCTCAATTTCCCAGCCCATCATGAATCAAATCAGAACACTGGGAAAACTTTCTTTTTTTTTCTTTCTTTGAATGAAAGATTATCAATATCTCATCTTCTTACTTTCTGTTAAAGTACGCATAAAACTGCGTTTCCAATCCATTAAACTTGAAACAGGATTAGGGAAAAAATGGGATCACTGATTTAATCTATCAGAAACTGAATAAAAAACTGGACACTGAGGGTTTTTACTTTACACCACCAGAAACCACTTTTGAGGATGGTTTTTTGACCCTGAAGGTCAGTTTTACTCAAGTTTTTTTTTTCTTTTTAATTAATTATCTTCTATAAGCAGTGACCTTAATTACATAAAATTACTGCATGGAATTACTGCAATACAACAACAGTATTTGGATATTGGTTAATATTTGAACAATGGCCATAGACTTGTTGGAAAAATGTGGTGCTACCGACATTTTCTTGGTAGCTCACCTGGTACAGTATTCCACTTACAATGTGAAGCGTTCGGGTACAAGTCCCGTGAAACATGGGTCACGATAAAAGAGAAAAAAGACTTGCAGAAGCAAGCTAAAATAACATGGTTTCTTTAACTCATCGTTTGCTTTTGTTAAAGGAGTACTTTGCTGGCAAAATGGGCTTTCAATAAAACTTGGCTGCCAGTACAGTAGAAAGGGAGAAAATATGTTTGAAATCAGTGCTACCTGACAAGTGAAAACAGAGAAAGGAGGCTTTTGTCTTCCCTTTTGCCAAATAGGTAAGAAAACTTCAACACGCATAATGCACTAGGCATGTTGCCATCCAAAACCACTCCTACCAGTCTGCTTTGAATACTCTTACCAGAGTCAAATATTGCCTTGCTTTAGGGAATACTTTTTAGCAAACTTGTATTGTTCGTCGGGTGCAAGGGTTCAAAGAGTAAATGTTTGGTGGGAGTGAGTTACTTTTGGTTTCCAGTGAAGGATCCAGCGCATTAGGCAGTGGCTAAAGGCTGCAAAGAATTGTAATACAGAGCGAACGCCGCGATGGAAAATCTAAAAAAACCTGTGTTTGTAGTAAACATTTCAAACTGAATGACAATGAACACAGTGTTTTGTTGGAACATAATCTGTATTTTCACAGAAGCACTAGAGCTCTCAGAAGTCTGCATAATCCAGATTTCTTTATCTGGAACGTTTATTTGTCAGCAGTAATTCCTCGGTCCAAGTAATACAGAGAACAAGTAATCATTGTTAATTTACATACCGACACTGTAACAATACAAAAGCGGGTTCAAAATCTGCGAAGTTACACTTCTACACTATCGGTTAGATTTATGGCAGGGTTTATTGTATGTGGTACGTTATTTTCAAACACGATAGAGCATTAACATACAGAAATGTACATATAGAAATCAAGCAGTTAGCTAACAAAATTAAACAATGTATTAATTTAAGGCAGAAATAGTGAGCTCATTGAAGTAATGAATACATGTTGTTAACAAATGATTAGGATATACAGGTCCTTCTCAAAAAATTAGCATATTGTGATAAAGTTCATTATTTTCCATAATGTAATGATAAAAATTAAACTTTCATATATTTTAGATTCATTGCACACCAACTGAAATATTTCAGGTCTTTTATTGTTTTAATACTGATGATTTTGGCATACAGCTCATGAAAACCCAAAATTCTTGTCTCAAAAAATTAGCATATCATGAAAAGGGTCTCTAAACAAGCTATTAACCTAATCATCTGAATCAACTAATTAACTCTAAACACCTGCAAAAGATTCCTGAGGCTTTTAAAAACTCCCAGCCTGTTTCATTACTCAAAACCGCAATCATGGGTAAGACTGCCGACCTGACTGCTGTCCAGAAGGCCATCATTGACACCCTCAAGCAAGAGGGTAAGACAGAAAGAAATTTCTGAACAAATAGGCTGTTCCCAGAGTGCTGTATCAAGGCACCTCAGTGGGAAGTCTGTGGGAAGGAAAAAGTGTGGCAAAAAACGCTGCACAACGAGAAGAGGTGACCGGACCCTGAGGAAGATTGTGGAGAAGGACCGATTCCAGACCTTGGGGGACCTGCGGAAGCAGTGGACTGAGTCTGGAGTAGAAACATCCAGAGCCACCGTGCACAGGCGTGTGCAGGAAATGGGCTACAGGTGCCGCATTCCCCAGGTCAAGCCACTTTTGAACCAGAAACAGCGGCAGAAGCGCCTGACATGGGCTACAGAGAAGCAGCACTGGACTGTTGCTCAGTTTTGCATGTCATTCGGAAATCAAGGTGCCAGAGTCTGGAGGAAGACTGGGGAGAAGGAAATGCCAAAATGCCTGAAGTCCAGTGTCAAGTACCCACAGTCAGTGATGGTCTGGGGTGCCATGTCAGCTGCTGGTGTTGGTGCACTGTGTTTTATCAAGGGCAGGGTCAATGCAGCTAGCTATCAGGAGATTTGAGAGCACTTCATGCTTCCATCTGCTGAAAAGCTTTATGGAGATGAAGATTTCATTTTTCAGCACGACCTGGCACCTGCTCACAGTGCCAAAACCACTGGTAAATGGTTTACTGACCATGGTATTACTGTGCTCAATTGGCCTGCCAGCTCTCCTGACCTGAACCCCATAGAGAATCTGTGGGATATTGTGAAGAGAAAGTTGAGAGACGTAAGACCCAACACTCTGGATGAGCTTAAGGCCGCTATCGAAGCATCCTGGGCCTCCATAACACCTCAGCAGTGCCACAGGCTGATTGCCTCCATGCCACGCCGCATTGAAGCAGTCATTTCTGCAAAAGGATTCCCGACCAAGTATTGACTATTGAGTGCATAACTGAACATAATTATTTGAAGGTTGACTTTTTTTTTTGTATTAAAAACACTTCTTTTATTGGTCGGATGAAATATGCTAATTTTTTGAGACAGGAATTTTGGGTTTTCATGAGCTGTATGCCAAAATCATCAGTATTAAAACAATAAAAGACCTGAAATATTTCAGTTGGTGTGCAATGAATCTAAAATATATGAAAGTTTAATTTTTATCATTACATTATGGAAAATAATGAACTTTATCACAATATGCTAATTTTTTGAGAAGGACCTGTATAGTAAATTTACCATTGGTGCTTGTTGATTCAGAGTTTGCTTCATCTGAAGTCCTTGCAGGTGTTGGGGCATCTGAAGTCTTTATATGAGGCTGGATCCAAACTGTAGCTGATGTACTCTCTTGTTATCTTGGGATGGGCATCCCGAGATAAAACAGAAAAGCAAATGGAAAATAATTGTACAGAGCGAATACATATGCAGCACAGAAAAGTTTTTCAGTGAGCCTGGGTTTGCGTAAGACCTTGGTTGTGTCAGATGAAAAGTAATGTTTCAAAGGCAGACAAAATGATTACATTTTGATAAAAAATTACGAATACCAAAAATTTCCTTTGGAATAATGTGCACTGATGAATTGTACATAAGACTAGGAAAATGTGTACAAATAGTGTACATTCTGATTTCATGTTGAATTTGAAGACAAGAGGAGACCAATCAGAGCCTCTCAACAATTCCCAAATACCCTGACCTGTCAACATGCTACGAAGAATGAAGAATAGACAAAGACAGGACACGAGCGCAGTCATGGAGATAACAGCTTCCAGCAAAATACACAACATGAAGCCTAATATTTTTCTGTTGCAACTCATTCACCCAGAGGCTATACGGGTGCCTGTGGACTGAAGGACCACGCAATCCTGGAACAGATAAGTCAGCTATATCTAGCCTCCCCACAGACAGTCATCCAAATTGAATCGCCATTCCTGCAAACAGTGCAAATAATCATTAACTCATTCAAATGAATTCCAGCTTTCAAACGAAGTTGCTTCTACACACCAAGCAGCCATCGACATGCATCATAACAAAACCAATAAAGTGAATCAGTCAGCCTCTCTCCTCCATACCTTTTCATGCCCAGGGGCAAGAGAAAAAGGGGGGAGGGGAGGGGGAATACGTTTTCAATAATTAAAACCCGGCAGGAATGATATATTTTAATTTTAAGGGAGAACTAACTCTGATAAGCAAACACGTGCTGGGCTGTTACATTGCCTGGTCCAATTAATCATTACACTGCAACAGAATTCAATATTCTTGTCAGGAAGTATTTGCTAGCTAGCTGAGTTAATAGAGCTCTTTCTCACTCCTCTGCCAATACACTGCTTACAGCGGGCATATTGATAATATGTTAGCTCACCACAGCATCAAACACGGGGAGCAAAGCTTAGTTCTGCCAAGTCAGATTCATGTTTTAGCGTGAAGTTGCTTTTATATGATCATAAAAAATAAAAAAACATGATATTTAAAGTGTTGGTTCACATGAAAATAAAATTTATTCACTCTCATTCAATATTGTTTGACTTTTCTTACATGGAACAAAAAGGAAAATGTTTGCAAAAATGTATGATATAAACATACAATGACCTATCTATCAAACTATCAAACTCCTACACTCCTAAAGACTGTCACGGCTTAGCTTCTGTTGGAATGATGGATGTGGATGGTGCACTGAATTCCTCCTCTCTCTCGCAGATGGTAGATCCAGTCTACATACTCTTTAAACGTCCTTCAAGGTCCGTCTACGGGCAGGCGCGGTTATGTCTCCGCGTTGATACCTGCCCAGAAAAACACACCCAGGCTGTTGTTGTCATAGTGGACGAGATGGTACAAATCCAGGAAGGCCTGTGTGTGTCTCTCTCTCTCTCTCTCGGACTGTATTTTCACTGTTGCTAAATCTATTTTGCTTGTCCATTCTTCTGTCGGAGCTGGTTGCAAACACAATGAAATAAAAGGCTGGATTTAATCTCAAGCAGTACATTTTGAATGAAAACAAACTCAAAATAACACTTCTCAGAATACTGGATACAAAAACAGACAGAACAACCAACATAATATTGACGAGAACGGACAATGAACGGAATGAATAAGGTATAAAAAAAATCACAAGTTAAACTAATCAACGAAATGGAGAACGTCTCAGGTTACTACTGTAACCATAGTTCCCTGAGATAGGGAACGAGACGATGCGTCATCGACGCTTTGGGAACGCCCCCAGCGTGAATGCGTCTGAGCATCAATGTCAACTAGTCCAATGGAAAGAATGAGCGTCACGGGCGGGTGACGTCATGACCAGGAAGGCATAAGAGCACATCCGGTGAAACGCGGCATTAGCTTCAAAAAGTCGAAGCAAGCCGATCACAGGGATGCAGGAAGTATGGCAGGCTGACGCATCGTCTCGTTCTCTATCTCAGGGTAACCTGAGACGTTCCCTTTCGAGGGAACTCGCGATGCGTCATCGACGCTTTGGGAACGAGAATACCCAAAACGCCAGAATTCCAAGTACCTGAGTGTCAGTCTGTTGGAACTAAGCACTAAGCACCTGAGAACCTGGGGCAGCATCCAGGTCCAAACTGTAAAACCTGACGAATGTGAGCGGTGAGGACCAGCCTGCCGCATCACAAACGTCTTGGAGAGAAACCCCAAATAACAAGGCTTTAGAGGCCGCCATACCCCTCGTAGAGTGAGCTCTGACCGCCAAAGGACACGGCTGGTCAGAGTCCTCGTATGCAAGTGAAATAGCCTCAACTATCCACTTACTAACCGTCTGTTTAAAAGCAGGAAGACCCTTCTTAGGTGATCCAAAGCAAATAAATAACTGGTCGGACTTCCTCATTGAAGATGTCCGATGAACATAAGTATCCAGTGCTCGCACTGGACACAAGAGGTTTAGCCTTTCCTGGTCCGCAGATGTAAAAGGAGGACAGAAACCTGCAGCACAATAGGCCTCGGAATAATGGTAGGCACCTTTGGAACATATCCATGTTTCGGGTAAGATTGCCTTGGCCATCCCCGGTGCACTCAAGGCAGGTGGGGACCGAAAGGGCCTGAAGGTCTGACTCTAATAGGGACGAAATAGCTAGCAGAAAATAGTCTTAAAAGAAAGGAACTTCTCTGAGACCAAATCTAAGGGCTCGAAGGGAGCCCCAGATAGGCCTTCTAGAACTATTGCAAGGTCCCAAGCCAGCACCCTAGTGCAAGTTGCAGGCCTCAGCCTCAAAGTGCCACGAAGGAAACGAGTGATCAGGGGGTCTCGACCCAAAAATGTACTACCCACCAGGGCGTGGAAAGCCGCAATGGCCGCCACGTATACCTTAAGCGTGGAAGGACATAGACCTGATACAAAGCATTCTTGCAGAAACTCGAATACTGTGTTTACTGAACAGTTAACCGGATCCCACTGACGCTGGTAACACCAAGAAGTGAAAAACTCTCGAAATAGTGAATATAGTTTCCTCGTAGCGGGAGCTCTGGAGCTTAGAATGGTCTCAACAACCTCGGTTGAGAGACCACTCTCTATGAGTTGGGCCCCCTCAGAGGCCAAACCCACAGTTTCCAAATCCCCTGCCGGGGGTGCAATATTGCATCCCCTGCCTGAGACAGAAGGTCTCTCCTGATCGGGACCTCCAAGGGAGGTCCGTCGAGGAGAAAAATTAGGTCCGCAAACCAAATTCAGCTCGGCCAGGGTGGTGCTACTAAATAGGCTTATTCCATCCTGGCGGAATCACTCCAGAACTCCTGGGAGCAGAGCAACAGGGGGAAATGCGTACAGACGTAGCCTCGGCCACGTCTGCACCATAGCAACCAGCCCCGAGGGGACTGGTTGAGTGAGGGATAACCAGAGTGGACAGTGCGTCGTATGCTGAGACGAGAACAAATCCACTTCTGCCTTGCCATAAAACTCCCATATTTGCTCCACCGCCTAGGGGTGGAGTCCCCTGGCCTCAGCCCCTGCCTCAACAGGGTGTCTGCTCCAATATTCTGGCCCCCCTGGAATATACACTGCCCTCAGACAGCGTAATTTCCTGAGGGACCAAAATAATAGGCCACCAACGTGTTGTCTGTGGGTCAAGAACCAGAGTTTCCTCCATATAACCAAGGCGCGGGGATACTGCCGCGTGATCTTGATCGTACGGAGTGGGTTTCCCCTCAGGGAGAACCCTCTGGTCCTGAGCCACCACTGTAAAGGTCTCACGTACAGCAGGTCAAAGGGTATCACATTGAACGCTGCTGCCCTGAGGCCTAACAGTCACTGTTTCAGAACAACACATGATGGCCCCTCAGGTCTGGGAGGAGATGTCTCAACGCATTGAAGACGACCATCATCTCTAGGCAATTCATTTGCCAAGCGAGATGATGACTCCTCCCAAGCCCTGAGCTGAGCGGCCTTCCAATACCGCTCCCCAGCCGGTGAGGGAAGCATCTGCCGAGATAGCAACTCGATGGCAAAGAGCTCCCAACACCGGACCCTGGGCTAAGAACCAGTGTTTCCTCCATATAACCAAGGCACGAAGGCACCGCCGCGTGATCTTGATCATACGAAGTGGGTTTCCCCTCGGGGAGAACCCTCTGGTCCTGAGCCACCACTGTAAAGGTCTCATGTACAGCAGGCCAAACGGTATCCCGTTGGACGCTGCTGCCACAAGACCCAACAGTCTCTCGAACTGTTTTACAGTGCGTGACTGGCCTAGCCTCAGCTCTTTTGTGGCTATTAGGATAGCAGCTACACGAACGGGCGACAGAGTGGCCCGCATCGTCACTGAATCCCATACCACACCAAGGAAAGTGGTTCTCTGTACTGGAGAAAGCACACTTTTCTTGGCATTGAGCCTCAACCCCAACATCTGCATATGAGCGAGAACGACACCTCGGTGCCGAACCGCTAACTCTTCTGATTCCGCTAGAATCAGCCAGTCATCTATGCAATTCAGAATGCGTATACACTGCGACCTGGCGGGGCCAGAGCTGCGTCTACACACTTCGTGAATGTGCGGGGTGATAGAGCTAGACCGAAAGGAAGTGCCTGATACTGGTGTTCTTTGCCCCAAAGAAAACCTCAGGAACCTCCTGTGCTGAGGGAGGATGGAGATATGGAAGTATACGTCTTTTAGATCTATCGTGACAAACCAGTCCTCGGATCTGATTTGAGTCATGATCTGTTTGAGTGTCAGCATCTTGAACTTGAGTTTCTGTACTGAACGATTCAACAGACGAAGATCTAAAATGGGATGCAACCCCCCATCCTTTTTTGGAACAATGAAATAACGGCTGTAAAAACCCGACTCTCTGTCGGGTGAGTACACCTGTTCTATAGCTTCCTTTGCTAACAGGGCCTTTACCTCTTGCTCCATTACCAGAGCCTGCTCGGGATGCACCACTGTGGGCAGCACCCCGTTGTAACGAGGAGGACGAGAACCAAACTGGATTCTGTATCCTTTCTCTACAATCTGCAGGACCCAACGAGAAATATTCGGCAGAAGCTTCCACGCTGCCAGAAAATTTACTAAAGGAACCAGCCTCTCGAGGCTGGTCTCTGGTGTTATCGAGACAGCTAATTCCGGAGCCTGAAACATAATGGCAGGAACTACCTGAACTGGCTGCTCTAAAGCCCCCCTCAGAGGGCGCGAAACCGATGCTGTGCCGCAGCATAGCATCAGCGACTCGCTGGAGACCGCTGCGCCCTGAAGCACCAAGGGTGGCAGGGTTGGCAGAACGGTCTCGTGAGGACCCCGAAATGGAACGGGCACCGTATAATGAGGTGTACACCACTCTATTTCGGTCGGGGCTGTCCTCACAGGCCTGATGCATGAACATCAGGACCTTTTTTGAGCCGAAGTCTTCTTCGCCTGAAGAAACGGTCCTCAGATCCGGCTTCGACTTAGAAGACTTCGGCTGAAAGGGTTGCGTCTGTCTCCAGTTTCCACGTGGAGGTGCACGAGACGCAACACTCTCTTTCTGATGCACACGATATGATGAGCTTGATGGCTGGGGCTGCTCACGCCCAGCAGCCCCAGGGGGCTGGACACGGCGAGGGATAAACTTTTTGAAAGCGTCAGCTTGCTTTTTTGATTCCTGAAATCTCTCGACGACCGTGTGGACTGCGTCACCAAAGAGACCAGAAGGTTCAAGCGGAGCATCTAACAAAAAAGCACGATCTTTTTCTTTAATCTCAGAAAGATTCAACCATAAATGTCTCTCAGTAGCTACCAAAGCTGCCATAGACCGCCCAATTGCTCTGGCGGTCTCCTTAGTAGCCCTGAGAGAAAGATCGGTAGCCCGACGAAGTTCTCGAATATCGTCATGACTAACTCCCTCACTATTATCCAGATCCCAGCAGGTCAGCTTGATAAGCCTGAAGCACTGCCATAGTATGCAGACATGCTCCAGCTTGACCTGCTGCCGTATAAGCTTTGCCCACTAACACCGAAGTGGCTTTGAGCGGTCTAGTGGGCAAAGCCGAGGCTTTCAGAGACGATGCGGGACCAGGGGAAAGATAGCTGGCTAAATTCTGTTCCGCCTGGGGCATCACCTCATAACCATACTCTTTCAGCCCTCTAATTCTCGAATAAATATTAATTTGAGGGCTGAAAAGTCGTGATGAGTATGGTTTATTCCATGATTTAGAAATCTCATTGTGAAGATCAGGAAAAAATGGAAGCCCTTGTGGTGGAGATGAAGCAGTAGAAGATAAAAAGCGCTCATCTAATTTACTTTTAGGACGAGCGCCCCTATTATCAGATGGCCATTCAATCTTTAATTTTTCTACAGCCCGCGACATAACATCCACTAGCTCATCATATGCTGGGGAAATAAATTGTGAATCTCTTTCCCCCATGTGTGTGCTTTCACTCTCCAAACTCATAGCATCGACCTCCTCGGAGGAAGAGCAATGAAGTAATGGAGGGCTCTCTCCCCGGGCGGAAGAAACCGCAGAGCGTGCTTCCGACACCGGGGGGGGGGAGCGCTGGATCTTTCGGGTAAGGAAGGAGAAAGAGCCCTCGGACCCGTCTCCAACCCCTCCGAAAGATCCTTTTGCGATCCCCAGGAATGCATTCTCCGCGCTGCCTCGGCAGACGCGGGTCCTGATCCCTGCGGATCGCGAGCCTGCCCACTCTCTTTATCAAAGAGTGACAGGCGAGAGCAGAGCATGCGAAGCGGTAGCATCTCACAATGCTGGCACTCAGCCCCCTCTCTTTTTTTTTTGTCGAAGGCTGAGACCGCATGCTCCACTCCCAAACAAATGACACAAAGCTCGTGTGTGTCCCCACCCGTTAAATAACGCGGGCAGGGAGAAGCACACTGTTTGTACACTTGTTTAGTTTCCATCCTTTTCCGCAACAGACAACAGTAAATAGACAGAGACAAAATGACACAGATCGCTTGCTGAGACACAGAAGTTAATGCCGCGTTTCACCGGATGTGCTCTTATGCCTTCCTGGTCATGACGTCACCCGCCCGTGACGCTCATTCTTTCCATTGGACTAGTTGACATTGATGCCCATTCACGCTGGGGGCGTTCCCAAAGCGTCGATGACGCATCGCGAGTTCCCTTGAAAGGGAACAGGTGCAGATCATAATCAATCAATGAAAGAACAAGGAAACCAAATTCAAAAGCAGGAAACTGAACTAAAAAAAAGTGCAAAACCCACCCAAAACAGACATTAAACCCAGAATACCCGTAACAGGCATCTAACTAAAATACATGAGTTTAAAATACTAAAATTACTGAAACTAAAAGTCAATTAAGCTAAATAAAAAAAAGCTATTAAAATGACAAATGCACATACCAAGATTATAACAATTAAAATGAAAACTGAAAATATAAAAAAATAAAAGCTAATTCAATAAATTATATAATAGTTTATAAATAATACTATCATAATACTGCTGAAATGTCTGTTTCTCACAAAAAATTAAAGTACATTTCAGAACACTTTTTGGAGCTCAACTGCCTCAGACCCTATTAAAAAAATAATGCTCTGGACCTTTTGTGAAATATCCACACACATACACCACACATATACTGCAATCTCAAAAAATGATAGCCTTTGAATTCCTTTGTCATCAGTACACAGTCCACGTTGAATGCTGCCATAGCCTAAGGAGAAAAGTTCAAGACAAACAGAACAAGGCTAATGAATGACCTCTAAAGTACATGACAAAGCTTCAGACCTCATTTAAAAAACATGTGCCATTGGCTGAGTCATGTTCTCTTGTGACAGCAGTGTACAGTGCAGCCCTCAGTGATCAAACAAGAGGGAACAGGAATGGCCGGTCTAATAATATGGAGGGAAAGGATCAGTACACTCAGCCTTGCTTGTTGAATATGGAGCAGCTGCCTCATGCTTGAAATGTAATGAATCCTGCCATACATACTCCAAAATACATCTATGACAAACAAATACTGTATGAACATAATCCAAGCTTTTTGAGGTCACAGAAACCAAATCAAAACCAAGTAAAATCAAGCTTTATCCATGTTTTACCACGTAATGACTTCACAAATGTGGCAGGTATCTAGTTACATTGTTCTGTTTTAATTTGACCACAGAAAAAAACATGGAAAAATGCATTAAAAATGTAGAAAATCTAGTATTAAGTAATAACCTAACGCTTCAATATTAAGCACATATAATATTAATACATACACTGTATATATAAGAACAACAAATACCAAGCAAAACATGAAGGTTATCAGGATGGAATGAAATGTAGCCAGCATCCACCATGTCTGTGTGGATGAAGAATCAGTGATTGGTACTAATTCCAAAATTGCTAATTTCGTGATTCACTCATTCAGCATATACTGTATAATCATGCTATTATTTCATTGGCAAATTAATGTTGACCATTTTTTGATTAAAATGCTACTACACAATTGCCGAATTAATGAAAGTCTCTAAATATTGTGAGCGTAAAGGTATCTTTGGTAAACATTTCAAAGCACCTAAGCTATAATTAGCTGATGTCATAGCTGTATTGTGAAACGTGGTTAGGATTACAATAAATGATAATGCCTTGTATTTGAGGTACATTTGGAGTGTAGCAGCCAGATTAAATGCAGGCACACAAAAACACACCACACCACACCATCTTAATCAAATACAGGTCAGAATTGGCCAGCTTCACTGTTCTCCTTTCATCATGGGTTGTTCATGCTTCCTTTGCTTTTAATCTCTCTTACACACACACACACACACACATACACAGTAAAGGAGTAGTTCATCCAAACAAGAAAATTCTGTCATTATTTACTCATGCTGAACCAAATTCCTCACATCTTTCTTTCCTCGGTGGAAGCAAGACTTTCTGAATAATATCCTGGTCATTTGAAGTTATGAAAGTGGATGAAGACATGTGCTGTCAGCTAAAAAAACACCATAAAAAGTGACTCATAAGACTTGCGTGCTATATTGCAAGTCTTCAAGACATACTGAAGTCAAATAATAGCTTTGAGTAAGAAACAGGCTAAATTTAACTTCCATTCCTTCTCGCCTTCACAATTTGTGAACTATAATCATTCTTTTGAGTCAAACCTTTTGAATTACAGTTTTTTACGATTGCTATGACAGATTTTTCAATACTTTTAACAATTTTCCAAAACTCTTAACAAAGTTAGCACTACATCCTTCTGTGTAAGCTATACTATTAACACATTTCTTATTGCTTTAACACAAAATGCATACAATTAACACAAATTTAAAATGCTTGAACTTCTTTTACACTCAAGCTCAAACAAGACCAAAACAATGGATTTTTACTGCCAAATTTACCAATGCTTTAACACTGTATGTCAGAACAGATAACACCATGTTCTAAACCTAACCCTACAGGCTAAAGTCAAGGTAAACAGCTGTTTATATTGTGAATTGAAACACAAATATATCCCCTGTATTTTATTCTATTGTTACTGAGAAACAGCTGATTGAATTATGCAAATATGGGACAATGTGGCATTTCACAATTCCAGTGTAGTCACAGGCTGGTTTGATCCCATCAGAGGATGATGTCCTTTTTCCTTGCCCATTACTCCCCTTTCCCTTTCTTAGCCTGTAGATGGAAGGTTATTGACCATCGTCCACAGGACCAAATGTCCCTCCTGGATGCAATGGATGCTGCATGCCAAGACATCACTGAACACTGACAGGGGTGGATAAGAAATGCCAAATGATTCTTCCCAAGAAGCCTTGCCAGAGAAGATATATCAAGTGTGATGTGGATGAGAACATGTGGCCAAATGGAGAAGACCGGGATGATTAGAAGATGGCATTTTCTGTTTGTATATTTTGTATTTTCACATACAGTAATACTGTAAATGGCAGCTATTGCATATTTTTGTTACAGTATCTTGCAGAAATGTCCTGTTGCAAATAAAGCCTTTACTGCACCAATTCTGTCTCTGTCTTCTTTTTTTCATAAACCGTATACTGCTACTCTGAGAAGGGTCATTCATTTTTTTTGTATTGAATTTCTACAGCAAAGGAAACAAAATGCACACATTTGCTAAACCCAAACAAAACTGTAGAGAGCCTTCAATAGAAACTGCAGTGCAAAACAATCTATAAACAATACAATATACTGTCTATTGTATAAGGGGAGACCTGGCATACTGTACATAAAATAATGCAGTTTCTGTAATTCCATCTCATGTTAGTGTTTTTATGACATTGTGCTATGATTGACTAAATGTCCCTGTTGGAAGAGAACATGTGTTAGTGTTTTGGTAGACAGTGTTGTGTTAGCGTATTATTGTTTTTTGAAAATTAGTGTTGGAGTTTAGTTTACAGTGTGTGATTTTGAGCATGAAATTGACCGTTTTGCCAATTGTGTGTTGTAGGTGTGTTGGTGCGTTAAGAGTTTAGGAAATTTGTTAAAAGTATTGAAAAAATTGTCATAGCGATTGTAAAAAAAAAACTGTAATTGCTTGATTCATATGACAGTGAGTTAGTGGTGAAATAAATATTTTTGGGTGGACTATCCTTTTAAAACGGATACACATGCACTTCTGCACACACAGTTGTCAGACTCATTCGCACACTCAAACTGAAAACACTAACTATTTTGTGTCTTACTGAGTGAAATAGGAAATAGAAAGCTGAATACTGAATATTGAACATCAAAGTGTGGGTCTAAATAAATGGTTGAAAAATAATAGAGGTCTGAAAGAACCTCTATTGATAGAGCTTTATATCAAAAGTAAATGAAGGAATTGCAGCTCAGCTGGGGTGAATGATATGGGAGTCTGACCTTTCAAGTAACTAAAGTCTTCGCTTAACAGAGAGCCAAATTTCTTATCCACAGAACTTGACAAAACTTTATTTCAATGGTTCTCACACTGGTCCCTAGTTTGCTTTGAAATTATGGTCCAATGAAACCCATTGTTTTTTATTCTAATCTACAGTGTATTGTTCTGAAATCAGATCTAACAATGACCAAGTGAAGAATGGTCTACAGCTACCATTAATCACAGGGTACACTTGAATGCATAGCCAATAATAATAATAATAATAAATAAATAAATAAATATATATATATATATATATATACACACATATATATATATATATATATATACATATATGTTTTGTCCATACAGCAAATTAAAAAGATAAAGTAACATTTGATCTCCAATTTGCTCCAATTCAACTTCAAGCACTGTACAGTACATTTAAGTTAATGTATGACTGAATTAAATTCCTTCTTAGCAAATAAATATTTCTTTCCTATCAGATGTGATTATTACCCATTACTTCTGTACATCACAACCAAAGATGCTGATGACAGAGTCCTTCTTGTTGTGATTTGCTTTTACTGGAGTCTTTGTGTTTCTATGGATGAAAATTGTTCTGATAGGGGAGCATGAAGTAATCTCTGTAAATGGAAAATAACTTAAATCCACTGCTCTGAGTCTCAAAGGGCAGAACTGGAGAGCTTTTTTTAATCTATTGCTGATATGGTTACAGTGCATTCGCCTCCACTCTCAACACAATTACCACTATCAAATGTAAAGCTGGCCCATTCTGACATCACGACAGGAAGACTAATGCATAGTGGACAGAACTGAGTGCAACACATATGGTGAAGTGAACATTTGCCTACAGATATTGAAGGGTGTAAACAAAGACACATGGTTGGTCAGAAAGCACATAATAGCCAGCTGTTGTGATGGTGGGATCCAAAAAGGAAAATATTGGTGGTGTGAGAGAAAATGGAGAGAAAATAAGAAACAGAGAGAGAGAGAGAGAGAGAGAGAGAGAGAGAGAGAGAGAGAGAGAGAGAGAGAGAGAGAGAGAGAGAGAGAGAGAGAGAGAGAGAGAGAGAGAGAGAGAGAGAGAGAGAGATGGGGGCTTTTAATGAGATATCTCATTTTCAAAAGCTCATTTTCTTCTTTTTATCCTTCTGGTCTCAAATTAATCCCCTCATTGGTATTCTCGAAACAAAAAAGCATAACCAACAAATATAAAGAAACAAGGTTAATGAAAACGGTTGGATACTCTATAGGGTACTCTAAATTATTTTATTCTATTATTGAATGAAAAAAAAAAACTTTGATTAATAAACTTGTCTTACTATAGGCTATATTATATTTGCCATGCCATACAATGACTAGACCAGGCACCTCAACACACTACATTTCCCATCATCCTCTCTGGCTACCTGTTCATACTCAACAATCACCACACCTGTCTGCCATCACCCTCATCAGTTCATAAAAGCCAGCACCAAACACTCTTCTTGGTCTGGTCTCATCATTCTACACTGAACCTGTACTGGAATACCCACCTGTGGAGAACTTTCTCGTCTCGTGTCGTCTGCCAGTCTTCAGCCCACCAGCCACTTCTCTTCACTACCTGCAATAAGTGGTACCTGTTCATTCTGTTCCGTGACACAAAATCGTACATTTAAATATAGCAAGAACTTATTAAAATTTATTATTACACCGCTCTCATGAATACATGACTTTTGAATTACTCCACAGCCTCTTTTCTCATTTTTTTTTTATAATTTCATATCTACATCAATGATTCATGTGCATTTATTTATTATTTGAAAAATGGCAATGGAACAGTTCATTTAATGTACATTCAGACAATCATTTGCACAAAATAAACCCCTTCGGCATGATACAAGTTTATTTGTGATAATGACTGCCTGACTGAACATTATACCTACATAGATTATGCACTGTATTTATAAACTCACATTAGGATTCTACATGTTTAAAATGGAATACACTATACTTAGGAGTATTTAGAATATACAGTTATTTGTTACTTTGGTTGGTTATAAGTGCCCACCTGTTGGACTCACCAGATTATCACAGGCATGGACACCTGGGATCTTACAGGAGTTACCAACAACAACCACAGCACTGTTCAAATGGAGGATCCAAATGCTTTTTCACATTCCACTACTAATAAAAACTAAAGAAAGAGGGTAAATCAGAGAAAGGACACTGAAAGGTCACAACTTCAAAAGCTTTATGTTGGTGGTCCCATCAATCTCCCCTTAGTTGCGGGAGAGCCTGAGTGTCACCATAGGTCAGCCTGTGATAAATCACTGGGTTTGTTTAATGCGTTTTCAGTGTTCACGCTGCACTGTGAAGAGGGTCATGGACAGGTGAGAGGAAGTGGAAAAAAGAGAAGCCGCCCGTCCCATGATCAATTTCAAGAAGCGAGGAAAGTGCTTATGATTTTTATGATCATCTCTGCCCATTTATAAAAAAGCCTGCAATTGCTAAAGTCTCACTTCTCTGTCTGTCATTACAAAGTACTAAATAACTCTGTAGCTTCCTGACAGAACATTTTTAACAGGGCAATGAAATCCACTGTGGTGCCATTGCACTGCCTGTGAGGGAAGGAGATCGAGAAATGAAAGATAGATGTAGGTGCATGTGTACACTCCCTGTTCAAAAGTTTGGGGGCAGTAAGATTTGTTTCTAAAGAAATGTATACTTTTATTAAGCAATGATGCATTAAATTAATCAAAAGAGGCTGTTTATGATGATACTAAATATTTTTCTTTCAAAGAAATGCTTTTCTTTTAAACTTTCTATCCATCAAAAAACAATCCTGAATTTTTTTATACAACACAAATTTTTTCAACTCTGATAATAAGACATGTTTCATGAGAACAAAATCAGCGTATTAGAATGATTTCTGAAGGATCAAGTGACACCAAAGACTGGAGTAATGATGCTGAAAATTCAGCTTTGCCATCACAGGAATAAAAAATTATAAAATGTATTTTAAAAAAATATAATCATATAGATCATATAATATGCAGCAAGACTTTTTAAAAACTCTTCCTAGCCACAATTTTTTGAACAGTAGTATATGTACACAATTAAATAATTCATTATAGATGTAATTCATCTATAGAAGATTTTGGCACAATATTAGGGGAGAGGGTGATTTCAGTAAAATAATTTCTCTCTCCAAAGTCTGCACACAGCCAGAGATTATGTACCGAACACTCATTACCACTTAGTTGTTACTTTTCCTCTGCCGACCAGTGTTTAAAACTGCACTGAAACTGAACCCACAATGCTCAGGATCCCTTTCAATGATCTCAGTCTTTCCCAAGCTCAGATTCTCTTACACAGGACATTCATTATTTAAAATAAAAAGGGGGAGGGACAAAGACAGAAGAAAAAGAAGAAAGAGGGAACAAACCATTAAACATTTCATCCATTCGAAGTCACCATCAGCAGAGGACTGGACCTAAAGAACAATCTGCAAAGTGAGTCAGTAACAAAATAGCATCAACCACCCGGTAAATGTTTCATGATGACACAGTTATCTGGATTCATTCATCTTTAGTTTCACTTTCATGGACTTTCAGTTAGTTTTCATTAATCAAATGTGTTCCTTTGGTTAATTTTCCCACCACTCATCAGTAACCATGGACACTAATCATCATCACAGCTGCTCATCATTCAGTTTATCACCATCATGTATTTAAGTTCCTCCCTGTACCCTCAGTTGTTGATGTTTGCATGTTGTGTGTGTTAACCTCTGTTTTACGAGTTGTATTATTATAATCACTTCGTATTGGATCCTGTGTACCTTCGTCTTCATCCTCATCTTCATCTTGTGACACATGAGGTGTCCTGTATTGGGCTGCAAAAAAAAGTAAGTCCTCTGAAATCTGCTTGGATGTGCTCCATTGTCTGTAGGGAAAAAGGGGTTAAAGTTTCGTTTAATCTTGGCAAGATTTTTACCTTCTCTGAAGAACTCTCCCCACCTGTCTGACCCAGAGGATGTCTACAATACCTGTTAAAAGCTATCGGTTAACAGCTTTCCCATTAATCTCAATGGCAGTTTGCCATCAGCGCCAATCAGAATACACAGGCTGTCAAAGGAAAAAAAAGTAGTTTTGCCCTTCTGCCAAGAAGAGTATAAGAGGGGTGAATATATATCAAATGAAGAAATTATGCAAATGAAGCAGATGCTCATAGGTTTCTTTTTCTGTCAAAACGAAGTGAAGACCCTTTCACTATCCAGTGTTTTGAAACAGACATATCCCCAAACGCATATTTCCAGCTAGTGATTCCTTCTATGCCTGCTAGAGTTGGATTTGTTGGAATTAAATGAAAACTAACTTTGCAGAATCAGTCTTGGTTTCTCATGATTGCATTTCCTCATTACTATATTGAACGAAGTTGTTCGCAATGAGTAAAGGGCTTTGACTGATGGCCAGTTTAGAGGTTCTGACTATACTGAGCTTTTTTTACATGCTTCTTTAAATCAGTTTCTGCTTAATGATGCATATTTTGTTTTGGAGACAACAAAATCTTGCCTTAAGTCAGAGATACAGATCATACAAGAGCCCTGTTGAAACTTAAGTGATGTATTCTATACCATGTAATGTGAATCCATTTCTTTTTGAGACGGCAACATGAGAAGCAGTAAATATCAATGCTATGGAGACTGAGAATGAAAGATAAAGCACCTCACAAGATGAAAATAAATAACTAAATATATATGAACAAGCAGAGCCATATGAAAATGATACATTTGTTAACTTTATATCTTCATCCTGAACTACCAACTAAAAAAAGCTACCATCACGAGGTGCTCAGTCTCCTTCAGCGTTGACAAGGAGGGTCCCATACATGCACTGTAATGGTTCTGACCCTGTTAAATATACGTCTGTGTGGGATTACAGCCCAGGGGATGGGCAATAATAATCGACAGGGGGGAGGTGATTGGAGCAGGCCATGAGAAAGACCAGGATGCCCTTGATGTCCCTTGCCATGGAATGAGAGTCATGCCTAACAAAGGGGGCCTATACCCTGGGGGACCATGTTTAGCATTATAGCAAGGACACATTCGGGCAGCCAGTTACCAAAGAAATGGATTTGAAATGAGGGGCCATTAAGGAACAAGCATGGTAGAGGTGACAGAGATGGAAGTGGTGATTAATAGAAGGAGATAGCGCTCAGAAAGTGGGGATATAAATAATTATTAGCCTTAGAGCTACATATATTTGCATTTCAGAGGCTTTGGCCATAGCATGAGCATGCCTTCAATGCAGGCAAATGCAAGGGGTTTCAAGGACATTGGATTCATCTTTCCATTCAAGGAGACGATACACACATCGTCAGAACAATAAACACACAGCTGCTTGTAGTGGCAATTTTAATGATATTCATTGATCTTTAGTAAAATATAGATGATTCAAAGAATGTCACATGTGTGTCTCTCACTTGTAGTGAGAGAAGATTCTGTTTATGTACCTGGGGAGGCAGAAGAGGGAGACACTCCAGAGAACAGACGAACAAGGACCTCTGACCTAGATGTCAGAAGGCCACTTAGTGCAGGGGGGCTTATAGGGCCAAATAGTGACGTCTATGGAAAACTACTGGGAGGAAGGCTCTGGGGGGAAGAAGGCCTTGAAACTAAGATAAAAGCTAGTTCAGTCTGTCTGGGGGGGTGTCACTCTTCTGCACAGGGTAACAACTGTGTATTAGACTGCTCCTATTCTTGCAAGAATAAATACTTCTATTTTATATAATTTGACTATGAGTGTCTCTTACGCAGTGATGTTTGTTTGAGATGAATTTTTGCCACAACAGTTTTGGTGTCAGAAGTGGGATTCCTTGGACGTGCCTCCTGGACCTGAGATCGGACGGTGTTTGGCCACCTGGACTAAGTAAGTTCCAGCTCTACCTCGTAAACTTGAGAGAGAGGGGCCGACCGATATCAGGGCCGGGAGAATCGACCACTGGAATCTAAAGAACCCGCAGGTGGCAACAGAAGCATCTCTGGTAAGAGACAGTTCAATTTATTTTCTTTTGGGTAAGTTAATTAAATTCAGTTTAATTGGGGAGAAGAGTGAAATTGAACCATATTGGCTGAAGGCTGTTTCTGTGGTACGTAATCTGAGATTAATTGAGATCTATATATAGATCAAGAGATTTCAAACAGATACGAGAGGAAAAAATCTGAGATTAATTGAGGTCTGTAACAGAACAAGAAATTTCAAGCAGATAAATTATCTGGGATTAAGTGAGAACTGTAACAGATCAAGAGATTTCAAACAGATAGGTACCCTGAAAATTAGTTGTTCCACCACGGAGCAAATTGTTTTTGGGTGCTGAGGCTAATTAGGGGGAACCAGAATTTTTTTGGTAAACCATAATTAGGAGGGCACTAATAGTGCAACCCGACTGATTTGGGTTAAAAGAAAAGAATCAGATTTGTTGGGGACGCCTAACAGATTAAAGAAAACGCGCGTTGAAGAGAAATCCACAGAGAACAGAGAAGCAGCCAGTATGGGGATGTCTCAAAAGCAAGCTTGCGAAATTTGTACACCGGTTTTCTGTAGAACTAGGAAAGTATGGGGGGAAATGTATATTTTAGATATTGAAAAAAACTGAGAAAATACCATGATCATGAGCTACCATGAGCACAAATAGACTAAGAGTGTGCGAGAATCAGTGGAACAGGGCAGCGGGACAAAAGGTTGTTGTGGCTGCGTTCAATATGTGTGTAAAAAATGTGAACAGATAATGGATTGTTCAGTTGAAGATAAAATGTCGAACTGCCAGGAGAAAAATGTTTTTTACTTCTTCATCCAGTAAATGGATGCATGACATTAGATGTCTATAGAACTTAAATTTATATGACAAGGATTGAAGTAGCAAGAAGCAATAAGGCTGTCTGTGTGAAATAGAGGTAACTGTAAGTGAGACTTGGTGGAAGAGGGAAGTAAAAAAAAAGAAAAAAAAAAGGTTGGTGTGTGAGATATGTGTGTGTGGGGATTGTTCAAACAATCATGTACTGGTTAGATAATGAAGGAACTGGCATGTTTGAGAAAAGAAAGGAGAGGATAATGAAGGAACTGGCATGTAGGGAAAAGAAAGGAGAAATATAGTAGAAAACTATATGTGATGAAAATAGAAATGGTCTGATAGAATTTATGGAAGTCAAATTAACTGTTTAAATGATATGAAAAGTTTTAGAATAAAATAAGGCATTGTATGATTGACAGGGATTAACATGATATTAAGAATGTTTTAAGCAGAATGGGGAACAATTCTAGATTTTGATAAAATAATGATTGAAATGATGATATATCTGCTTTATTTTATTAATGTTAAGAAAATAAGATTAAAGAAGCAAGTAGCTATAATGGTTGTCTGTGTAATTTACGGACTGAGTAATATAATCTGTTTTGGAGAAACAGTAGAGATAAGACTGAGACAATAATGTGATGGAAGGAAAAAAGGCTTAAAACCAGTTGTAATGAAAATAATGATGTACAAATTGTTACACTTTATGAAGAGTAACGGAACAGTCCGGGAAAATAAATAAGTAAATAAATAGTGAGACAGAAGAGAGCAAATGCTGTAAACAGCTCTGCTCTGAAGATCTCACTTTGAAGAGATTTGCAGATGATGTTTTGTAAAAGATAAGCTGGGATAACAGCAACAGTACTTGTAATTAGTGTTGTTGATGATAATACCAAATTAGTAAGGTAAAGACAGAAAACAAATTCGAATATTTTGAGCATTTTCTGTGCTGCTCATGAAATTATGTTCTGCCAATAATAATGATGAAGAGTATGATTTGGCTATTGTGATTGAATCCGCCATTGGTGGAGGGTCAAAGGAATACAGAGAACTGCTTATCAGTGGGTCTGTTTACATTCCTGAATGGGACACACACTGCTTCAAGGGCGTGTTAAGTTGAAGCCCTTTGGAAGCTCACAGTGATCAAACTGCAAGGTGTCTGATGCTGTAGATGAGGCTGACACACGAACCAACCAGATGACAGAGATTGTCTTGACTGTGGTCAGTAGGTCCATTTAACACGTGACATACGTCTGATAATAATATTGGTTTGAAAATAGATCAGTGTTTAAATGACGACAGTGACAATTTTTGGTCTGAGAAATAAGAGATAAAAAACAAGGTCAAAAGATTGATCTTAAAGTGAATCCTTTTGAAGAAAAGATCTATAATAGTAATTTTTATAAGTGAATTGAATACAGGGTGATGCAAAATGAATGACTGCAACAAATGTGAGTTGCAAAATATAGTAAAGGTAACTAGAAGGAGAATTGTGTTTTAATTAAGCATTTTTAAAAGGGTTCAGGTAATATAGAGAGACAGATCTCAAAGATGATTTATAATAACTGCAAAAGAGGCAGTAGCCTTGTAAAAGTTAGTTAGTGAATCCTGATTGGAGACTGATAAACTCCTAGAAGAGAAAACTTTGAGGTCAGATATTAAGTTATGGTAATTGAGAACTTGACAACTAAAATTGAGATTGAGAAATGTGAAACGTTATTGAGAACTAGAATAATTACCATTATGTAAGAACAAATAAGCAGAAGCAGTGTTATAGGATTAACAGTTGCGAAATGTAAAATGTATAGAGAGGCATTTGATTAAACAAAAAAGGCCTGCTAGTGTTGACCATGAAAAGAACAGAGCTGATGTTTTGCTTTCAAAAGATAAGTTTGTTATTGGCTGTAATGAAACAGTTCGCTTATCTAAAATCTGATGTGTGCTGTGCCTGAAACTGCCAGTGCGACAGAGACTCAATCTGAGTGGAAATTTGTAATGTCTAAATTCCCTGAGGTGGGCAAAAGACAAATATAAATAATATGTTTATTTGAAACCGTATGTAATTTCTGGCAAAGATGCCTTAAGCTGGGATAGAGTTAAAAGATAATAGATAAAAGTTTGATGTTAGAAGTATATAAGAGAGCAGTGTACCATCCAATAGAGTCTCAGAGTCTCTCTCATTCAATGAGTCAGCTAAAAGCTGGTATCTGTGATAATGTGTAAAGCACAGTGTTTCAGTTGAAGAATCATAGACACAGAGATGGTAAAAGAAACCATTTAGAGAGCAATTTGTTTTAAAAGTAAAACTGAATGACTTTAAAGAAGTATTTAAAATAATAATACAGATAGAGATGACATTTTGATTAGCTTATTTTAGGACCAGTAACTTCTTTGTCTGATTTAGTCTCCACCATTCAGGACCGATGGCGCCGGCTACAGATGAAGTACACTGAATGTACGGTTGTGATCTAAATTCACTGAGTATAATCCAAGTAGCTAGGTTTCTGCTTTTAAGATGGTTAATGGATTTAAGTGATTAAATACTGTTGTTATTAATCTGTCTCCCTATGTGAACACTATTAGGCAATCCGAATGGCTCTGGTGACTCTTGAACGTGCCTTTCCTAAGCTCTAGAAAACAGCTGAGTTCTGTTGAAGCAAACAGCCTGTGATGGGAAAGAGCGGTCACCAGTGGGCACGAGTGGCCATCTCTATGACGGGTAAGACCTTCTATTGGCCTGACAGGGGGCAACCCAAGCCAGAGTGGATCACGTAAAGTCATTGGGCATCTCCTGAATGGAGGTGTGTTATGTGAGACAGGTATGAGGGTTGAGCAGGAGCTGTGAGGCCAGCAGCGTCCTTATGGCGTTAAGGGGAGATGACGCGGTGACGAGTCACGGCATGTCTCCCCAATAAAGCAAAGCTCCTCGATATATACCACTCGCCAGAAGAAACCGCATTAGTTGTATGGCTTGTTTTTTTTATTGTGACAAGCGTCTGCAAATATGCCAGGGGAAAACACCCTGATGGAGATTATAGATAAAGGGCTAACAGGAGTGGGCGAGCAGGAGCCAGCTGAGGCCATGAAGTGATTCCCATTAGTTGTTGTGGAGACAGTAGCAAAACTTTTTATGTACTGGTTTGCCTTATGGGCAAGGAAAATCATAGTGTTGATTTTGAACTAATAGGTCTATGACATAGTTTTAACTCCTGAAGGTCGTTAGACATGGTGGTGGCTAAAGATGAAGACAGCTTTTGATTTAAGAAAAGTCTGGATAACAAGGTGAATGGTCAAAGGTTATTGTAATTAATTTAATATTACATTTTGTCTAAGTTACAGCCTTAGAAGGCTGTTGAAAAAGATTATTTATTTATAGTGAGAGAGACTGCTTGAGCGGAGGAAGGGATGGTAACTGTGTCTGTCTTTCTGTTATTGGCCTGCTAGAGCAAGCTGAAGCAAAATAATGATAATGAAACAAAACAACCCAGCTGACCTTGTTAAATTCTAATGAATAATGAACAAGACATGCTTTGAAACTGTTTGGGAGACCATGTAAAATTAGGTAGAAGCTACCGGAAAATGGGTAGTTTAAAATCTTATTTAAAATTTAAATCTTTTAGCAATAATATAAAGAAAAATGAATATTGAAAATGAACAGTTAACATATGTGTGTCTAGTACGAGTGTGTGTGATGGTGACAGCACTTTATGTCTTGTATGTATTAGTTTGGGGCACTAATATTCCGCCTGAATGGTGTGTATATTGCGTCATTAACCTCTGGAATGAGTTTATCATTACAGATGGGTTAAGGCAAATGACAACTTTAAAGAAGCTGATAATTCTGATGAAAAGACAATACAGAACATGGGACAAGCTTTAAGTTGATTGGCCATCAAGCTCTGTCTGGTAGTAATAATTTTGTCATACATAATGTAGATTTGAAGATCAGTAAATTGGAATTGTGTAGTTGTAGATCACCATCTGGCATGGGCTGAGATAAATGAAAATGTTGTAGATTTGAGGGAAACAACAAAGTGACATATTGGCTAAGTCAACATGAAATTATCAAGAGAGCCTCTCACATTTATGATTATTGTGAACAAAGGGGGAGAAACGATTGACTGACATTGACCAAGTCTGTACAGCACGACTTGACCTGATAGGGAAAATTGATGACTTTGGAAATGTTTGTAGATGACTGACTTGAGAGACCAAACAACAGGCCTGAAAAGCAAGATTCGATGTGAGACTGAGGGCCGTTGCCTTTCAAATACTGCGAGAAGAAGATGAGATTGTGGCTTTAAGGGAAGAATGTAATATTTTTGTTTCAGAGACAGAGAAAGATGTCTGGAGGAAATTTGTCTTAAGGACAACGTTTGGATTAGTGTTGATGGCAAACTTTATCAAAAACACTATGTTAAATGTTATGTTTAATTGATGCTCGAGTTGTGTCGTGCATCAAAAGGGGGATGGTATAACAATTGCCAAATATGGTTTATTAAGGGGTTCACATTTGCTGAATAAATGTTGGGAGAACACTAGGGGTATTTGGATAAAAGCCCTGAAAGGGGCCATTTTTCTGCCTAACAAAATTGATGTCTGTGAGTGTGCACACACCAATAACAAAGATTGTTTCAACAGGAAACGTCAGGGCATCGAAGGACACGGGAGAACAGTAGACAAAAGAAACTGCGTACTTTACTATCTGACAATAACCTCGAAATTTGTTTCTCTTTACAGAGAGCATGCAGGATTGGGAGACAGGGCAAAATGTGCCAATAAAATAATGGTTATGGATGAATTTGGCTAACTGTCCTGGCCTGGGTTATTATTGTAGCAGAAAGGTGCTACACCTGCGCAGCGCATAACTTAAAATTTTCCTTTTACAGAATGTCAGGATGGATTGGATCAAACAGAACTAAGTCTGTTCCAAATGTATAAATATTGTGTGGACATGAGCAAAGTGGGTTGAGTGTTTTTCAGGGTAAAAGGACCCCGAGTGCTATTAAGTGAGCAAGAAATTATCCGGAGATAATGTTTCAGGTTGTTGATTCCACAGGTCACACCAAAGGGGACGAGCGGCTGTCAAGCGGTCACTAACAAAATACTTAAGGTCTCCATTCACAGGTGACAGGTCACTCCAGTGGGGGTGCGGTCGTGATATAAGGGAAAACCTTATAAGGATCAGAAAATGGTTGGAGAGTGTGACACCTGGGTCCAAGCCTCTCACCTACACCAACAGGCCACAACCATCCCATAGTCCGTGGGGCGAACGAGATGATCAACACGCCTGGAGGAGGATGTGAACCGACTAATGGGTTAAGAATGTGGTTTTGTGATTATTTTGAGGATTTTATTTGATTAAATCAAAATAGGGCTTAGTATTGATATACAGTAGATCAAAAGATTTGATTGGTTACTTATTCATTAGGAAATATTTAAGGAAAATGTTTTTGGGAAGAGAAGATCTATTAATTAATGTAAATTATAGGGATAATTGTTGAAGCTTATTAAGTAGAACCACAGCATGTTTGAATTAAAAGTTAAAGGTAAATTTTTGTGATGATTTTGTTTGATTGAATCAAACTAGGTATTGATTTGATTGTAAATGTAGAAAATATATTGATTGTGTCTGTAATGGAAATATTAGAGTTAATATTGAACAACTGCATTGGTTAGAAGAATGGATAAAATTATAAGACTTCTCTGGTTAGATTTTGTTAAATATGGCATTAAATAGAGCTTACTAAATTGAATTAGAAGTGAACAAAATATGGTTAGGAAAACCGAGGTGAAATATGGAGATGGGCGTAGATTAATGGAAAAGGCTTAATGATAGGAGTTAGGATTGTTATTCTAATAATTTTGTTATTCATGGGTGAATATGATTACAGTGACAGGTGAAACATGCTGTCTGTTCAATTGGTGAAAATGACAGTCTATCCCAAGGATGAACAAAATTATGTGACGATACATGTAGCGGGAGCTACAGTGAGATATGTGTTAAATGTATGTTCTGTTTGTTTTTCTTCTATTTGTTTATTTTCTGAGAAAGATTAAGGGCAAAAGATTTAAAGAAGGTTACAAGCAGCGGTCATCCGTGTTACGAGATGGCGTACAAAGATAGGGTTTGAAACTGAGTGATTTTTATTATACTTTTATCTGTTTGTTTCCTTACTATGTTATAACTACCTTTTTCCTTACTGGCGTGACTGAGGGTCTGTTTACAGGAGCGCAGGAACAGTGATTTCTCGCTTAGCCCGGCGTCGTAAAAATGTTTACTTGCTAGCTAAAATATTACGGGGCTTTTCCCCCACAAAAACAGCCTTATGCTTCTTCATTCAAAACTTTTCTTCACAGGTTCAAGGAGAGTGATCATTTATGCAAAAATCAGAGATAAAAGTATAAGTGTGATGATATGACTTAAAATTTGTCTTATTGTTTATTATTGTGATTATGGGTAATCAGAATGATAAAAAGTGAGGAGTTGTAGTGGCAATTTTAATGATATTCATTGATCTTTAGTAAAATATAGATGATTCAAAGAATGTCACATGTGTGTCTCTCACTTGTAGTGAGAGAAGATTCTGTTTATGTACCTGGGGAGGCAGAAGAGGGAGACACTCCAGAGAACAGACGAACAAGGACCTCTGACCTAGATGTCAGAAGGCCACTTAGTGCAGGGGGGCTTATAGGGCCAAATAGTGACGTCTATGGAAAACTACTGGGAGGAAGGCTCTGGGGGGAAGAAGGCCTTGAAACTAAGATAAAAGCTAGTTCAGTCTGTCTGGGGGGGTGTCACTCTTCTGCACAGGGTAACAACTGTGTATTAGACTGCTCCTATTCTTGCAAGAATAAATACTTCTATTTTATATAATTTGACTATGAGTGTCTCTTACGCAGTGATGTTTGTTTGAGATGAATTTTTGCCACAACATGCTCATAAACGTTCATAGGTAAAACAAAATTTCAAAATGAAATGGAAGAAAGTAGAACTAAAATGAACTGAAACTGAAATGCACATTGTAATTTTAACTTAAATAAGCAAAGTTAATAGAATGATAGCTAGAGAGAACAATAGCTAGCTAGAATAGCAAGATAGATAGATAGATAGTCAGATATATACAGTTTCATAAGATCCCTCCAGCACTGCTGTTCGTGTCTTTATATACAGTAGGCATGGGAACAGATTGGAAATAGAGTGCTTGGTGTTGTTCCTGAAATCACTTTTTTTTGTGTGTGATGTGAGGGAGGACACAGAGACACATGGGCCATTTCTGAGCTGGGAAACACCAGTGTGACTCAATATGTCTTCTCTGCTGTTTGAACACTCTTCATGGCAGGTTAAGAGAGGTCGTTCTTACCCTAAAAAGATGTTAGCTAAAAATATATGTAGTTAAAAAAAATCTAATAAATAAATAATGGTCTATTCTTTAATATACACTCACCTAAAGGATTATTAGGAACACCTGTTCAATTTCTCATTAATGCAATTATCTAATCAACCAATCACATGGCAGTTGCTTCAATGCATTTAGGGGTGTGGTCTTGGTCAAGACAATCTCCTGAACTCCAAACTGAATGTCAAAATGGGTAAAGAAAGGTGATTTAAGCAATTTTGAGCATGGCATGGTTGTTGGTGCCAGACGGGCCAGTCTGAGTATTTCACAACCTGCTCAGTTACTGGGATTTTCATGCACAACCATTTCTAGGGTTTACAAAGAATGGTGTGAAAAGGGAAAAACATCCAGTATGCGGCAGTCCTGTGGGCGAAAATGCCTTGTTGATGCTAGAGGTCAGAGGAGAATGGGCCGACTGATTCAAGCTGATAGAAGAGCAACTTTGACTGAAATAACCACTCGTTACAACCGAGGTATGCAGCAAAGCATTTGTGAAGCCACAACACGCACAACCTTGAGGCGGATGGGCTACAACAGCAGAAGACCCCACCGGGTACCACTCATCTCCACTACAAATAGGAAAAAGAGGCTACAATTGGCAAGAGCTCACCAAAATTGGACAGTTGAAGACTGGAAAAATGTTGCCTGGTCTGATGAGTCTCGATTTCTGTTGAGACATTCAGATGGTAGAGTCAGAATTTGGCGTAAACAGAATGAGAACATGGATCCATCATGCCTTGTTACCACTGTGCAGGCTGGTGGTGGTGGTGTAATGGTGTGGGGGATGTTTTCTTGGCACACTTTAGGCCCCTTAGTGCCAATTGGACATCGTTTAAATGCCACGGCCTACCTGAGCATTGTTTCTGACCATGTCCATCCCTTTATGGCCACCATGTACCCATCCTCTGATGGCTACTTCCAGCAAAGTCACAAAGCTCGAATCATTTCAAATTGGTTTCTTGAACATGACAATGAGTTCACTGTACTAAAATGGCCCCCACAGTCACCAGATCTCAACCCAATAGAGCATCTTTGGGATGTGGTGGAACGGGAGCTTCGTGCCCTGGATGTGCATCCCACAAATCTCCATCAACTGCAAGATGCTATCCTATCAATATGGGCCAACATTTCTAAAGAATGCTTTCAGCACCTTGTTGAATCAATGCCACGTAGAATTAAGGCAGTTCTGAAGGCGAAAGGGGGTATTAGTATGGTGTTCCTAATAATCCTTTAGGTGAGTGTAGATTATTGCACACTAAAGGCTCGTACACACCGGGACGAATATCGGCGCGCGTTATTCGGCAGCGTTTTTGTTCACACCCAAGCGATTTTCGCTGACGATGAGCCGAGTGAACATGCAAATTCATTCCCTGACATTAGATGGCGCCCATTTGCTCTGCAATACTACTCCATAACATTCTCTTTTATCAAGATTTTTGTAGTCGCTGTCGCGTTTGTCATATAGTTCTTTATGTTCCGACTCCAACGAGACCAGCAGCTCTACATTCATCTTGCCTTGCATCTTCCTCGTCTTATTTCTTCCCGGCAGTGTAGACGCTACTTGGCGTATATCTTCTTCGCCGTTACGTATGTGTGCTCGGCAAGACCGTTTTGTTTTTGAGCGCCCCCAAGTTGTGTTTTACTGTTACTTCAGAAGCTCCAGACACGTGAGCAAAAGCGCCAATCTCATTGGTCGGATAGTTTTTGACGCGACGCGTCAAACTAAAAAAACGAACCCGAGGCGTTTTTAAAAAAATGACGCTTTTACGCGAGGCGTTTTTCGTGTCGGTGTGCACACTCACATTGGCGCCCTTTGTTTAGTCACGAGGCGTTAAACGTCAGCGAATATCGTGCGCAAAATTTGTCCCGGTGTGAACAGGCCTTAAGGTCCCTTTTTGTCATTTATACTGCTTGACAGCCCATCCCAATTAGTTTTCATTGTATGGAAAAGAGCAGTGCAGAAAACCTACAAAACATCTTCGTTATAGAACAACATGAGGGTGAGTAAATATTGACAGAACATTACATTTTGGGTGAACTGTCCCTTCAAAAGCAAGAATAAGGGTGTGACCATAAAGTGATTTTCCTCTGTTTTAATCACACAGATGCCATCGAACAATAGTTACGCTCCATTTCCAAAGCTTTCCCGTGACTTTTTGCAATTCCCCAGTTGGATATTTTACCCGGTCTGCCTATAACATGGATGAGAGACAATGACAGTTATGATCTGTATCAGTCATAGTAATATAGCTATGCCTCATCATTATGCTAAAAACCTATATCAATATTTCCCCATTATTAAATGGATGAATGTAAGGGAAAGGTCTGTCATAATTACCTGTGAGCAGAAAATAGCTCCACTGCCAAACGGCCCGATTAGTGATTGTTTCATTTGAATCACCAGTAATGAGAAAAAGTTGTAATCGTAGGAGAGAAACTATTATTGATTTAGATATGGTGTAGCACAGTGATTCTGGTTGGAGATGGAGATGGAGACTGCCCTCAATCAGATTGAGGGCTAATTGCTCGGGTAAAGGAACCCGGGGGCATTCAGAGGAAGTCATTCAGGGAAGTCCACGAGTGCAGCCACTCTCATAATCATTTGGAACCGCAGTAGCAGTGCACAGTATGGGTGGCAGTGAGTGAGTCACTCTGATGACTACTGTTGGTGCTGCAGTTTGTCTGCAAGTCTGTGTGCACTGACGGTCTGACTTTACACAGAAAAGAATGAAAGAAAGAAAAATGCAAGGGAAGCAAAAGTAAAATGACATGTCTAATAAACTGTTAATTGTTTCACTGCAAGATACCGTACCATATAGTGTGTGTGTGTGTGTGTGTATACACTGTCAGAAAAAAAATACAAAACAGTACCTTTTAGGGTACAAGTGGCCGTGACTGGGGTGGTACCCTAAAGGGTACCTTATTGTACCTTTAATGAGAGGTACAATTTTGTACCTTATAACTTTGTACCATTTAAGGGGCAATTTTGTACCCCAAGGTACAATTGTGCTTACTGTAATGAAAGCACAAAATTGTACCTTATTAAAAGGATCCCCAGGATATGCCCTAATGACAATGCGGTTTTAATCGTATGGTGCGCAAAAACAAAATATCTCGAAGAAACTGGCTTAGATATGCAGATTTTACAGATATATTCAATTTTATTTATAAACCTTCTTTTACAAAGAGAATTACTTGAAATGTCACATCTTCTCACAGCAGCAGGTGCGATTTGAGACAATTTATTGTTCATCGCACATAAAAATTAATCATTTCCATTCATTAATCATTTAATTAATCATTAATCAATTAGTCTATTTCCACATTTGGTTTATTTAAATCGTCACTTTTCTTAAAACTACATGTTCTTGTAATTAGGGATACAAATAGTATTTACATATAAAGGATTTATGTAGAAAACTTATAGTAGTATGTATACAATTGTATACATACAATTAGCATGTATGTTTTTTTTATTTTATTTTGAGTATCTTGATTTTCTTTAGACATTTCTATGTGAGATGTGATGATATCCTGCATGTTACATTTTGTCATAAGGCAAATTGATAAATGACGTATTAGTTGTTTAATGTATTCGGCTGATTATGTGTTAATATACTTTAATATGTGTGCCATGTTAATTGTGGGGTAAGGACAGGTGAGCGAGTTATTGTTTCGTATACAGTATATGTCTGTGTTCATATTGTGTTTATGTTTTTGTATATGTTCTGTGTGGTTAATCTTTGTGTTTGTATATATATATATATGTTGCAGGACCCCCTTGAAAATGAGATGATACATCTCAAGGGGTTATCCTGAAATAAATTCAAATTCAAATCAGACATTACTCAACAAATATAATCAGAAGCATAAAGCAGTCATTTAAAACTGTTACACCTTCAAAAAAAGGGAACAGGAGTACAATAAATTGTCTATACTGTAGAATACTTACAAATCAAAAAAAAAAAAAAAGTTATATATTGATATACAGCTAATTAAACAGGCTATATGTACTGCACATTGAGGTTTACAGCATAGGGCAGTTGTTCTTCAACAAGCATACCATGTGCTAATAAATAATTTTTCATCGACATTGTAGGCATCTTTAACACAATATTTGACATCATTAATCTCTACTTATTACTCGCTGAAGCTGTTTGTCTTAACATTTACATGGCTGTGTTTCTTGAGTGCAGTTGAACCGAAGTTAAAGTTATTGAAAAATTTGCTTCGTGCATGAATGAGACCAATATATGCTGGATTTCTTTGACAATTCGCCTTTGGCTAAGCCCCGCCCCCCTTAGTTACTGTTGCTACGTCTGACAAACAAACTTCATCTGGGCTCTGGTATCAACATGGCTTATGCTGTGACCGCTCTTCCTGCTGAAATTTTATCAAACTTTTATAAAGCAGCAAATAAAGTGTCCGATAGAGGTAGGCAAAAGGGGCTGCAATATACGTTCGAAGGCTATATTCACGACATACAGGTGAAACGCAAGGAACAACAAGGCATCCAAATAGAGGCAAAAGCTTACCGGTCACAGTCAAAAAATGAACCACCGCCTATCCTACTAATCGAGACGGAGGCTGGGACTAACCATATCAAGGAGCGACACTGTTCATGCAAAGCTGGGTAGGTCTCTATTCACTTCTATAATCGTTAATACAAAGCAAACGGACTACGCGAGTATAACGTTGTATTGATTAGCAGCGTGTGCTAGACGACACTTGTCAAGATTTGACTTCGGTTTGGGAAGGGAAAAAAATGGACACCCCCCTCCAACCTCTCTGGGAAACGCGTATCTGTGTTACAAATGCCCCAGGCACAACGTTTAACCATATTTTAGATAAAACTACAACGGTAATAGCCTGCCGAGACCAAAAATATGAGACGCCTGTGTTAAAGTCAATGGAGCCCTGTGAAAAAGTGTCGGACCACTGTGGGACAACAGATCAGGCGATGGATTTGTGCAGATGTTACTGTAAGAGGTTGATTACTCTGGTAACCAGGGTTGGAAGAGGCTTGTCACCATCCACAGAACTACCGCTGAAGAAACATCAGGGTGTTCAAGTGTCAAATGGAAGATGAAATAGGCACAAAATGCAGAAAGAGCCCCTTCATCCACACAGCTAGCCCAGCAGATCTCTATCCCATCTACTCTTGATGACTACAGTGACTTTTCTTGTAAGCATTTTTCCAGTCAGTGGCTTCCTGTACTTGAACAGTTGGATATGAGGAAGATGGTTTACTGTAAAAGACAAAAGCACAAAACAGATTTGATCTCAATCAAATTTTATGATAATACAAGTTAACTGATGTAGAGAAATAATCTACATGCATAAGGAGTAAGATGATTATTCTTCATCCCATTTGTATGTGGGCAGTAAATATATTTCAAGAATTATAAAATCCATTTATGATAGACATTCAAGTCAAAGACAGAGAAACATATGCACACCTCCCCAAGCACAACGGAGTGTTTAAGTTTCTCTCTGAACAAGGCTGGCGACATAAGAAGTCCTGCTTTAAAATTTGTTCCTGAAACAAAAGATATTGAAATGATATTACTACCTCTCTGAGCCTTGAAAGTGGTAGTTGCACAGCTGTCAATGGAGGGACAGAAAGCTGTCAAGACTTAGTCTTATAACAAAACAAATAATAATAATATTTCAAATGATATGAGGGTGAGTAATCAATGACAATTTTTAGTTTAGGGTTAACTAACCCTTTCATAAATAGGGTAAAGTTTAAAAAGAGTCAATTACCAAGATGGTCTTCAATGAGAGATTCTTCTCTAGCTTCTTTGTGCGGCTTTGGCTTTGCTAAATGATATTTCCCTTGAGCAAGATGTAGGCGCACTGTATGCAATGTTCCCAAAATTTTCTTGAAAGTGCCAGCAAAGATTAACAGACTTGTACAGGAAACCAATTTCTTGATAAAGCTGAAATTAGATAAAAAGACAAGCATAAGAAAATCATAATTTTATAGTTTCGGTGTCCTACATGTTAATCGGTTTGTGTACTTTTTTATAATTTGCACACTAACCCCGATAGACTCTTCAAGAACGGATATTTGTTGACAGCATCTTCAAAGGTCCTCTATTCTGCTCTTGCTTTGACAGGTTAGCGTAGCAGATAGCTAACATAAGATCCATGAAATAAAGACCCAGGAACCGGAGTAGAGGCCTTTAGTAAGGATCTTTCCAATTTTGTAACTGTGAAAACATAATAATATGGCATTACAAACTGCCCATATATACATATACATGAATATGCAACTCAAGTCTAACATATATAGCTATCCCATAAGAAAAAATTGCCATATAATGAGATTTGCAGGACTAATAAGCATTTAAGCTAACATTAACATGGATGTCTATGGAGAAATGCTAATCGCGATTAGCATCTATTAATACAACATACATATTATGCTAAAACGAACAATACACAAAGACTATATACGGTGGCCGAGACAGCTCAACGCGCTGCAACTGAAGCAAACACATGCAAATAGAGAAAAACGCGTGCAATTAGAAAAAAACGCATGCAAATAGAAAAAAACACATGCAAATAGAAAAACACGCGTGCAAATAGAAAAAAACACCTGCAAATAAAAAAAAAAACATCTTCATCAGTTTCACAACACATGTGTGCTCCAAATAAGGAAACGCGCTGCAAAAGTTCACAACACAACCAAATACAGAAAACGCGCTGCAAATAACACAGACCACAACGGAAATGTTTCCAGGGGAACCAAATAAGTGACGAACCCGGCTGAGACGTGCTTATTGCTCGTGAGCTTCCCTATGCCATACTCCCTTCGAAGGGCAGATTGCAGAGCCCTTTTGGAGTGAGCAAGGCTCTAGTGGGCTGTTAGGCAGCCGTGTGGAACGCACTTGATGAAGGGAGCAACTAAAAACAACTGGGATGTTCCCATGACAACGCAGCACGGTGTCCATCAGCTGGTCTTACAATGCTGTTAACATAACGGATGCAAATACATTTTTATTTTTAGTTTACAAAAAAAGCTTTTAAAATGTGCGTTATATATCTGTGTCTCAACTTAAAAATTTTGGACCCTACTAACATTTCTTACGAAACTTTTCTTTATGAAAATGTAATAACATGAAACAATTTGTACAGTGTAACTGATGTATAGATAAATATCTTTCCTTCATGTTTTTCTTCTTTATCTTTTTTATTTATTTATTTTAGTTTCCAGCTGTTCTTTTCTCATTTGTATTCTGATGACATTGAACATATTGTTAATACATTTTGTACATTGTATACAAGTTGTATGTCATAAAAAATGTAATCTCTGTATGTTTTGCACAAACAAATAAATAAATAAACAAATAAATAAAGTATAATTTTAAGCTGTAAGCACCAGCACGAATAGATTTATGGATATCTATGCCAGCACGTCTCAGCCGGGTTCGTCACTTATTTGGTTCCCCTGGAAACATTTCCGTTGTGCTCTGTGTTATTTGCAGCGCGTTTATGTATTTGGTGGTGTTGTGAGTATTTGGAGCACACGTGTGTTGTGAAACTGATGAAGATGTTTTCTTAATTTGCAGGTGTTTTTTTTTATTTGCACGCGTTTTTTTTTCTATTTGCATGCGTTTTTTTCTATTTGCATGCGTTTTATTTAATTTGCATGTGTTTTTTTCTATTTGCACGCGTTGTTTTCTATTTGCATGTGTTTTCTTCTATTTGCATGCGTTTTCTTCAGTTGCAGCGCGTTGAGCTCTCTCGGCCACCGTAACTATAGCATAGTAGATATACTTCCTACAGATATACTAACAGACTTAGACCTTAAAAAAACTACTAAAGGCAAAGAGA
The DNA here is from genome assembly GCF_029890125.1 of Rhinichthys klamathensis goyatoka. Lineage (NCBI taxonomy): Eukaryota > Metazoa > Chordata > Actinopteri > Cypriniformes > Leuciscidae > Rhinichthys > Rhinichthys klamathensis. Next base: position 2,515,678 of record NW_026606709.1, read on the forward strand.
AAAGAGTAACTGCATGACCTCTCAGACCAGAGTAAGAAGCAAACAGGAAAACAACGGCAAGAGACTAAAAAGAAATCTAATGCAATACAACTTTGCACCACTAGATGTCTCTAATGCAACACAAAGTGGGGGCAGAACATCCTCCTCATTCGCTCTTCATCTATGCGAGTATCTGGCTGTGTCTTTCGATATTGGTCCTGTAGGACTTTCACAAGTCCCTCTATTGAGGTATCATCCACTCCAACAACATCCATGTCCTCATTGTGCACAGACAAAAACAATCAGGTAGAATATTATTTCTAAATTCTAAGAAAAAGAAAATGTTTGCATCTTATCACCCATTATATTTTGAGAACAATACACTGGCAACATTGTAGAAAAAATATAAATATATGCTCTCACCACAGGCCTTGTGATTTGTTAGCAAGTGCTTTTTTCCGGTTACTGAGACTTTTTTGAACGGCCAAAATCTTTTCACTCCTTCAACATCAGTCAAAGGTGTCCGCTCAAATGTAAACCTGCGTTTCAGAGACATGTGCCATATGTGCTATTTAAAATATTATTTGGTCAGTTTTTTTTTAACACAAAATAAGAAACTGTATGAACAGAACTAAAGTAGTAATATTAAGATTTAATCGTCTACTTGCATATCCATAGCCTTGAGTCAGGGCCTTAACCACTTAAATGTACTCTTTATAAGTCGAATATCTGCAACAATATTTGAAACACTTAAAAAAAATGTTTAGGCCTAATTAAAATGTAATCCATTAATACTTTGACACAGTTAATGAGCAATACTTGCATACTGAGCCATGCTTTCATACAATGTTCTTAGCATTTTGATCCTATCTGATGCTGAAAGTTTCTTTTGTTTTTGTTCCATCAAAAAGAAACTTAGGAACTTCAAAAACTGCAGAAAAAGCTGATGGGCTTCTATGGTAAAAAACAAGAAAGAGAGAAAGTAATAATTAGGCAATGTTGCAGGGATACATAAAGTACAACTAATACTGTAAGTACAAGTTATTACTGAAAAGACAAATTAATACGTTAATTTGGCTGCCCCGTTTTATGGCCGTGTATAATCTGTGTCGGTGCGTTGCGGTTGGTGCGGCTTAAAAAAATCTGGCAATCCAAACGGCTGGAGATTTTGTAAAAACTGAGATAATCACTAATTACAATGGCTAGCCCTGCAAATATATAGTGTTAGCCACAGTTTTTATTAAATAAAAAAGGTATGAGAGTCTAAGTTATGAAAGTTTAGTCCCGAGAATCATCCCCGAGAAACCTTGATTTTCTTAAAACATCCCAACATGCTCACCCTAATTTTTTCCCCTCTCCTCTTCAGTGAGTTCGATACCAAACTGCATTAGCTCCTTTATTAATTGAACGGTAGACATTTTCCCCAACTTTCTGAAGGCTCTTTCCAAATCAGTCATAACGTAAACCAGCCAGAGCCAGTCTGACTTAAGTAACGTTACTTTTCGCAGTCTTAAAGGGTTAGTTCACCGAAAAATGAATGACTCACCCTCGTGTCGTTCCAAGCCCGTAAGACCTCCGTTCATCTTCGGAACACAGTTTAAGATATTTTAGATTTAGTTGCAATGTAATTAGGTAGCTTCCTAATTACATTGCGATTACATAATGTTACACATGGAATAAGCTACGTAAAATAAAGTGTATCAAGATTGTACTTAAGTCTACTTCATGTGTATAAGGTATGTAGATGTAGACTTAGGTACAATCTTGATACACTTTATTTTACGTAGCTTACACCTGTGTAATATTATGTAATTGCAGGAAGCTACCACATGTATTTAAGCTGTGAACTAGTGAGTTATTTCAAACTAAAGTATATGGATAAGGTTTACACATGAAGTACACTTAAGTACAATCTTGATACACTTTATTTTACGTAGCTTATACCTGTGTAATATTCTGTAAATGTAATGTAATTAAGAAGCTACTGCATGTATTTAAGCTGTGAACTAGTGGGTTCATTCAGATGGATAATGTATGTAGATGCACATGAAGTGCACTTAAGTACAACCTTGATACACTTTATTTTATGTTACATACGTGCAGTGGCGTAGGTTTGATTTTGAAATTGGTGGGGACGGGGACATCAATATATAAATAAATTTTAAGTTTTGATCGAAATTATTGCTAGAGATATATCAGTGTCACTGGATATTGGTAGGGACACGTCCCTAGCGTCCCTACTAAATTATACGCCCCTGCATCCGTGTAACAGCCTACAGAAGGTACAAAATGACCATGTGTAAATGCAGGCTTTTTTCACACCTTAGCTACATATTTAGGTACTTGTTACATAGTACAAAGTACTTTCTTATATAATTACATTGTACCAAGTCGGTAACACGTATGTAACCGACTCGGCCTGTTACATATGTGTAACAGTAGCTGCCTATTACATCTGTGTAATTACAATCTGTAAGTACAGGCTGTTCCATAACTTAGTTACATGTTAATTGACCCTTCGCTGGGAGCTTGATTGACAGGTGATCTGACCAATCATACTTCACCATCCGCCATTTTGTCCAACAAAGCAGTCAGGAGAGTTAGTAGATTAACATGGGAGGATTTGAACTTCAAAAACGGAATGTACTGATGCCTTTCTGCGGTTAAAACAACATTCCTTCTTATGTTCATGCATGTTTATTTGATGCTATAAATGAACTAGAAGGAAGAGATGATCGGATCATGAGCAGCTTTAACTGATGCTCTACAGCGATCTGTCACGACACATTAAAGAGCCACAAAACGGTATTTATTGTTTAAATTTCTTTAAAAAAATGACCAAATTTGAAAGGTGAGACTTTGTTTAATATGTTTAATATCAAAAGTAACCGAAAAGTAACTGTCCTGTCTGTCAGCGTGTTGTCAGTCCGCGATGTATTTTTCACTGTGTGAGAACATGGTGTGTGTGTGTGTGAGCAGCTTGTCGGACATAGCGACAGTAAGGGGTCAATTACATTTTGTTACATGTTATTACAACGTCTACTACTAAGTAATTAATTAATTACTCTGTATCACGGACAGCGTAAAATAAAGTGTTACCCAAATGTATTATTGCACTGTATCAAATGTATAATTACACTGTAACAAATGTATAATTACACTGTAACAAACAAATGTACTATTGCACTGTAACAAAATTTATCTTTACACGTAATTTACATACACGTAAATAACTGTAGTCTACAATTACACTGTACCAAATGTATAACTACTTTGTAACAAACATATAATTACACTGTAATAAACGTATAATTCCGCTCTAACAAATGCATTATTTCACTAAAACAAACAATTTCACTGTAACAAATATTATAATTACACTGTAATAAATGTATAATTACACTTTAACCAATGTGTTATTGGACTGTAACAAACATTATAATTACAATGTAACAAACTTATAATTATAATGTAACATGCATTATTACACTGTGAAACATGTATTATTACACTGTAACAAATGTATTACACTGTAAAACAATATTATTACACTGTAACAAACAAATATTTACACTGTAAAAAGGGGTATAATTACACTGTAGTAACAAATGTGTACACATTAACAAACATATAATTACACTTAATACACTGTAACAAATGTATAATTACTAGAGATGCACCGATACTAAAATTCTCCACCAATAGCCGATTTTTCAAAATGATATTGGCCGGTGTCGATATAGTTTGATTTTTCTTAAGGAAAAATATCTCTCCAGTAATGCTGCAAACTATACAGGGAACCCTCTCATTTGGTACACTATAACCAAGTTATAACTGGAGGCTATTGCTTATGAGGAATGAGCTAAGATTCCTCAGAAACGCTGCCAGAAGCTGGTGTCTGGTTGTACATCTAGCATGCAGCAGGTCATAACTGCAAAAGGGTTTTCTACTAAGTACTAAAGATGCTTGCCATGAAGGAGTTGAATCATTTTGAGACCGCAGAAGTCATTAAAAGTCGCATGTTTAGTTGAATCTGGGGAAACCACTTGAAACATTTGTTGTGTTGAGCAATTTAAATTACTTTTGTTTGATCTGTTCATTGCAAAGAGCTGAAAGTCTGTAAATTTTGCCAATAAGCCTGATTTTCCCAATTGCTTTCCCTGCAGTTGAGCTGAATGGTGCAGTTTTCAGTCAGGTGTAATGCAGCGACAAGGAAGATAATTCAACCTCTTTTGGTGCGTGAGACCTTCTCATTACACTAACAGATTGAATAATTCAGCCTGGGTATACTGAAAGAGGCATTTATGAACGAATAAAACAAATAGGATCATAGGGCCTCTCCATCACACAGTGAAGCCAGTCTCCCCAGTGTCTATAAAGTCATTATTCATACACAGGACAGGAATAGAGGAAGATATGGAAACTAATAAAGGAATACAAAAGTATACAAAGACAACAAACTGACAGTACTAGTTATGGGCTTTGCATTATTTACATTTGAGAATGATAAAAAAAAAAAAAAAACGGTGATTATGTAGTGACTTTGACATACATAATTCACCTTTGTTCTTGGCATTGTTCCTCAATGTTGTTCAGGGATCGTGGTCCCTTTAAATGTTCTGTATGCGTGATGACGTGATGACATTTTTGGAGTTGAGTGTTTTTGTTTTCAATAATAAACGACACACGCATTCGTGTGCTCAATGTGAGAAGTTCTCTCTTGCGATTTACTACAATTTCCACACTGGTGACCCCGACATTAGTCTGCTGGACGTATCCAGTGACCCAACACGACCATGGCCACGAACGCTGTCACCCTCAAACTCCCCGAATTCTGGGAATCGTCGGCATCGGCTTGGTTTGCCCAGACTGAAGCGCAGTTTGCGTTACGAGAGATCACCACGGATACAACAAAGTATTACTACGTTGTGTCGGCTCTCGGTAATGCAACAGCATCGAGAGTGGTGAGCCTTCTTACAAACCCTCCGGAAACTGAGAAGTATGCAGCACTCAAAGCCCACCTGTTAAAAACGTTCGGACTGACGGACGCTGAGAGAGCCGGTAGGCTTTTCTCCCTTCAAGGATTGGGTGACAGCAAACCGTCCGAGCTCATGGATTATATGCTGGATCTTTTGGGTGAGCACAGACCCGATTTTCTTTTTATACAGCGTTTCCTGCGTCAGCTGCCTTTACAAGTGAGAGCTGCATTAGCCAACACCACAATCACTGACTGTCGGAGACTGGCCGAGGAGGCTGATAAATTTTTCCTGGCGAGTCAGGGACATTGCGTGGCCGCGCTTTTTCCCGCGCACATCGCTTCGGTGACACGGGACGACTCCACCTTTATCGCGGCTACCACTTCTCGGCGGCAGCAGTCTTCTGGCCCCCAACAACCTTCAGGCTTGTGTTTTTACCATGCGAAGTTTGGAACTAAGGCTAACAAATGTCGCCTACCATGCAGTTTCGGCGGGTCGTGAAACGCAGGGGCCGGCGCTCAGTAGTGGCCATGAGTGTCGGCCGCGTAGGCAGGCTGCTTTTCATCCATGACAGCATCTCCGGACGGCATTTTCTGTGCGACACACAAGCCATTGACTTTTGCCATGGCCAAGGTGGCTGAACCGTGGTCCGCCCGCCAGCAACGTCATCTGTCCTACATTTCTGAGTTCACCACGGACTTGCAGCACGTCGCCGGTAAGACCAACCGAGTGGCGGACAGCCTATCACGGGCTGTGGCTGGGGCAGTCCACCTGGGTTTGGATTACGACCGCATGGCAGCGACTCAGGCCACAGACCCAGATGTGCAACTCCTGAGGACCTCGGCTACAGGGTTGCAGCTCGAGGACGTGGTTTTTGGCGATGCCGGCACCAAGCTCCTGTGTGACATCTCCACAGGTAGTCCTCGGCCGGTCGTTCCCTCGGGATGGAGGCGACAAGTTTTTGATGCCGTCCATGGTCTCTCCCACCCGGGTACGAAAGCGTCACAGAGACTGGTGGCAGGGAAGTTTGTTTGGCACGGCCTCAAGAAGGACGTTAGGGATTGGTCTAACACCTGTGTTGAATGCCAACGGGCCAAAGTCCATCGCCACACTAAAGCCCCGTTAGGGTCTTTCTCGGTTCCGGAAAGACGTTTTGACCATGTAAACGTGGACCTGGTTGGTCCTCTGCCCTCCTCTCATGGTTTCACATATTTGTTCACCATGGTTGACAGGACCACCCGCTGGCCCGAGGCTGTGGCTTTGACGTCAGTGACGTCTTCCGAAATGACACGGGCATTTATTGGCACCTGGGTTGCACGTTTCGGCACTCCTTCGGACATTTCCTCTGACTGAGGCGCACAGTTTACTTCTGAGCTGTGGGCCGCTGTCGCACAGAGCCTTGGAGTGAAACTCCACCGTACGACCGCATATCACCCGCAAGCTAACGGACTCTGTGAACGTTTTCATAGGTCAATAAAGGCTGCCCTGCGCACTGGCCTCAAAGACAGCAGCTGGGTCGACAAGCTCCCGTGGGTGATGCTGGGCATCAGGACCGCGCCAAAGGAGGACCTTCAGTCCTCATCCGCGGAGTTGGTTTATGGACAGCCACTGCGGGTACCAGGGGATTTTGTCCCTAGCACCACGGTTCCCTGGTCTGCTACTTTTCAGCGGTCCACTCTACTGGACAATGCGAGGCTTTTCGCACCTGTCCCTACTTCCCATCACGGCCTTCCTCAGTCACACATACCCGCTGGACTTCAGACGGCTGACTACTTTTTCATTCGCCACGATGCCCACAGGGGACCTCTACGTCCGCCCTACGAGGGCCCATTTCAGGTTCTGGAGAAGGGGGACAAACATTTTGTGGTGGACATGGGCGGGAAACCGGAGCGACTCTCCATTGACCGCCTCAAACCGGCTCACTTGGACGTGGCCAGGCCCATAGACCTGGCCCAGGTCCCACGGCGCGGACGGCCTCCTGCTCTGCCCCCACCCCTTGCTCCCCTCCCTCCCAAGCCTCCCACACTCCATGTCCCACACTCGTGCCAGGGCGGGTTGCCGGCTGCAGTGCGGTCTTTGCCTCCTTCCATGCAGCGCAGCCATTGTGGACGGTTGATACGCCCACCTCCCCGTTGACTGTTTGGTTCTCCTGATATGGTGAATTCTGGGGGGACGTGTGTAGTGACTTTGACATACATAATTCACCTTTGTTCTTGGCATTGTTCCTCACTGTTGTTCAGGGATCGTGGTCCCTCTAAATGTTCTGTATGCTTGATGACGTGAGACGCTAGTCAGCGCCATTTTTGGAGTTGAGTGTTTTTGTTTTCAATAATAAACGACACACGCATTCGTGTGCTCAATGTGAGAAGTTGTCTCTTGTGATTTACTACAATTTCCACAATTATGTCATTCCAAACATCTATGACACTCTTTCTTCTGTGGAACACAAAATAATCTATTTAAAAAATGTCATGTTTTTTGTCCATAAAATGAAAGTCAGTGGGCTCCATGTTGTTTTGAAAAGCACATACACAATAAAAATAAAAATAAATCAATGGGGTTCTATATAACCTTAGGGTTCTTGACTAAATTTTTAAGAACCGCAAAAATGTAATATTTTAAGAAATGTCTTAAATGTTTGCATACTACTTTCATGCTTAACAGGTTATATACTTTTTTTTTCACTGAAAGAGCCCTTTAAGGTTATGGAATGACATGAGATTGAGTAAATAATGACAGGTATACTTTTAAGTTTTGACTCTATTCCTTTAAACTATCCCTTTAAAATTTACTGTACATCATTAACAAGTGCAAAATTACTAAATTTGTTATACTATTTCATACACATTTATACCATGGTTTGTCTGAATACTTGATTCTGATTGGCTGGAAAGTGTGCAATAAAACCGTTTAATGCACAGGTTGTTCCAAGTCAGTTTAATCACCTTCTATATTAATGCCCTGCTTTCATTGAAGCGCGCACACACACGTACGTCGCTGACTCGCACTTAGAGATAGGAAATCGCGCTACACACACACACAGAAATATTCAGGAGCACAGAAACTTCTTATCAACGCTGCCCCATGACTTTTATTAATAAATTAACTTCGGTGCTACTGAATCGCTACATTACTTGCCTCCACGTCATGCATTAAAATAGTTTAATGCACAGCTAGCCAGGGATTATCCCTTACATATACATTCTACTGTACATATTAGCCTGATATTAAAACATTCATATTAGCATTGATTTTGTAAAAGTGCTCCACATTGGCTGAGTAAACTTGAAAGCAGATATTAAGAGAACTTATCTTCACTGACGATTGATTATCGATTATCTGACCATCTGAGGAAAAATCCTACAGAGCTACGGCTTTTCTGTCACGTGCATACGTGTGTAATGATACCTGTAATGGTATCTCAAGTGAAGAGGTAAAGTACAGCATGACCCTTTGACCCCATTAGCTGATGGTTTGCAATTAGTAGTAAAATATCTCCTGCCCACGTACAGTACATCACCACTGCCATCTGAATCTAGACACTGAACGCTTTAAGAAACTCAAACAGCATTGCATTATTGTAGAGTACACACTTTCTGACATACAGACCTTATCAAAGTAGCTAATGTCCCGTGATATATGACACCTGCAGTTAGGTAACATACACATCATGCTGAAGGATGGTTCCCTTGACAACATTTCTGTATCTATAAAAGGAAGTTAATATAAACATCAATTGTTTCACAGATGACACAAAACGGCCTTTTCTCTCACGTAACTGTATATAAATGGGAAAAACGATTTGAAGGTAAAGGACAAATGTACCATAACTCAGGTCAGATCATATTATGTCAGGTCAACCCACCTATAAACAAGCAATTATCAGGACATCTCAAGAGCATATGTAAAGCATAGCAGAGACGTTCTGAATAAGAAAGTCCATCGAGAGAGTTGAGCAAGAGTCATTCACCAGTGGATATCAGAGAAATCAACCCGATTCTGTTCCCCATAAAGCTACACGTAACACAGGTGAAAGTGGTAAATCTCATAATGAATGCCCAGGTCACATTTCGCCCCAGCATCAGAGGAACAAAAAATTATTAAATACATTTTTACATGAATAAAATAAAGTCTATTTTTCAGACCATTACATAGTGAAATTATTTTCAAGACAATTAAGCACATTTGAAAATTCTTAATTGTCAAATTCTCACTACCATAATGTATTATATTGTATATGAGTAAAATAATATTGTATATTGTTTTTTGGATCATTAAAATCGCCAGGAATAAAAGACAAATACTTCCATGATGCATCAGTAATCATACAATTTAAATAATAACAATCTTGTTGGAGAAAGGAGTCCAGAAACAAAGAAGTAGGTCCCAGCTGGAAAAAATAATCAATTACAAGTACTTCCACCTGTTCACCCTTCAAACATGGTCACTATAAATCTGGGATCTGTGCTTCACTAAAAAAGAAGATTGTCCTGGGTGCAGACAACCCCAGGATGAGATGAAGAAGCACAGGGGGGCCTAGAGTGAGACTAGCTGAAGAGTAAGAAAAGACACAGTTAACCTTGTAACCTCTGCTTTACCAACTTTGCCTTTGGTTTGTTCTGTCTTCCCCCTTCAAGGAAGCCTAATGTTCAAGCGGACGGTGGGAACACAGCTGTCACAAGTACCCCGAACTGGGAAGAACCTAAGTTCCAGTTTGGATCCCTTTTGGCCATACTATATATTTTTTTATTAAATAAAAGACAGTTTCTGTTAACACTGCCCCCGTCTCTCTTGTGGTTGTGTATTGTGGCAGCTGAAACCTCTCCTTGCTTTGGGGACGTGTCACAGTTGGTGGAGAATGCTGGCATAGGATAAGCATCAAAGCGTGAGATTTCATTTAATTTTCTAAAATCATTACAAAATCGTACGCTGCCATCAGGCTTGGAGACCAGAACAATTGGGCTTGACCATGCACTGTTGGATTCCTCAATGATGTTCAAGTCTAACATCTTCCTTACTACTTCACGGATTGCTTCTCTTCGGGCTTCTGGGGTGCGATAGGGCTTCAGTCTCACCTTCCTCCCAGGCTCTGTGACTACGTCATGGTACACCACTGTGGTCCGACCTGGCAGTAGAGAGAATGTATCTGAATGTTGGTTTACCATCTCCCGGAGGTCTTGTTTCTGGTTTGGGGTCAGTTGGGCTCCCTTTCCACTTCCATGGGTACTTGGGAGGGGACTTGGGATGACAGGGTGGAGAGCAGACATTGTTCTGGGTCATACCACTTCTTAAGTGAATTCACATGATAGGTCTGGAGAACCCTGCGGCGGCTGGGCTGCTTCACCTTATAGTTCACTGGACCCACACCTTCAACCACTTCATACGGCCCATGCCATTTGGCAAGTAACTTGCATTCGTGGGTGAGGACCAACACCATGACCTTTTCTCCTGGTTGAAACTCTCTTAGTTGGGCCCCCCTGTTGTAGATTCGTTCTTGGGCCTCTTGAGCCGGTTTCATGTGCTATCTAACAATTGGCCACAACTGAGTCACTTGCTGGTGCATCTGCTCCACGTGTTCTACCACAGAGCGATGTGGTGATGGTTGGTTCTCCCAGACCACTTTGGCAATATCCATCAACCCTCTGGGCCTTCGTCCAAAGAGAAGTTCGAATGGTGAGAATCCCCTGGAGCTCTCTAGTACATCCCTAATGGAGAATAGAACATAGGGCAGCAACTGATCCCATCTTTCCCAGGTTGATATACCAGATTGAGGTGGAACTTTCCCATCCACCTCAATCAGTTTCCTCAACATTTGCTTTAACCCCCTGGGGTCGGCGGTCGTGCCGGCGATACCCGCTCGCTTTTTTTCTTATCAGTGCAAAAGAGACTCAAAATACTCTGTGGCAAGGGGGGCGTGGTCTAGCGAAGTCTGTGACAGGAGAGAGGATAGGGAGACAGGTGTGGCGTTAGTGGGTCAAGTGCAAATGACAAACACCTGTGTCTTGTTTCAGTTATTGGCGTGGAGAGACTGCATATAAGCGACGGGGAAACATTTTTCGAGAGAGAGACACCTGGGAGACTTGTGGGTGAGCGCGCGTGTGGAGCAGCACTGAGAAAGGACTGTGAAGAGAGAGAGAGAGAGAGAGAGAGAAAGAGAGAGAGAGAGAGCCAAGTGCGGGAGTGCTGGAGCGCGAGACGGCTTGAGGGAATTAACCCTTTATGGACTGAGTTGTTGCAGTGTTGTGTGCACACATTTTCTTTGTACTTTTATTTTGTTTTGGAATAAAACCCACAGTCTCCCAAGCTGACCCTGTCCTCTTCCTTCCCTACATATTGAACCTTACTACACTGGTGCCGAAACCCGGTAAGGAAGATGGAAGCCGCCGCCAGCCAGCCGATGTCGTCAACGCCTCCACTTGCGGACGTCATAACACCGCAAGAGGTTCCGGAGCTGGATGGACCGGGAGGTTCGGACCGAAGCCATGCCGCCACCGGTTGAGCTCCCCCACCTGTCCATGAACAAGATGACCCGGAGGTCTTCATGGACCTATTCGAGAAAACAGCAGAGGCAGGTGGGTGGCCGAAGGAGCATTGGCCTGTGCGCCTCATCCCACTGCTGTACGGCAGGGGCGTCACTAGGCCCTTTTTAGGGGGGCTTCAGCTTCAGACTTCTGCCAAGCCCCCCTAAAAATGTGAGATTAATGTAGGCTACACAAATTCGTGTTCGCTTCAGTCTTGTTATAATCAGATTCAGCACGTTCTCAATCCACAGCTGCGCCGTGCAGAGAGCACATCAGAAACAGAGGACAGGGTGTGTGTGTTCATTTGTGTGTTCATCTGAGCCTCATTGGTCTGTCACTGCTCGTCAATGTCAGAGACGACCAATCAAATCAAAGTAGGCGGGCTTTATGTTCACAGACGCTGCTGAGCGCGAATTTTAACAGTGCGACACGACCATTTTTACAGTCTATGGACTCGACGCGTACGGTCAAGTGCGAGATAAGATGTAAGTAGCTAAACTTAACATTTCATATTTTACTTTTTTTAGGTCATAAATGTTAAACGAATGACAAAAAATAATCAGGCAAACTAATATAGTTTTGTCTAATTTCCCAATTTTGAACTGAAAATAGGCCTATACACTCATGTAACTCATGTAATGTAATAATTAGTTTACAAGAAACATTAACAAAGCCGTTTTCATCATGTTAGGCACAAGATTAATAATGACTGTGTACATATTGAGAATATAATACAAATTGTAGCCTTTAGTAAATTAAAAAAGCTCAGCTTTAGGAGGGGAAGAGAAAGGGAGGAAGAGACTGAGAAAAAAAGGAAGAGTGATGGAGATGAGAAGAGAGGAGGTATTGACAAATAATCTGCCCACTGACATGGTTTTAAAGCTATTTCTTATACTTTTTTTTTGGTCTTCAAACGTCTTGAAATGCACATATCAGAAATAAAAAATTTGAACCCCCTACCAATCTCAAATTTAGGACCTCTGTGATTATAAAGCCCTGTCTACGGCCCTGTATTAGGCATAAGATCAATAATAAATGTGTAGCCTACATATTGTGAATGCATTTAATAAACTTAATTACCTTTAGTAGCTTTCAGTAAATAAACGCGTCTGAGAAAATGATTCATAGGCAAAATCAACCTATCAGTTGACCCTATGTTTACTTTCTTCACTGACAGACAAAAATGAAAAGCCTATATCAGTCAAAGCTCAGCTTTAGGAGGGGAAGAGACAGGGCAAGAGAAAAACAAAGAGAAAAAAAGTGATGCTGCTGATGATTAGAGAAAAATTGTCAGCTGCCCACTATCCAAGTTTTTTGGCCTTCAGAACATCTTAAAATGCACATTATGTAGATCAGAGAAATCAAAATTTTCTCGGGGATACCCCGAACCCCCCTATTTGCCCTGCCTCACATTTGGGACCACAGTTATTATAAAACCGTGCCTTTGCATCGTAATGAAAATGGTTAATAGTGATCTTTAGATCCTAAACTAAAGTGTTACCTTTTTTTATAATTTGTTTAAAAATCATATTGGGGGCTTAGCCCCCCTAAAATGAAAATCCTAGTGACGCCCCTGCTGTACGGGGAGGCGCAGGCGGCCGCCCAACCACTGCCGGTCCAGAACCTCCTGGTCTTCAGTGACCTCAAGAGGGCCAGCTTGCATCTTGCGGCCCAACAGCTCCGGGACTCTTGCCGCAAGTGGTTACTGGCCGAGGGAAGCGACGTCGAGAAAATCATCGACCGTGTGGTGCTGGAGCAGTTTATCGCTCGTCTACCGAAGAAGACAGCAGAGTGGGTCCAGTGCCACCGACCGACGTTGCTGGACTCGGCCATCCATCTGGCGGAGGATCAACTGGTGGCATGCTCCAGGGTTGACGATACCCTCCCTAATGTTTCTCTCCCTTCTTCTTTTTCACCTCCCCCCTCCTCTACCCCCTCCCCCCGACCTATCCCGCTCCCCAGGTCCCGTCCGCCAGGGGCCGGGGTGGGATAACACCAGACCAGGCAGGGGACATAAGGGGGCAACCCAGGGGGTTCGCATCCATCGGAGCGGAAGCTTCTCCTCATGTTTCCCCACTCTCTCCACACCAATCCCTTGGCCTACTTCCTGCCACTAGGGCGGCGGGGAGACCTGGGCCGGCCTGCTGGCGTTGTGGGGACCCGGATCATTTCATTGATAGATGTCCCGTGATGGATATAGGGACAATGATCTGGATCCCAGACGTCCAGCAGGCTGCCCACGATCAGGCTGGCCGGTACCAAATACCTGTGAGTATTAAGGCTGTAACCAAACCTCGATCCACCAAAGCCTGATTCAACCTGAGGCATTGGATATGAGCCGCATGGTTCGGGTAAGGTGTGTGCACGGGGACGTAACCATTAATGTCAGCTGTGATTCAATTTAGGGGTCAAAAGCATAGGATAGAGGTGGCAGTTAACCCGCACCTCCGGCATCCGCTGATCCTGGGAACAAATTGGCCAGCTTTTAGTGAGTTATTGAGGGGTTTATGTGCGGATGTCTCTTGTGTACAGAAAGCGCAGGATCGAGGGGCGTCGGTGCGGATGGAGAGGAAGATTCAGGTGCTAGATTCAGGGGAACCGAGCGCAAACGAGAGACAGATTCTCTCGGAGTGCGATGATTTTCTCCTGGAGCAGTCTCAAGATGAGACATTAAAACATGCCTTTGAACAGGTCCATACTATCGACGATCAGTCTCTCCAACCCAACCGTCCGGTCACCTATCCTTATTTTGCGATTATTAAAGATAGGTTGTACCGAGTGACGCAGGACACTCAGTCAAAGCAGATTACAACCCAATCTTCAGTGTCACGTGAACCTTCAGAAATGCTTTTCACTGCAACTGTACTTTCACACTATTTTATAAAAAAATGTTCATTGCTTGCTTATTTTATGGAAAGTGTATGAATAAGAGACCTTCAAGAGACCAACATTCGTGGTCCTTCACAGAATATCAAGTTTTTGCCATCAACTGCAACTGTGGAGAGATCCTTTTCAAAAATTAGGTTAATACCAACTCCGAAGCCTTTGCTCAGAGGAGAGACTCTCAGACCTTCTTAAGGAGACTGGTCTGAGACTCTCAGACCAGTCATCTTCAAGCATGGCTCACAGAAGGTTTCTGTTGCAATTAGGTTCAAAAAAGCCCTGAAACCCTGTATATCTATATTATTATTATGGTTGTTATTAATAGTGAATAAATCTAAAGCTTTTGAGACTATTATTTTTTTTGGTAACACTTTACAATAAGGTTAATTAGTTAACAACCTTATTTAACATGAACTAAGAATGAACAATACTTATACAGCATTTATTAATCTTAGTTTATATTAATTCCAACATTTACTAATACATTATTAAAATCAAAGGTTGTATTTGTTAACATTAGTTAATGCACTGTGAACTAACATGAACATATGATGAACAGTTGTATTTTTATTAACTAGCGTTAACAAAGATTAACTAATACTGTAACAAATGTATTGATCATTGTTAGTTCATGTTAGTTAATGCATTAACTAGTGAACCTTATTGTAAAGTGTTACCATTTTTTTATTGAATTTGTCATGAAGATGTGACCATTTCCTCCTTTTATGTAGGCTTACTAAATAACCTTGATATTAAAAAAAAGGGAGGGGGGTGCCCTTTTTCAGTTTCAGCACATGCCCCTCAAAAGGTCTGTGCACGGCCCTGCATGCTGCTGACATATTATTGTAGCAGAGTTTGTGCTGAATACAGTGTAATCAGACTTTAGCCATGAAAATGTCACAAGTAACAGAAATAAGCACAAATGTCAGCATATCATAACACCTCCAGGGCCCAGAAAACACCAAAACAAATTGCAGTAGGCCCATATTTGCTTGTCTTTGTGCTACTGGAGCATTTGAAACTTGAAACGTCTGCTTTCATCGGTGTAATGGACTGTCTACAGAATGAGATAAAAACGAGCAAATGTAGTAACTCAATCCGTCATTTCCCTATCCCTGCATCAGGCTTCTCCTCCGCCCACCTGAAGGTCCCAATTCCTGGGATTGAGCAAGAACACCCGATTCCCGCAGTCATCAATGTGACATCCTGTACCATATCATTAATGTATGGAACTTCGATTAATGGAGGTATGAGGTAATACAGGTATCCTGCAGGCTTAGACTCATCTATAATCCAGTCTTCCCCACAAACATGAATATTTCATACAGAGTCTCTTTCACTGCTGACACCAAAGAAATATAAAGCCATGTAGAGTGCAGTACTGTCAAGTTCAGGACCGTGGGTCATTGCGGTGTGGTAGAGCCGAAAACTTTCTGATCAGTGATGCTGTCTGTATTATTCATAATGGTCATTCACTGTCTCCTGTCACACACACTTAGTACAGAATCAGAAAAGGATGGAACTTGTTTTTTTTTTTTTTTTACACCCCGCTACACTGGTCACACAAGCAATTTACATGTAATTTAAAATGTGCATTCATGCATCAGATGTTATTAAATCAAATATGTTGCTGGAGCTTTGCAAATACAAATAATGTAGTAAATAAAATAAAAATAAAAATCATTCAACAAGCAATTGTTACATAACATGCTGACATTGTGGGTTCACCGAGATGCAACAGGATAGAATTTGCAGGTCCAAGGAAACGATAGTGGTGGAAATGGCCAAGACCCCTTGGGAACATATTTTATTTTTATTTTTAAGATATAAATGCAGAAAAATCCCACTATATTTATGTATGTATTTTTTGGATAGCATTTGGAGGCTATTTCGTGGATAAAAGATGAAAATTGTTACAATTTTGAACTGGAACTCTATCCCCCCATGAAATTCACACCCTGGACTCAGTCCCAACCCCATTTTTTCAGCCCTGTATCATAATGCCATAATCAAGGGTGCATATGTTATAGTATCCTGAAAAAATATGAATTATGTCCATTAACCTGTTATCATAATGACAGGTTCAAGATTTTCTTGTCATGTCACTTTTTAAGGCACCTTTTTGACACGAATGCCAAAAATGTTCAGACCATTAAGGCAACATTAAACGGTCATTATCACACAACATTAAACACATAATAGACCGTTATCTTGCTCATCAGTGTGATTTCCTCACTGATGATGAGAGAATTACAAAGCTTGGCAAAGCTATTTACTGTACCAGTCATGTGCAACTAACAAAACAATGAAAATTGGAAAAAATAACAGACACAATAGAAACATATGATTATTGAACATAACAAGAATGTCTTTGGATGTAACAACCATTTTTTTTTACAGCAAGATTTTAAGAGGTTCAGAATGGTTAAACGAATTGGCCCGAAAGAAAGAAAGAGCAAAGAAAATATCTTAATATCAGTTATTTCTCCTAGACAGCAATAAGAAGACATGGAGAGCAAATGAAGACTACAGCTTCTCAGATGTTTCTTCTGAGAGAAAGATCAATCTCACTCTAGAGTTTCATAAGATATCTCAAACTAAAGTAAAACGTCCAGGATACCAAAGTCAGCTCTCAAAATTGAGAAATACATATATGAACTCAAAAACAAAATCTCACAACCTCTGATCAATTAAACTTTTCTCATGAGGAGTGTATTGGTGTGAGAGTTGACAGTTTGATTTGACAAAAATCGTGTACACTACTGTTCAAAAGTTTGGGGATCGACAACGCGTGATTGTCAACAAGTGGATCTTTGAACTGTGAGTGAGTGGAGGCGGGGATAATTTGCATATAAATAGAACCGCGTATACTAAATGAGGCAATGGTGTAGAGTTACATTCAAGCTATTTTAAGGCATGAAGAAAATTCTTTTCAAGGAAAAAACGCTTAAATATGTCATTTTGGTTATCAAAGATGAGTTTTAAGGGATACAATTATTGTCTACAGGGGGATTTTAATACATTTTAAAATTCAATTTATTCATGCGATGGCAAAGCTGAATTTTCAGGAGACATTTCCTTCAGAAATTAATTGTATATGCTGATTTGCTGCTCAAGAAACATTTCTTATTATCATCTTATTTTTATCAGCTGCTTACTATTTTTGTGGAAAAATCTATTTTTTATTATTAACATAAACTTCAAAAGAAAGTAACTTTACTTTCTTTACTTTACCCGATACGTTATTTTTAATGTATCTTAGGCACCCTTAATAAAAAAATTAAAAAAACACTTTTGAGTGGTAGTGTACGTTATCCAAGAGGCCATCTTAATTTAAAGTGTACAAAAGTACATTCTAAACGCAAATATTTCCAAATGACATCCAAACATATGTATTGCACAGAATTGCAAAAATACATTGTATCTGTATTTTCCTGTGAATGAATGTGTCAGTGACTTTGGCCTTAGCAGGGGTCAGATATGTTGACGTGGTGATTAACAGCACAACAGAACAAAGATTTACCGCAAACAAAGTCTCACCACAATGAGAACTAAAGCCAAAAAACCTGCCCATGTGGGGAGGAAACAGCTGAGAGGCAGTGGCTTTGTGACCATCTGTAATAACCAATGGCTAAACTTTGACGTTCAACTAATGCCAAAGGAGCCACCAGGCTTAATCAGTCTATCGCAGTGTCAAAATCCCTGCAGTGAAACATGGGCCGGGAGGTAGAAAGAGAGCCAAAATTGAGACGGAATTGGAAAGTGCTTTTTTAAGGCCACATCTGTAGTCCTCCCTGAGTAGCCTGGCGCTATAGTGGGATTTAAAGTTATAGTGACCTTTTCTTTGCAGTGATAAATAGTACATAACTCAGAGCTGATGTGAACGGTAACTTAATAGAGCGGAACTCTTTTATGATGAAGACTCCTCATAGCTGATCAACTGCAGCAGCAGAATTGAGGTGTATGTATTTTTTTCCACCAGTCCTATCAACTCCCATATAAAAACAGTCCAAATGTCAATTATTTGCGGGCAGACTGGTCTTCATCTTGGCGTGATGTGCATGGATAAACATGGACGATACAGTATATGACTGGTTGTGGTCATGTGGAGAAGTAATCATTGCCATATTTACAGGACATTGCAGACTATCAACCCAAGATGGCTAAAAAATTGTCCATCATTGGCTTTGTGTGGTTACGATGAACTACAACTGGTTTTCCACTGGACCATTACGCATTACCATTCTACTTTCTGAGTTAAAAACTTTGGGTAAAAACAATATTGCATTTGCAAAATGCTGACAGCAATAGTAAAGTGATCCTTTAGCAAAATTACTTTGCTGAAAAGGGGCTATCGATCTGTGATAATTAAACTGAACAAAATCCATCTGTTTTTCTTGTTTGCAATGCAATCATACGTGATAAATCAGTTGTCCATTATATATTTATGGTATACCCTCATGCTGTTCCACTGATACAGTTAGGTAATTAAAGTTTGGTAATAAAATCATTCATCCGCACTGGTTTTGACTCCAGGTTTAAATGTCTAACATTAATCTGCTGCTTAAAATATGGATTTTCGTGTGCAACTATGCAAGTAACAATCATTTAAGTGCTCTAAAATGAAAAAGGACCACAAATGGTTGACAAATGAGCTAGCAGTTTGAATTCAGTTTCTAGCAGATGCATTTGGCACATGCATTTCCAAGCAATTTCATTGCACTAAGAGCATTTTGGCTCTCACAAAAGCTAGCAAAAAGACAAATACTATAAAAATAACAAAGTGAAAGGTCATTCATTCAGTGAATGTGTAGACTAGATTAGTTAAATGTTTGTTTTTTAAATTTTAAGATGTTCAGCAGGTTCATTTAAGGCCCGTTCACTCTTCTTTGAACAGACTTGTTGTTTGGTAAGACGTGAAATAACTTGAAAAGAGAGATAAAAAACCTGAACTCAGGAAAAATATAATAAATATAAATATAAATACGCAGTGGGGTTTAAAAGACTGAGGCCAAAAGGAAAATCTGGGATCCAAAATCAAATCATTAAAGCTAGAATTTTTTTAAAATATTTTTTTAGGATTTTGAATACAATTAAAAACACATCATGATAAAACTAATACAAAACAATTTAAAATGTTGCTCTATTTCTAGGCCACTAATTTATGACAAAAGGTCAGATTATTTCCTCTCCTAATAAATCATTAGCATTTTTCAACTGAACTTTTTACTTTAATTGCCATGCTATAATAAAGCATTTGTAATAAACAAAGTAATTTAAATGATTGATAAATATATTATTTAATATCATTATTAAATTAGTAAGTTATATTAAATAAAAGAAAAACAGAATAGAAACATTTTCATAGTAGTCTAAGACTTTTGAACCCCACTGTGTATTTGTACAAAAAGAAATACTGAAAAAGTAAGAGCGTGTAGTTTTGTAGGTATGCAGCATGTAGTATGTCCTTGTTTAGGAGTGTTGATGACCATCATTATTGTAGTGAGTTCAGCCCAGTTTGATTCTCGTGTCCTGGCCGTAGAAGCCCACCTGGAGCAGAATGGCAATGTCAATTAAGATCTGTACCGCACCACAGACCAAGAACTGAGTGGGGCTTTCATTGATCACAAAATACGTGGTCTTAAAGATGTCACCAGCGGTCCACAGGAGCACCATCTTTATGCTGAAAAAGAGGGAGAGAGACAAAGAAAGAGAACATTTTACTGAAGCATTCAGAAATATATAAAGTCTCAGCAGTTGGAAAGATTCCCAGTCAGCTATAAAGTTCTGATAAATTAACCTCATTCGAAACCTTTTAAAGGCGTCACCAATACATCAGACTAATGCATCGTACAATGTCCTGTCCTCCCACTTGATAAAGTCATACATCTGTATATCTCACACATTTGCAAGTCTCTGAAGTCAATTGAGTACAGTGGGGCTACACTTAATAAGAATCTGAGGACGCAATTATTTCATATAAAATATAAAATTGTGAAGAGGTGAGGTAACACGTAGAGTCCAATGGTCTAACATCTGGTACGTAACAGCTCATAAAATCTAAAAAATAGATCCATTTGAGCATTTTATGCTGAAGAATTTACATTCTACAAATGTCAATTTCACTGTGTGAGGTTAAGCGACAGGAGGAACAGTGCATCCTGGGACATAACCTGCTCTTTATTAGTCAGAGAAGGACCGTACCACCTGCAGGAAGCTTGGGGGACCACAAAAG
Organism: Rhinichthys klamathensis goyatoka; assembly: GCF_029890125.1. Classification (NCBI taxonomy): domain Eukaryota; kingdom Metazoa; phylum Chordata; class Actinopteri; order Cypriniformes; family Leuciscidae; genus Rhinichthys; species Rhinichthys klamathensis. Next base: position 2,536,272 of record NW_026606709.1, read on the forward strand.
CACAATATTTTGCAAATGTCGATCCTCCTTCCTTTTTGAAAAGCAGAGAAAAGGTAATCTTTGAAAACTTCCAGGAATCAGCTAAAGTGTTCTCGGGCAAAGAGGGATGCTGCGTTCTCAGCGGAATTTATGCTGAATGAGTTCATTCTTTTCATTCAAGCTTAAAGAGAGAAAAGTGGTCTAAAGATGAGCAGAGACTATACATCAGCTGTCACAGATGGAGAGGGATGAGAATTTGGACTACTTGTGCTCCTGAAGGTCATCCCGACAATAGAAATGTGTCTTTTACACAATGTGAGGCAGCAGAAGCAGACAACTAATGAAATGGTACATTCTTCCAACTTGTCTACTTGATGATACAAACCCACCCATCTAGACATGACATTGACTATGATTATGTTCTTCCTTATTTTTTTTGTGCATTGTTTTGATATCACATGAAGATTGTGAATGAGGATGAAGGAACATTTGCTAGCAGGAAGTGCAATGTTTGCTAACACCAGTGTGAAATACAGTGCTAAAACGACCTTTTATAGACACTTCCTTAAAGTTTGTCCACAAAACACTCATAGTTGGTGCGAACTAAAAAGTACTATGTGATGTGGTTGTGAAAATGATAATAATGTATCCTGAAAGTTATACTTATATGAAATACTTTACATGAAATGGACATTTTCATAAATGAAAATCTCCATTAAAATGTCCTGTTTAAAGTGCTTTGAGAGAAAACGTGTCCTCTATATCTGATCTCAAAGTTACTCCCCACTCTTTTCTCCTCCTTCATTTGTCTTCTACATTAGTTTACTCTAGAGACCATTCTCAAACATCATTAATGGGGATGAAACATTAATGAGGTAATTAAGTAAGGTGGGTCATCTGTACAAGAGCACTGATAACAGTGGTGCCACACAATAAAAACCACTTAAAGGTTCTCCATCTTCCGCTCAGAGAACAGAAACTCATCTAATTGTTCCCAAACATTAATTCTAAGACAAACATGCTCTTTCTCATTCACAACAACAAACTGCTATCTTTCCTTCCCCTCCGAGCACTTTGCGGATTGACAGCAGATGAAAGGAATGCTCGGCAAACAGCGAGCAGCGCTTCAGGGCCTGTGAGAGAGGTAGAAGTGATTATTGCATTGATTAGGAGAACTGAGGCCACGGTTACAGCACTCCCGTCCACACTGAACAGCCCTGCACTCAACCCTGACAAGCCTTCAATTGATCCTCTTCCACCTGACACTCTCATCCGAAAGGAAGGAAGGAAGGAAGGAAGGAAGGAAGGAAGGAAGGAAGGAAGGAAGGAAGGAAGGAAGGAAGGAAGGAAGGAAGGAAGGAAGGAAGGAAGGAAGGAAAGAAAGAAAGAAATAGTGGACAATGTTAAATTCATAGGGAAAGGGAAAGAATGTTAGATAGAACAACAGAAAGAAGGATAGGATGATAGAATAAAATATGACAGATAGAATGATAGATTTTTTTTTGCTAGAACAACAGATGGACAGAATGATATGTAGGATGATAGAACAATGGAAAGAAAGACAGAATGATATAGAAACAGAATGATAAAACTATAGAAAGAATGGTACATGGAATGATAGACAGAATGACAAGAACAATATTTAGAACAAAAGATAGAACTATATGACAGAACTACAGTATATAGAATGATAGACAGATCGAGTGATAGAACAATACTATAGGGTTAGGGTTAGGAATAGGGGTTGGTTGCATATTACTACAGTAACTACATGTAACATGTAATAAGGACACAGTAAAATAGACAGAAAAATAGAATGATGGAATGAAAGAAAAAAGGCAAATGATATAAAAATAGAATGATATAACATTAGACTGATAGATAAAACAATAGAAAAAAAGAATGGTAAAACTGTATAGATAGAAGAACAATAGAAAGACAGAACAATAGCTAGAACGCCAGAATGATGGAATGATACATAGAACGATAGAAAGACAGAACAGCAGCAATCGAGACAGAATGATAGAATGAGAATGAACGACAGATATAGACAGACAGATAGATAAATAGACAGAATGTAAGATGATAGATGGATAGATAGATAGATAGATAGATAGATAGATAGATAGATAGATAGATAGATAGATAGATAGATAGATAGATAGATAGATAGATAGATAGATAGATAGATAGATAGATAGATAGATAGATAGATACTGATGAGAATTCAGTTTTGACAATTGCCAGAGATATCTAAGGAAGGGGCAACATCCTGAAGATCTGCTCCAGACAGATGTATCGACACACCGGGCTCTTTCTTCTGCACAGTCTCTCCGGTTTCTCTCTACTGAGTTTACATCGATGTAGGGATAAACCGTGACCAGCGAGAAGCCTCTGAAAGAGAGAAGGGCACCAAAGCTCCCACATAAAAACCCTCACTGAGTACAAATGCTCACAAAGGGAGTGAAGAGAGCCGATTAAACTAGTCCTGCTCTTCACCTATGGAAAGAAAAAGAACAGCTAAAACAAAACTTGAGAATCCTTTAGAGAAAGCTGCTGTAGGAACCATTCATGGGCTGGAGGAAAAGTGGGCTCGTCAAAACTTTGGCCAGTGAATTCAAAAGGCTGGTGAGAGAATTTAAAAAAAAAAAGAAGAAAGAAAATGAAATATGTATGTAGATCGATCCATTCGGCTCAAACATAGGAGAGTTTGCACATTTTCTAAAAGAGATCAGTCTCCACAGTCCACACAAAAGAAAAAAAGACAGAGAAAGATAGAGTGATGGGGACATTAAAACCCTAAAATTGAATTATGTTTCTCTACCATATGGCTAACAAACAAGCTCACACAGATCACTGTCTTACAAACAAAATGTAGCCGATCAAAACAATCTAGAAATGCATACAGCACAGCTGCGATGTGCTCTGGATGGAAATGGAGTGTTCCAGCAGCCTTTAAATCAATTCAGTTGGACATTATAATGTCCCCTGTGATATATTTCTATTTCTGTATACACAAACCCATTTAGAGCAATGCTAATGTCCTATAAAGATACATGTCAACTGGAAAAACTGATGGTTTCCTCTTTCCCTTCTTTGTCTTTCCCTCCAGAATACCGGCACTCTTTAATTTTTCTTTTTCGTCTCCTCCCCTACTCCGCTGTGCTTTGCCCTGGAGGGAATGTGAATAATTCTGTTGTGGTACTGGTCCTGGCAAGCCGTGGCTGCCAGCGGCTCATCTAATTCAATCACACGGCTCAGTCTGATCAATGGGGACTGTGGTGGAAGCCGGCGTACCTCCGCTCATCTTGGGTCAGGTGGGGATTCACACCACTGGCTTTTTCTTCTCTAATTAACCCAGACATGACAGCCAACAACTGTGAGGGCAACAACTCTACTGACAGTGGTCTGTATGTTTGCGTGCCTCTAAGCGATAGCAACTCAAAGATCGAAGTGTGTCAAAACATACCTTGTTAATATGTGCTGAGGTGAAACATCACTTTCAGGTTTCAGAAAGTCAATCACTATGTTTAGAACACAATACTACCATATTTCTGCAGTATGCATCATGAATACTATGCACAGAGTATTAAGGATGCACAAAAGGCAACATCGGTTATCAGTTTTATTAGTATTTAAATATATTTTTACTGATTTATTTATTTATTTAAGATTTATTAAGATACATTTTGACATCATTAAAGGGCTCATTTAAAGGGATATCTTGGGGTCAATACGATGTTTTTTTTGTTTATTTTGCAAGGATGCGTTAAATTGATCAAAAGTGACAATAAAGACATTCATAAATTTGGTAAATTTCTTTTCAAATAATTGCTGCTCTTTTCAGCTTCCTATTCATCAAAGAATCCTGATTTTTTTTTAACAGTTTCCACAAAAATATCAAGCAGCAAAAACTGTTTTCGACATTAATAATAATAAGAAATGTTTCTTGAGCAGCAAATCAACATCAGAATGATTTCTGAAGGATCATGTGACACTGAAGATTGGAGTAATGCTACTGAAAATCCAGCTTTGTCATCACAGAAATAAATTAAATTTGAAATTTAAAAAAATTTAAAATAGCTATTTTAAATTGTAATACTATTTCACAATTTTGGGGTTTACTGTATTTTTAATCAAATAAATGCAGCCTTGGTGAACATAAGAGACCTCTTTGAAAAACACTAAAACAAAAATAAAAAGTGTATAATTCACACTTTTGAACTATCGTGTACACTGCAAAGAAATATGTAATTAATCAATATTTTTTTCTCTTGTTTTGCAGTAAAATGATCAAAATAAATTCTAAAACAATCCTAAATTTACTTGCAAAGCGAAACTGTGTAAGATAATAATAATTTTTTCAGAGATCATACATTGAATGCTTAAAATAATTGAAAATTATGGGTAAAGAAAAATACGCCAATGTGGGTAAATATATTAAATCCAAATATGTAAGAAAACAAGCATTATTAATATATACAGTATTATACGCATTACCAGTACAACCAGTATACTATGATTTTTAATAACATCTCCATCTTGACAAATTTTATCGGATTACCAAAAATGATGACGCTTTGCACCAAAAAGGATTAAAAGTCCAATAAATATATTATTCAGGTATGCATTATTTTTCTAATAATTCAATGGCCCGTCATCAATTATTCCTTACATAATGCAAACTGTTTCACATATTTTTTAACAACAGTAAGTATACAATATAGGCTACAAGTATACAAATGTATTAGCCTGGTTAAAACCAGACCATTCTCAGTTGTAACTGAGTTATGGTCTGGCAAAGCGTCATAGACAAATCATTTCCAGAGGGGCGTCACCAACGGATAGACCTAAAACCAATCAGAGCGATGAAGGAGATGACGAATGCAGAGCGGCGGAAAAACATCTCTGAGTGTTGTTCTTTGCTCGGTTTTTAACAAAAAGGAAATGTTCAATTCGCTTAAAACAGACGCGATAGCTGATTCGAACGAGTGATGTTCGATGGCGGCATCCATCTTTGTAATGTAGGCTACAAAATCTGCTTCAAAATCCCAGCGCTGTCGTCATCATGTAAAGCCCGCCCCCAACGTTTCTGATTGGTGCCTCGATTTCGACGGATTGGAAATGGTTTTGAATGAGCTCTTTGCCAGACTAACTTTCCGAGCAAATCTAAATTTGCCGGAAGTTGTCTGGGTTTTCCCAGGCTACAAATGTATACTTTGTAGCAGTATACTCTCCATTCAAACAACAGTATAGCTCATGTTCTTGTTCGCAAATAAGAAAAAGAAACAGGTTCCCTCAGTATTGTTGACTTGTTTAAGGTTAATAAAGCATTTCTTTCACTCTGCTTGTGTCCATTTTCATGGATGTTGCTTCACTACGTATGATAAATGAGTTTTTACCACCTGGGTGTTTTGCTGAGCACCATTTGAAGCATATAGATCACATGCACAAACAGACCACAGAAAGACAAATAGCTCCCACCAGTTGTCATAACAGTAGCCACAACAAAACAGAACTGCATCTATGCTAGCGAGGACACTTTCTGTTCCCCAGATACCCAGTACAGCTAAGTTAAATCCACTGCTTCCTTATTTTTATAAACACGGGAAACATTTCCTATGAGTGTGAAGCTCCCAGGGGTAATCAGGGCCGATCAGGGCTCTGTGTGAGCAGAAAGGCCCATGGCGAAGCTCAGTCTCATGGGAGAATCTGGCTGCGTGTCCCTGCTTGTTAGGGAGACAGATTACAGTGCACTTGGCTTCATCAACACAGCAGGGTCCTGATGCTAACTACGCTCTCGACTTAGCATGGAGCCCAAACCCCAGAAACTGGTTTCAGCCGACATTAGAGCTGAGTGGCTCAAACTTTTTTGGTTAACTTTTAAAAAAAATGTTTTAGAGCTTGTGTGGAGGTGTCTGAACTGGGAGAAGTGAGAGACTTCAGGTGAGAGACAGCAGGTGAAAGACAGTGGCAGCAGTGTGATTCTTGTTTGTAATCTGAGTGTAGTTGGGACTTATAAAATTAAACTCCAAACAATAAAGATAACTATGTTGGCGTCCATATGAAAGATGATAATGTTTTGTTTATTATATGTCATCTACTACTTTAAATGCTCAAGCTCTTTAAAGTCGGCATGGATTGGAAGTTGTGTGACAGTCTTTTCTTCCCTATTATGACGTATGCGAGTTAAACGGCTTCGCAAACAAGAAAAAATGTAGGGCGGGACTTTTGTCTGGAATTGACTTGTCTGGAATCTCGTGTGAGTGATAGGTTTTCCCGCTCTCGCCCCATAAACACGTCATCGGAGAAAAGATGAGAAGAGATGTCGTTGCAAGAGGGAGGGGATACAATTTTGATTAAAGATTACGAGGGCACATGAATTTAAAGAAGGATGTGCATGGATAAATCATTTATAATAAACTGCAATATTCCATAAAAAAAAATTCCCTTTTGATTTCATTGTAAAGTTGTATGGATTGGCTATCAATGTTTTTATCGTACATCAGAAACAATTGTTCTGAAAGTGATTCCAATGATATCGTTCCTCTATTGTTATAGTTGTGGTGTGTACTACCCTTTTCTCTTAGAATTAGAATGAATAATAAAACTTTATAGTTATCGTTCATGTCCCTTTACAACCTGTATCTAAGGTCGTTGCTTGCATCAGACGAGATGTTTTAAAACAAGGATAATGAGTGTTAGTCTGTAAGAGAAAAGAGGATTCGCAAGGTGAGAGTCCATGTCCGCTGGGTCATTACATCTCTATAATTAGAACCATTATCAAACAGTCCACCCCAAAGCGAAAGATGATATATTCATAATATAATTCACACTGAAAATGGTTGTCAGACACGCACATGATAGTGTGAGGGATAACGTCAGATAAAATAGGATGAGCTCCTTTTGCTCACATAAACAGCTCCCTCAGGGTCCAAAATCTAAAATGAAAAAGACTAGGAATCAATTTCAGTAAAAATACAAATGTGAACTCACAAAAAAAAGCCACTGTCAAGATTTCTGAGGGCCTTTTAGAAGTTGTAAAATGGGGCAAAGGCTAATGGGAGAGGGGAGTCAGCGTGCCGCTGGGTACCTGGTCCATTAATGTCAGTCACGAGACACAAGCTGCTACTTACTACTTACATCTGTGTTTCCACCAGAAATGAACACATGAATTTAAACAGCAGCAGAAGTGGACACAGGATTCAAACAAGGAGAAAAAAGGTCAACAACAGAGATGGGCGCTTTCAAAAAATAGCAAGGGGAGGTGGGCCATTTAAATCCTTCAGGTTCAATAAATGTCTGGCTCAAGGGCACAGTGTTGTACCCTCCCAGCTTTACTGGCCCATATTAAGGACTGTAGGGGGGTATGGGTGGTTGGTCTTGTTAAAGACAGTACTTCACGTGTCATTGGTGAAGATACTGATGTGGGGACTGTTACAATACCTCATAAAACTCTCTCTACAAGGGCACGGCAACACAAACACAAGCTCTGTTCCACAACCTAGAGTTGTGTGCTGCCCACAGACAGCATTTTACAACCTAGGCTCATTGAAAACAAACTCCCAAAACTTACCTATACATACAATTCACACACTTTTAAGCTAAAATGAACACTAGTGGCAGTTAAACACCAACTATTTTCATTCCTTTTCACGTGTATTTCAGAGACAAAAAGGACTTATTTTTGAGTTGTTACTTGTATAATCTTATGTCATGACATTAAAACACTTTTATCATATTGCATGATAGTAAACTAATATACAGTGCCCGGCCAATTTTTTTTTTAATTGCTGTTTGGATCTAAATAGGCAAATGTTTAAGAGTCGATGACTGGATCATTATTGCAGTGATTACTATGTGTCTAGCAGGTTATATGTTTGGCAACAGTTCTTCTAACCCTAATTGATGGAGTGTGTATCTTTTAATTTCTTAAATAACCATGTAAGAAGAAGACACATCGTGGCCATATTCCAGGACAACAATGCCAAGATTCATCAGGCTCAAATTACGAAAAAATGGTTGGGAGGGAGCATGAAGAATAATTTTCACACATGAATTGGCACCACTGAGTCCAGACCTTAAATTCATTGAAAGTCTTTGGGATGTGCTAGAGAAGACTTTACAGAGTGCTTGACTCTTGCATTGTCAATACAAGATGAACAAGTATTGTTGTTAGTAGGGGTGTAACAATATATCGTGCCACAATGTATCGCAATACAAAAATGCAACAATACGTATCGTGGATAGTGACAATATGTATCGTGGATCGTTCCCCCAAAATAACAATTTGTGTGAGAAACAAATGTGTTTTTTTCAGAGTTTTAGTGTCAGTACTACATTAAACTACTATACATAATGTTGATTATAATGTATAATAATGCAATGGGGGAATATTTGTGTGTCCTGATAATGCCAAATGTCTTATGTTACCAGTAAAAAGTGTCCAACATTATTTTAAATATATCTAGTCAGTGACAGAGTGCAAGCATATTCATCTAAAATAATTCTGTATTTTCAGCTTCAGAATCATGAATATTTTTATTCTGGTGTCACCATTGTCCTTGGGTTACAAGCACCAAGTCCAAACCTATTCATTTAAACCCACAATGTAATATCAAAGTTAGCATTTTAATCAACAGTACATGTTTTGTTAACCTTTTATCATATGTCTTGGAGTATCGCAATAATATCATATCGTGAGTTCAGAATCGTGATATGTATGGAATCGTGACATGAGGGTATCGTTACACCCTTAGTTGTTAGTAGTAGCACATTTAATCATTTTAGATCAAATCCAAAAAATTTTGGGTGCAGCCTTCTCAGGTTTAAAGGTTCATTACATATTTATACACTGATATAAATACACAATATACTGTATACACACACAAACACTGGCATACTGTCTTGGTGACAGTTATCTTCCACGGATATATGTTGATGGACAGCTTCAAAAATACACTCTGAACCATGTTTCCAAAGGCTTCACCAACAATAAATTCACACATGCATATGTACAAAAAACACAGATGCCAGTACAGTGATCGGTCGAGGGCCCTCGACGCCTGCAGACACTGAAATCACATCAAGGGCAAAGGCATTACACACTACACGCGACGGTGTTGACATATTCATTGTGTTCACAAAAAGATGGATTTCCGGAGAAACACCATTAACATTGGCTTCCATTTTCCCTCTCTCAGCCTAAACTGTGCTCACAATGTTTAATTTGGCTCATAAAGAGGAGCCTGGAGCGTGTGTCACATCAAGTTCTGTGGAACAGACCATGAGATGAAGGGCTTTTTCCCTTTATTTAAAAAAAAAAAAAAAAAAAGAAAGAGAAAAAAAAGTGCTGGCTTCAGCTAAGGTGGAGCTGATATTGTGATTATTATGCTGACTGTAGCCGGAGGCTAAAGATATTAGCTTTACTCTAAATTCTCTCTGGCTCTCATTTTGGGCTTTTTTCAAAAAGTACCAGTAAGGTCAACTTTGTTTCACCAAGGAGTCTTCGGATTTGAGCAGTGTGGGCTGTAACATCAATTAACAAGCTCATTAGCTGTCTAATTTTAATAATCTTCATTATGTGCCTTTAATGAGGGATGTCTCGAGTGAGGCATATCCTGCAAACAATTACTGTGTGTGAATTTAACCTTCTCTCCTTCCACCTGCCATGGCACAGATGACATTAACACACATTATGGCAACATGGGCAAGAACTGCAACAACAACAAAAAGGTTGTGTAGCATAGGCTGTAACATGTTTTGAATGCTACAATGGACATTCATGGACATACATGGACAGTAGTGTTGTTGTAGTGATTGTTTTACATGGGCAAAAGTTTGGATTTCATTATATTCACCAATACTGGGTAAATAGTACATTTTCCAGTAGCTTGAAATAATTTCAGTACTAAATGAAATATAACTATATATTTATTAGGCATTCACCAATAATAAAAATCAGACAGATAAGCCGATAAGTGGCAATATAAAAAAACTAAATTATTTTGTCTAATTAAATCAAATATAAAACATTTGAAAACTAAAATCAATTGTTTAAAATTGTACAAGTGAATTTAAGCATCACAGCATTACAATGAAAAATAACATAAATAACATGAAAATGTATAATCATTTTGAGATTTATTTAGGATAGAGTTGTTAATAAATGATTAGTGTTTTTAAAAATGAACTTTACCATTGTCATCATCTACACCTACATGAACAATTAAGTATCAAATATCGACCAATACCTCTAATATCAGCTGATAAATTATATGATAATGGTATATTGTGCATCCCTAATATTTAGTCAATATTACTTTAAATGCATTTTTCTTACAATTCATTCTGGGTTTGTATTTTCCACAGGGTGCGTTCACATTCAGCAGGTTTGGTTTGATTAAAATTAACTTCAGTGCAATTTCTCTGTTAGTGCAGTTCATTGGAATATGTGTGAAAGCTGCCATCCAAACCCTAATGAGCACCAAACAAGCAGACCGAGACCCACTTGCGGTGTGGTTCGACTGAAATATGAACACAACACATACTAAAGACATCTAAACAAACCAAAAACAGGATGTGATGTCAGAAGATGTGATCCTAAAAAGGACAGAATGCTCAAGAATACCTGGTTCTTCTCATCGCAGGAGCAATGTTACCCATTACAGTTTGGTACAGGCGTCCAAACCGCCATCTCCTTGAAGTAGATCTTTATTTGTGTGCAACGGTGGAATTCCTGTCTCTGTTTTGACTCCTTTTAGCTCTTCGTGAGTTCTCAGCTGGTAAAAAAATACCATCATATGTGCGCACATACAACAAGCACATACAACACAGCATTGGTTTGGATGTTTGGTAAGATCCGTTGCAAAATATACAACATAAAAGTATTTTTTTATTTTATCTTCATGTTCAGTGTTAAAAATGACAGTGTTAACCAGGACTAAATGTATCATTTTCTTTTTTGGTTCTAGAACAAAAGAACCAAGAGAACCAAACTACATGTGTAAAGATCTTCACGGGTCTACTTGGATCCAAAAATACGAGGTCTGACCCAAGTCCTGAGCAGGCTTGGGTCCAAAACTTTTACCTTGGATGCGGGTCAGGTCTGATATTAGTAGCCTCGGGTCTCTGGTAAATTTAAAAACAAATTTGCTTTTACCGAATGGACCAAGAAGATCTGAATTATTTTAAAATATTTAAAATAAAAAATCTCCCCCATTAGTTTCAGGTGTTTAACAATATATTATTATTTAAAACAAATGCATATTAAATAATTGTATGACAATGTTATTTTACCCCTTCTCTGTCAATACACACTTCCATGTAGCCTCCAGGATACTGGTCCATGCAGCAGAGGCGCTCACTTCCCATAAACCAAATACACAAGCCATTCCCGAGAATGAGTTTGGGGATTTGCTTCTTAATATTAAAATACATATAAATTTCCTTGTCATTTGAGGTGAAACATAATGCTTATGATTATGTTTTATCTACTTGGAGATGCTCGCCCAAGTGGAAAAACAATGTATACTGTTGCTAGATCGTTTGCAGAAAACCATCTAAATGCAGTTAAGGCCAAACTTTCGGGTCCAATCGGGTTAGAAAAAAATTGCCGTCGGGTCGGAATCTGGTCTAATTTTACCTGGTTTGCCTCAGGTCGGGTTTTTCTTTTTAAAAGACCTTAATGCAATGTTTTAAACACAACAATTAAAGGGCCGAAATGAAGCATCTTAAAGAATGATCAATAATAGTTTGGCCCATGTTTACCTCATGCCTCTGGTGGAGCGGTTGTTGTAGTTCTGCAGCAGCTGAGGCAGGCCCAACATGGCTTCAAACATCACCGCCAAAGAGCCCAGGGCCTCCACAAATAGGACCCAGTCCAGAAAGAGGAATGTTATGAAAGCACACAGCAACATGAAGGCAAAGCAGAACACCAGATAGTCCTCAAAAGAACTCCAGCTCCAGAAATACCGAAGGTCCAAATCTGGAAGAGAGACAAAGAAATAAAAAGATAAAAAGAAATATTCTCCATGTATTTCATTTACAGACAAAAGGATATCTCCAAGCATCTTCTCTATAACACTACCCAAGAAAAAAGGGAAAGGGAAACTTTGAAGCATTTTATCATTAGTATGCATATCACAATGCTGAACACCTCACACAAACTCTCTCACACTATGAAAAGTTAAATGAGCTTTGAAACCTGTACGCCTCTCTCTGCAATTCTGCATTATATAAAGAAACCCATTAACGACAACTCAACATTTCATTTACAATTTTCCTGAGAGCCATAAAATAAATGGCCAGGCTCTACAGGGGAACACAGCCAAACATTCAGCAGTGAAGATTAAGCACTCACATAAAATAAAGACACAAAACCATGAATGTAATTGAGTCCAAGGCAAAGAACACCATATGTATTACATATACACTACTGTATGCACATGGATATATATACAAAAGTTTAGGGGCAGTACAATTTTCTTTTTTTATTGTTTTGGAAAGAAACACTGAAGATTGAAGTGATGGCCACTGAAAATGTTGCATCGCCATTGTAATATAACATCAGGATATAAAGTGAAAGTGATGTAGATGATATAATGGGACATCCGAACACAAGTGGTCACAGGAGACATATTTGAAATGTGTGATAATACCAGGTGAAAATGGTAATGTGTCTTCTTGGCTGATCATCACCATCTTAATACCAAGTGGAAACAGTGTTTCTGTCTCACACGCTCGATTTCTGTCTCACACGCTCGGGAGCCGCTATCAATATGCTGGAGACTCCCAGAACTTCCAGGAGGGGTGGGATGTCTTTGGATAGATACATAGATTATTTTATAATATATACAATTATAATATATATATACAGAGATTATACAGAGACTGCAACCTAGATAGACAGACAGATCCTATTTTAACGATCTAAGTACATGCTATAAAGCGAGTATAAATAATGGCAAGTGCACGTAGGGCATGACCGAATCTACTTTTGCTAGTTTAACGATGGGAAAAATGGTCAGCACGCCCGGCGCATGGTCTAAAAGGGTTGTCCCTATTCTCTTAAAGGTGAACTAAGTAACTTTTTTACCTTAACCGAACAGCTTTGGAGTCATTGTAATGTTTATATTACGGATTTCGTGTTGAATGGTGGTCGTCTCGCACCCCCCTGGTGCCTGTGAGCCGCAAAACCACCCTTGCAACTTTGGGCCGGCGGGCCGCCGGCCTCAGTGTTAGGAAGTATCGTGTGATATCATGTGATATCAGGTCTCAGGTATCAGGTATCAGGTAACGAATTGCAACGATATCAGGTAACGAATTGCTTTACGGCAAAAAACAGATCTGATAAAATTCTGATAAAATGACCATCAAACAGAAATAACCCGGCGCCGTATACATGTGGTGTTCGAGGCGCACATACAATACAGACTGCCGACAGTTAAACAGGGCGCGCGCAGCTCTTAAAGGGGCCATACCTTATTTCCACTCGTTACAGCGTCCATCCTACTGAACAGGTACCGGTGTACAGGGGGAGGGGATCCGGCCGTGAGTCCGAGCCATCTCTGCGTGAGTGCTATTCACGACAGTACAAGTACTCCACAGCGACTCTAGAGGTCGCTGTTTGACAAAAACGGAATTCCTACTTAGTGCTGCTTTAATGAGTAATGGGTGTGTTTTGGGCGTAATGTGCAATAAACCAATCAGAGTCTTATCTCCCATTCCCTTTAAAAGCCAGTTGCGCTCGCACCATAGCGGAAAGATAAAGCACGCAAGCAGACCATCTACGGTACAAGCCGGACTCTACCATATCTTTATGTACACAATAATAATCTTTTACATTGTAATTCTTTTATTTTATTTTTTTATTTTATGCTGCCCGTCCCTGTGTGTGTAAAAGGCGTTTTGCACCCGCCTCTTAAATAACAAGAAAAATATTGCGCCATTGACTTTAGACCAGGTTTTTGTTGGTCAATGGCACAGTCTATTTCATTTGCCTTAAAATAGCAACACGCCAATAATGCGCCTGAACACACCTCGTTTTCAGGCCAGCACACCCATGGGAATACAAATGGGTGCAGATGCATTTGCTATTTGAACGAACAAACGACAGACAGACAGACAGACAGACAGACAGACAGACAGACAGACAGACAGACAGACAGACAGACAGACAGACAGACAGACAGACAGACAGACAGACAGACAGACAGACAGACAGACAGACAGACAGACAGATAGATAGATAGATAGATAGATAGATAGATAGATAGATAGATAGATAGATAGATAGATAGATAGATAGATAGATATCCTTTTAATTATTATCAAAAATGGAAATATTTTTAGAATATATGGCAAATGTAGGACATGTTCTGTCCAGTCTCTCAAATACCAGTAAGGAGACAAAAAAGACACAGGATAGTGAAGACAGGCTTCTTCGTCACATTGGTCATCTCTACATTAGTGATCACGCACCATGTAAGACATCCTGACATGATCAATGACTACCTGTCTCTCTCCCATACTGATAGCACAGGATCTTTAAATGAGCTGACATCAGCTCCAGAGAATTGATAGCTAAATAATAGCCCTATTTGTTACAGCTCTGACTGGAGTATCACGTTGAGTGGTAGAGAGCCCACAGCACACGCTGTCATTTAGTAGGTTTTATGCTCTGATTACTTGTATGCATCTACCTGACAGGCACCGGTACAGTAGTGTGGCTGCTTAGCCATCCGCTGCTCGGAAACATTAGCATGATTGTGTTGTAAAGGACATCTCAATGTGCGTGTTTGTGTAATTAATGCATCATATTTTTAGAAAACTCACAGCTTGAAATGGGAGTACAGATAGGATCAGGAATTAGAAAATACGGAAATCACATAAAAGTTAAGTGCTAAGCTAGGAAGGAAAGTACAAGAAAAAGCAAACCCTCAATCTTTCTCAAATGTACATAACTAACAGATCACTGCTTGTTCCTTGAGGAGAGATCTGCTGTTATTTTTCTAAACAAATGAACTGACAGACAATATAAAATACAAAACACACACGCCACAAAATTACACAGAACAGGTCATCCAAACCATAATTTTGGACCAGAATGTCATAGATTCTTGCTTCTTTCTTTTTTTTCGAAACCTGCAAACAACCAGAACACCCTAGAAACCGCTTATAATATGCCATCATCCTTCATCCTGGCTGATGTGCAAGCTATAACCTGTCATGCTCCAGAATGTCTTGTTATCCACTGGTGGCATTCAACAGAACGGTCACACTTCAAAACAGAATATAAGGAGCAAAAAACAAGAGCAGAGCCTTTTCTTCTCAGATGTCCACAGATCAAACATATCAATTACTATAGCATCTATCAATGTCGGAAGTTTGGCTTAACCTTTGTATTTTCAGTGGCTCTATTCTCTGAAAAAAAAAAAAAAAAAAAAAACTCACATCAGTGAGGCTTTCAGGCCACAACATCTGCAGATACAAGAGGTCTTACCTCCCTACTGCTTTATGAGGGCAGGCATAAGGAACATTTGGAGAAACCTTGGTAACACTTTATTTTGATGGTCCCTTTTGAACGTGCTGTTGACTATAAGTAACTTTGCAACTATATGTCAACTAACTCTCATCAGAGTATTAGTAGATTGTCTGCTTAATATCTCCAAACACTTTATTTGTGATGGTCCTCCAACAGACACTCTACTGACTATAAGTAATTTTGCAACTGCATGTCAACTTAATCTAACCCTAACCCTACCAGTCTATTAATACTCAACTAACACTCTAATGAGAGTTAGTTGACATGTAGGTGCAATGTTACTTATAGTCAACAGTATGTGTTAAAGGGACCATCAAAATAAAGTGAAACCGAAACGTTTGTTCCAAAGGTCTGTAGGCTGATGAAGCCTTTCTTATATTCTGTCCGTGCCTGGATGTAGAGGTTGAAGCAAGGGCCCTATGTCCATTTTTGCTGGCTCTGCCCATAAGCTGCACACTCAATGCCATTCAAGGCTATTTTGAAGTCGTCCAGTTTGCAGAATTCCATGAGTGTTTATTTATACACAGATTCATTTTGCATGCATGCATGATCATGCATATTAATTTGCAGATGCACATGTCTCTGGTATGCTATGAAAGCTTGATTATGTGCTACCACAAAACAGTGAATGCTAAAGCAATAAATATGTAAGACTGGAAAAACTGGAAGAACTGGAAGAAAGGGCTACTCTCTGAGAAAACAAAGGAAATTAACATTTAAACTCTCTCTTGTGAAGTTAGCATCACTATTTGATCATCCTAATCTACATGTCTTTCCCTCTTCCCCCATTCCTTCTCTCTCTCTCATGAGATCACCAAAATTCACCCAAAAATCTATATGGTTTAATGTGAATAATTATCATACAGTATCACTGCGACTGGTACAAATGTCTCATTCCCAAAGAATTAAACCAAAAGGTAACAAAGTTTTTAGAGTTTGGAGATAACTTGCACACAGAGAAGGGTGTGTCTTCCAGGCAAATGGCATCCTGCCCAAAAAGTGTAAACTCTGAATGCAAATTCCCATTGTTAGCAAATGTTTCCATGTGAAACAAGTATCTGTCTATATAAAGAAATGCAACGAGAGGCTCAGCGCGATTTGTAGCTCAAATTAGCCCGTGATGCAGAGTGTGGGCAAGACACTCAGCATCATGTATTTTCTAATGTCAGGTTCGCATCTCTTCTCTTTATTCCAGAGCATTTGATGTGTTGTATTTATTATCTATGAACTGATTATGAAATTGGCATGATACATTTACCTGACATAATAAATTGTAAATATTTGATTTTATTCTGACTGACTCTGAAATTGTTTTCCCAAGTAGATTAAACGGATTCGCATGTTACCCCAAGTCTGCGTCAGATTAGTCACAACTAATATTTGGCACTAATTCAAGTGTACTTGGTTCGCAAAGTGAATTTCCATTTAGAACAGCAAAAATGCTGCTTGACCAATCTAAATGTGGGTGTCTCTTACCTCTGTTTTAATTTAAAGGGGTCATATAATGGTACATGCACTTTTACAAGTTGATTGTACTGAAATGTGTGTTGGCAGTGCCTGTACACAACCATCATATAATGATAAAAAATCCATCCAGTGCTTTTGTTTTAATCTCCTTTTATGTTTTTCCCTGCCTCAAATTGAGCCGTTCGTTTTTGTGACGTCAATAAAACGGACGCCCCTCCCACGATTGTTGATTGACAGCAGCGTTTCAACACAGACCCACACTGAGCGAGCTGTCATCATAGTCCGTCATTGTTGATACGCTGGAGCAGAATAGCGTCTAAGCGATTGTGGTGTTCTGTTCTTGGGTGTAATAACGAACACAGCAGTCATTTTGATATTCCTAAATCCGAACCGCTGAAGACGCGGTGGCTGAGTTTTGTTTTCGAAGGGAATATTCCCCACGATCAACGTCAATGCGTTCATGTTTGCGCGAATCATTTTTCACCAGACTGCTTTATAAACGAGGATCAGTATAAAGCTGGTTTTGCTAAGAAGCTGCTCCTGAAAAAAGAATCGGTGGCAACTATTTATGTTCCCTCTGCACCTCCAGAAGAAGTAAGTGTAAAGTTTTATTAACCTTAATATTAATCTTTGCAAATTGCGAAAAAAAAAGTTTTTCATGACCATTAGTTGTAACGTCAATCTGTCAATGAACTAACGTATACATCAGTAAACACATAGCGTTGGTATCTCACTACTCTACCCTGCCACCAGTGCATACAAAAATAGATCAAAGTGACATTACGTTAACCAACCATTCAGAAACGTCCTGTTCGAATTGTCGAACTTCTTTGCGGCCGTCATCTTGTTCCGGGTCCGACTCCGGTTCAAACTGATACGATTGCACAGATGTGTCCTCAGAGACTCCCGCTGCCATTCTTACTCCAAAATATACCCTCAACTGTTGTCAAGCCAACACTTCACGTGCATTGTGTCGAGACCTTACAGTCTATGGTCAAAACGCCTGCAGAACAGAGGGGCGGAGTGAGCGACGCTCATTATCATTTAAAGGCATATCCACTGAAACGGCGTGCAGAAAACAGAACTGTTTTTGACCAGGTAAAATTAGTGTTTTCTTACAATACTAATGAGAATTTTTAATAAAAGTATATTAAAGTAGACCCTAAACATTCATAGTAACTTGTACAACAATGGTATTATATGCAGGGGCGTGGTAGCGGGGGAAAAAGGGCCCGAGGCAGGCAGGGAGGGGGGGGCCTTAGAAGTCTCCAAGCTCTAGTCAAAAGTCTGTCCACCCCCGCTCCCCCCCGTTGGAGAAGTCGCCGCGCTCTAGTCAAAAGTCCGTCCACCCCCCCCATTCCCCCGTTGGAGAAGTCGCCACGCTCAAGTCAAAAGTCCGTCGCGGGGGGCCCAGCAAGAGGGTTTGTACCCAGGGCCCAAAATTTGGTACTACACCCCTGATTATATGACCCCTTTTAATGTTACTTTAGATAAGTGTACGTGGGAAACCATGGCATGGCCAATCCAAAGCTGAATTGGTCTACTAATATCTGTAGTAGTGGCCATACCTCTGCCTGAAGTAAAACCAAAACTGACGAGCTTGTGATCATGAGACCTGCGTTAAACAGAAGGCGTGAGGACCTCAAAGCGACATAGCTTCCTAAGTAAAGAGTTGAAAAGAATAATCAAATGTGCAGCTAAACTATTATATAAATGACCATTAACCAATTGGCATTCTAACCAAAATTCTAGGTTGTGATAAATTGGAGTCAGATAAGTTCAATTGGAACTAAATACAGACAGTGTCGCGCAGAGACCTTCACCCGTTCTATCGGATACCGCCATTGGACCGATTTAGACGGGCTTACAAATATACAAAATTATAAGTAAATACATGAAGCCTTTGTGAAGATAATATCATTCACATTATCTTTCATTCTAATATGCTAAATTGTGATAATATTTCACAATATTTCTGAAGGATTGTGACATTGAAGTCTGAGGTAAAGGCTGATTAAAAACATTTCCATCACAGGAATAAATTACATTTTTAAAATGTATTAAATTTATTAAAATAGAAAAAGTTTTTTGAAAAACTGTAATATTTCACAAAATTACTGGTGAGCATCTGATACATAGGCAAATATAGTCAAAAGTAAGTATGTATGCATGTATGTGTGTGTAGTATGTCTACTATAGTATCGGTTCTGGCTAATCTGGCATCTGCTGGCGGTGTGAACAGGGCTGTAAGCATGTCAAGTGACGTCACCATCTTGAGTGCAGCCAAGACAGGACAGAGTTCCGGTGCCATTTCATATGCATTTTAGATTGACATTTGTTGCAATAATACTTTAGGCCTAATAAATCAACTTTTCGGACAAAATGAATACATTTGTGAAAAGTTTCATTTTTAGGCTTTTAAATGGCACTTGAATTTATTTAATACTTATGAAAAGAGCCTGATGAGATTTATAATGTGTTGGCAATGATTTTTCTATGTCCCTGCCAATGTGTGGATGCCATCTATGGTGGTTGCACTAGGTTTCTGGGTTTTGAGAACACTAATTAGAGTAGGCATGCTTAAGAACAGATGCCCAGAACTGTTCAGAAATAGCATGTTAAGTACACAGTCACACACACACACACACACGTCGGTTTATCAATAACCCACAGTCTTGACTCCACCTCCTCATATAAATATTCAGTACAGCTCTTATTTTCTGTGTGACCGACATAATCACAACTACTCAGACCTGATGCACTTTATGAATATTTATACAACGTGGTGATACTACTTTGCATTGATGCTTAGTATGCATGTGTTCAACATAGCCTACTTTCTGTCAAGTGTGACCATTCTATTTATATTAAGCAGTTCTTTCTATCGCTCACGCACACAATTTATCCATGATAAGCAGTATGAGTTCTAATGAACCTTCTCATTCTGTCTTTTTGACTGACACAATCAAAACTACTCTAAGCTGATCCACTTAATGAATATTCATGCAATACAGTGATACGCACACTACTTTGCATAAGATTTCATGCATGTGTGCCCAGAGCATGCACTTAATTCCTGCCAAGTGTGACCAGTCTATCTACATTAACATCCATGTGGAGCTCTCTGAATTTTAATTAGCAACCTTGTGGGTTAATTAGTGAAGCTGTTTATCAAGGAAAAGTGCTTTTTACATGCATGTGTCAAATTTGTTGTGAAACAGCGTGATGGGATTATGAGGAAACATCTGGAACAGGCAGTACAAAAGTCCCACTTCGAACACCCTGACCCAAATGTTTCCATAACCTACAGGTAACCTTGGTGAGCTCCGGCAGCCCTGATGCACTGATGCAACTTTAAAGCAATACATCATTGAGAAAACTATGATAGTGTGATGGGTCGCCTCAAGGTTTGCCCTTGGCTGGATAACATTTCGTGTTGGAAATAGGTAATTGATCGAGATCCTATACCTATAAGTGACTTTAAATTAGATGAAAAAGATAATTAGGTAGGGGATCAGGAGGTGTAATTAAGCATTTGACCCCAAGGGGAATGACTAAAACAGCTTGTGCTGAGAAAATACTTAAGCATCTAGAGGTTGAACATCTGTGAAGATGCCATGAGAGATGTCACTAGGGGTTTGACTGCCTGACAATACAAAGTCGAATGATTAATTTAACCTTAGTAATTCATAGCACTACAGTGTGACCTTTTGTGATCCATGAAGGTTGATGCTTTTCTCTCACAAAGCACCCTTGGGTTAAAGAGGGTGGCGACTCTTGGATTAACTTCACTCGTAACATCGCCCACAACCTTCCGGCATTGGAATTCTATCGCAACAACCAAAACTTGAACATACTGCAATCACAGCACAGCAAGATTACTCTAGGTAGCAACAGGGATGCTTGAAATAGGAGAGCTGATAATTCACTGATTGAGATGTCATGCAATGGCAGTACTGCAACTCATGAATATTAATTTAGGATAGAGGTACTAAAGCAATAAAAAAAGTGTGATTAAAGGTACACTATGACTATGTAAAATTTTTGTCTCACTCTAATTCACTATGGTAAGCCTATTATAAGTATTTATATTTTAGACCAGTCAAGGGTTTTTACGGGAAATTACGTACAAATGTCACTCGCCTGTGCGTGTCTCATATCTATAAATAGAGAAAAGTTTCTCCGGCTACTTTGACGCTTGTGGTATAGGTAACTTGTCACAATGACCAAGAAAGGTTGACATGGAACCTCCAGGGAATCACTTTGATCGTCTTTGATAATTCGCACTGTGTGATTGTCACTCACGTGAACGAGCCGATTTGCCCATGATTCCGGGCATTTGTCGGCGATCTCACAAAATCTGTCGGCGAGTGAATATCAGGCCTAAAATCGTTCAGTGTAAACTCGGCATAAGGTATCTTATTGAACAGATAATTTGCCATATGTATGTAGCTCTCTAACAAGAGTTCATTGTAAAACGTTATCTATTGTGAAGGGTCATTATTATGGGTTGTCGTAGCACTGTGCTGGAATATATTTTCAAGGAAGTACCCTGTCTATTAATGGGTAAAAAGCTACAGTAACACCTTCAGCTAGTCAGCTTCAGATATGGCGGTTTTCCACTGCTGGTATGGCTCAGTACGGTTCGGCTCGGCACGGCACGGTTCGGCTCGCTTCGCTTTTCCACTGCGTGGTACGACTCGGCTCAGCACGGCACGGCTCAGTTCGCTTTAGCTCGGTTTGCTTTTCCACTGCAGTTAGTACCGGTTCAAAGTGGGTGGGATTGTAGTCTGACCGTTATAGTTTATCCGCTCCTCGGCAACCAACGAGAGGAACGTCTGCACTTCGTCCACTGACCACATTTCAGCCATTTCTTTTTTGGAAGTTTTCTTTCTTTCTTTTATCTTCAAGCAAGTAGTTTTTAAACAGGTGCTACAGCGGTGGCTGTCATTGGCTAAAGTGGCTATTTAAATCTTATGATGTCCCGCAAATACACTGACGCTGGTAGTGACGATTCTGTCTGACCAATCAATGATCTGCAGTGTGTTCACGTCACATTTTAGTATTGGTAAGGTACGCTTGGAACCTCAACAGAGGTGGTACCATTTAAAGCAAGCTGAAGCGAGCCGTACCGTACCGTACCATGCAGTGGAAAAGCGCCAAAGCGTGCCGTACCGAACCGTGCCGTACCGTACCATGCAGTGGAAAAGCACCATTAGTAGTGAATGTTTTGAGCAGTAGGATAATATCTCTCTTTTTTTAGTTATGAGAAAGAACCACATTCACCCGCAGTCGAAACATAGCCAAAACATTGTTCTTCTGTAAATTGCATGCAGTTTTGTATGTTTTTTAACCGATAGAGGGACCAACATTTACATAATGTATACCTCTAACTAGGAAAATTATAAAATGGCACATCATGACAAAAAGGTTGTCGACCTTTGGTCTTACATTTGGGTTAACGGGCTATCAGAATGTACCATGTAACTTGGCATTGAAATTCAATATAATCCAGCTTTATGTCAAATTGTCATGATTCCCGCCTATCCCCTTGTCTTGTGTGGACTTTTATTTCCTGTGTTGTGCCATGTTTTTGTAGTCCTTTGTAGTGTTTCTTGTTGATTAGTTTCTGATTGTTCCCAGGTGTGTCTTGTTTGCCAATCTCCTCTTGTGTGTATATATACACAGTGTTTCTCATGACCTTTGTCTGATGTTGTCCTCAGTGGATGTATTGTGTGAGTTGTTTTCACTTATGTTTTTACCCCTTGTTTGGATAAAAAGTTAAGTTAGACAAACCAACTTAACAGAAACTCAAGTTTACAAAAAAGCTTTTAGATGAATAGTTTTCATCTTAGTTTTAACTATAATTTTTAGTACACAATAAATTCCATGTTAGACCAGGTTTTTAGCTACAAGGTCAGTCATTGTTCATCGCAAACTAAACAGATGGAAGACGGTCTCCCAACCACATCAGAGAGCACGTACACTAGGGATTATCAGTCATTTAAAGCTGCCTATCTTCCTCTCAGCTGCCTTGTTGATGGTGTATACTGATCGATATTTGAAGCCATTATTGAACAGAGGCCCAATTTTCTTCACACCATCCCTGCTTATCACACTTTCCCCCTGTCCAGCTGCTTTGCCACTGATGGTCATACAGATCACCTTCGCGCAATGTGTGTGCATGTGTCTGGATTATCCTACAAAATCTTAATCGTTCTCTGTGATAAACTAAGTGGCCATAAAATGAGAGGGGAAAAGAGTTGTTTGAGTGTGAAAGCATTGTCTCAGACTGTAGCCTGTATGTCTATTCTGTTTGAGTTCACAAGTCATCCTTAACCATTTTCTAACCTCAGGAAATGACATCAAGATCGCTTTGCAAAGGCAACTATTTAGGTCCACCTGTGCCTTCAGTCATCTTCCAGCTAAATGCGGTAAGTGCAGGTGGCCATGGAGGGAGGGCTCATGCAGAAAGCTCTATCACTTTTCCCAGCTGTGCTGAGAAGTTTATCTACAGTCATGCCCCCTGAGCCTGCAACAAACACACAAATGTTTATAAAGCAAAGAGGTTAACCGTTCATAACCGTCAGGACTTCAGCTTTGAATTAAAGATGTACAATATATTTGTACTGTAACACGGGTGCACTCAGAGATGAAGGAAAGCAGATAAATGTTTTTAATAGCCGCGTTTCCACTGTCAGGCCAGTGTGAACCAGGGCTTTAAACGGGCCGTGCTGGGCTAAAAGCCTCGGACCTGTAGCACTGAGCCCAAAACCATGCTGCGTTTCCACCGTCGGGCCAGAAGCTCTGCAGGGCTTCACTAAAACCTGCCCGTAACACGCCTCTCTGGAACAAAGTCACACAAACCCATCATTTTACCGATAAATGGAAGTTTTACCATAAAACTAATCTGAAAGAAATCTCTGGAAACTAGCGAGATCGCAAAACAAACATGACAAAAGCGACCATTTGTCGGCATTTTTGTCGTTTACTTAAAAGATTTAAAACCCAAGCATTGATGTTTTACCACAGGTTTACAATAAAAAGTGATACATTGATCATAATGAATTAATTTGTGTCAAGATTGCAAATTAGTCTCACAGAAATAAAGTGGTTTACTGTTATTTCACAAAAGAAAGAGTGTTTATTTCACGTGTTTATCTGTAGTTACAGGACATATTTACATCACATTTAGAAAGAATGATCATTCCACCAAAAATACGACCCGAGGAGCTTTAGCACTAGTCTCTCCCAATACAGTTATATTTTCAGTCAGAGAAACAGAGGAAGCTCCCGAAAAACCAGAGTTGCTTTATTTTATGACATATGCAGAGCTAAATATAGATATCAGACAGTCGGGTATAAAGAGACGAGACGTAGCCTACTGACAGATAAAATAAAAACATGATTGTGATAGCATATGATTTGGATTTCTTAAAGCGGCCATATTTACCATGTTTACTATGGTAATGGTTAGTGCGCATAGTCTTTTGCATCGCATAGGCCTATAAATATTTCTGCCTTATACGGTGATCAGAATCCACATCGGATCACAAACAGAAGGTATTCAAATATGAAAGTGAGTTTTGAGCTAAAATGATCTCTGATCGCCTCTGTTCGTAACCACTCCTCAAGCCAGAGTTGGCCCACTTTGGACCAAGGGATTCGTCGGGTCAAAAAACCCTGGCCGTTGGTCCCGAGGAAGCCCAGACGAGGCCTGATCAAGCCCTGGAAGTGACAGTGGAAACACGACTGGCCCTGGCACGCACTAGCACGCCCGCTTTTGGCCCAACAGTGGAAACGTGGCTAATGACAAAGCAACAAGAAAACATCCAAACCTTAGGGAACACATGGAACGGAACTGAGAGCAATGACACACAACCACGGAAGAACACAGGAAACACTAGGGCTTATATACATACAATTCAATTCAATACAATTCAATTATCTGCGATATTAAAGATGTTTAATATATAGTATCAGTCAATATAAATTGGATACATGTTAAATATTTAATTGTGCACACCTTCCCCAATTTCTTCTATTTTTAGATTTATATTAAATATCAGATCATTAGTAACAATCATCAAACGGTCACTTAAAGTTAATCTTTAAAAACACTTATTATTTAATAACATTACATAAATATAAAATATAGTAATTTACTTATTTAATATAAAATACTAATGATTGCATATCAGCTATTTAAAGGTCGTCCGCCATAAGGGAAATTTATGTGGTATTAAACTGGTCAAACCAATATAAGAAGCCACAGTCCAGGATGTGTGAGGTCACTCAAAACCAATTAAGTAACTCTTAACACATGCGTCCACACTACCACATCAATGTCAAGTGATGGATTCTCTGCTGTATGATGAAATCTTACCCTCATGTCAGCGATTATGCCAAAAACACAACGGACAGCTTGTCAGCACTGACCAGTATTTCATCAGGGATTCTGGAGTTATGAGGAAGCATTAGGCATGCAGGAGAGGGAGAGAAAGGCTAGATGAGAAAGAGAGGAGAGAACTAAAAGCAACTCAGATACGGGTTACATAAGACTACGCAACACACTGACAGTGAGCCAAGGACACAGCAAAGAGAACACACACACACAGACACTGCAGGAGGGATTCCCCAAACAACGAAGCTGAGCCAACACAAGATTTACCTGCTATGACAATGCAGCCGTTTGTGCCGCACCATGACTGCGTAAAGAGATCCAGGATGTGCTGCACAATTCATTCAATTACATAATTCACAGTGAAAGGGAAGGGCGTGAAACTCATGTTAATGAGATAGGGGAAAAAAGTGCCACCAAGACAAAAACAGACAATACACAGATGAAGGTGAGAGAGTGGGCGTGAAGAAAAAAATTTAGATTAGAAACTCATTTCAAAGTCGGAGCAGAACAATTAATCAACAACTACAGCAGGATGTGGGATTATAATGCAGGAAGGTGAATCTGTCTGTTCATAAATGTAGGTTTCTTCAAATGCGGGAACTTTTGTGCTCCAGGAGGAGTTGATTTTAAGGTTTCAAGAACCTTTTTGTTATGTGAAGGTCACACGTTTCTCAACATGACTTTTAACATTTATATTCATCATTTATATTTTATACTTTCATCATTAATGAAATCATGTAATCAATGCATTTAATTTTTAACTTCAAGCCTTAACTTCGATATTTAGTGTATGAAAATTACGCATAATCAATTTTGTCAACAAATGTTTCTCAGTTGTAGCATCATTTCCACCATGACAATAATTCTGCAAAAAGAAACTAATTATGCAAAAAAAGTGTGAAAATACTATTTAACAATGTATATTTTGGATAGATATTATGCCAGTGATGAAATTAGCCATTTTATTTCAAAAATGTTTAAAATTTAATTTCCACCACTGCCATTTCAACACAATAAGTTAAAAAGTAAATGAATAAAAAAGGGGAAAAAATGCTAAAAAGTGTGTAAATATTTATTTTTGACCAAATAAGTGTGTCTACAGACTTACCACTAAGTGCTCCAATTTCTGATATTTACGCCAATTAGTTATTCTTCCGCTGCTGTGAAAAGAGACAGACTGCAGAGTGATAAAAGCAATATAAAAGTAGCACTCATTAGTCAAAAATATCTGACCGCTCAATGCCACGACTCAAATATTTAAGAGAGTTGTATAATAAAAAAGCAGGATGTACAGCCACAAGACTTGAATGAATTATTTAGCTTGACCGTCTCTTTTACTGCATCTCTCTCTGAATTAAGATATGCTGCAGTGCAGCCTGTAGGAGCTAAGACCCCACCACTGTCAGCTATTTGCCCCCACTAGACACAGAAAGAAATGGACAGGACTACAGAGTCATGCAACACACACACACGCACACAAGTTGTGTTTTCATGTTTTATGGGGACTTTCCATACAATGATTTGTATACTGTGTGTTTATTCTATCCTTTTACATTAACCCTACCCCTAAACCTACCCATCACAGAAAACGTTCTGCATTTTAACATTTTCAAAAAACATAACTTAGTATATAAGCTGTATTTCTCAAGGGGACCAAAAAATATTCACACAAGGACAATGATTTTTCGATTTTGCCATCTTTGATTTTGGATATTGCCATCTAATGTAAGGTTAGCAGGCCACACGCACCCGCTCACGCACACACACACACACACACACACTTTCAACAGTCCCATTAACAGGCTGTGACTCTTTTTAGCAAATGCATTTCAGCAAATCTCCTCTTGCTTTCTGTCTGTCATTCATTTTTAATGTTGATGCTTTACTGTCGTCTTCATCTCACCACAAAGTCAAGAGGGTGAAAGGTCATACGTACACTTTAACTTGATGCTTATACCTAAGTGCATAAAGGAGGACACGGATGACCTTGTGTCTTCAAGGATGCCACAATGATGTAGAAAATCAAGTGTCACCCAATTATGGGCACTTTTGGCCCTGTGGGCTGTAAAAAAAATCAAATATCTTAAAACTCCTTTTTTTTTTTACACAAGTTTATGTGTCCTAACAATGTCCAATAGTGAATATACAAAACATAAAATATAAATATAAAGAATATATATATATATATATATTTCTTTTTTTTATAGGAAGGTCATGAAAATTCCTACCAAAAGTGTCACTTTCACCACATCTCAAATCTTGTATTCTGTTTAATAAATTTCTGTGGTGGAAACGACATTTTGAACATTTTTGGAATTAAATGGCTTGCTTTGTCATGCTAAGACTAATTTCATAGGTGACATTTCATGCACAGTACTCACAATTATATGAAACACATATTCTGATCACAAGTGAGATTTACCTTGATTTCTCATCAAATAGACAACATTGTTCATTGTGTCAATTTCACTCCAAAAATATTTTAAAAAAATACAAAATTGCTTAAAGGGTTAGTTCACCCAAAAATGAAAATTCTGTCAGTAATTACTCACCCTCATGTTGTTCCAACCCCGTAAGACTTTCGTTCATCTTCGGAACACAAATGAAGATATTTTTGATTAAATCTGAGAGCTGGATCACTCCTCCATAGGCTTCTTAAAGGATCGAAACTGGCCGGCCCAAAAGTTATGAAAGACATCGTTAAAATAGTCCGAGTGACTACAGTGGCTCAACCTTAAGTTTATCAAGCGACGAGAATACTTTTTGTGCGCAAAAAAAACAAACAAAAATAACGACTTTATTCAACTAATCATTTCCTTCTCTGTACGGCCGTGATATTTCACGTAGTGAAACTACGCAAAGCTTCTAGGTTGTACGTCACGCATCACAAACGTGACCAGCGTCGGCCAATAGTGAGCCTACGTGTGACGTGCAACCTAGAAGCTTTGCGCAATATCACTACGTGAAATATCACGGCCGTACAGAGAAGGAAATGATTAGTTGAATAAAGTCGTTATTTTTGTTTGTTTGTTTGTTGCGCACAAAAAGTATTCTCGTCGCTTGATAAACTTAAGGTTGAGCCACTGTAGTCACTCGGACTATTTTAACGATGTCTTTCATAACTTTTGGGCCGGCCAGTTTCGATCCTTTAAGAAGCCTATGGAGGAGTGATCCAGCTCTCAGATTTAATCAAAAATATCTTCATTTGTGTTCCGAAGATGAACGAAAGTCTTACGGGGTTGGAACAACATGAGGGTGAGTAATTACTGACAGAATTTTCATTTTTGGGTGAACTAACCCTTTAAGTACCCAGATATGGTTGATCTAGAACACAAATTCCATGTGAAGTGGCTGTGACTATGTCAAGGCAAGAAGTTGATCCACAGGACAAATGACAGCCTTCACGCACAGATACACAATTAAAACATTGTTGGTAGACAAACAAAAGTTGTCTTCTGCTCATGTAGCTCGGTGTAGCACAGAGCAGTGGGCATCTTTTATCTCCTACCTAATGAAATAGGTGGAATCTGTCTGCAAGCGTTTGATGGATGATACAGATCCGGTTTTAATGGGCCTTGAGAGAGAAAGCAAAGAAAATGAGAAAGGGATAGAGCAAGTGAGGAAATGAGAGAAACAGCTGAGAGAGAGAGATAAAGATGGAGAGCTAGAGTCAAAGTGAGAACGAGAGAGTGCAATCAAAGGAAAGAATCGGCTCACTGGAGAAAGCAAAAGGAAGAAGCGAAGAATAGTGGGGATCAATTACAAGAAATATGCAGCGGCGCTTACAGTAAGGCAGAACTCAACTCCGAGGTCCGAGTGGGCATTGGAGAGATGTATCTGATGCCGGTCATTTTTAATGAGGCAGCGAGGGAACTGAAGTCCAGAAAGCACAGCATGAAACGCATGGTCAGGGCAGAACAAAGTCCAAATGAAACCGGGAAAGTTAATTAAGTTACCGCACCATGCATGGTGAAAAGTTGGGTGTAATTTTACTGTAAAATATTGTCAGATGTATGGGTTTTGCAAGTAATAGGTTAAAACTATGAATTGCATTTCATTTACAGTTAAAAACATAAAAGGGCATTCTCAGAAGCCCCATGATTATACTTTAAATAACGTTTTTTTTTTCATTATTTTTGTTAATGGTGTTTTGTCTTTGTGTGTATGACCCTGTGCACAATATATTGTATTGGCCATGTATTTAAGTCACCATTAAATAAAAATCAACAATTGTTTTTTTATTGCAGTATTTATTATAAATGATTTAACCGTGCACATTATTTTTTTTAATTCATGTGTCCTCATAATTTCTAATCAAAATAACTTCCCCATCCACTTGAAGCAACATCTCTTCTCTGCTCTGATGGTGTGTTTTTTGGCGTGAGCCTGGGACGACCTGTCAGTCACTCACACAAGGTCACAGCAATAGCAAACAACAACGATCCAAAGATCCAATCAATTCCCGATTGACAAAATCAAGTCCCGCCCCACATTTGTTTCTCATTCAAGAAGCTGTTTCACTCAGATATATACGTCACAATATAGCGAAGAAAAGACAATACTGCAACATGCTTACAATGAACTCGAATTCATGTGGCTTTCTATTGTGTCAACTCCATAATTATGGTGGTCATCAGTACATTTTAAGATTAGATTTAAGAAAAGAGACTAGGTAGCTTGGTATATTAACATTATACTTGAAATATACAGTTAAATAAACAGGCAACAATATTCCATTCTGTAATACTAAAAACATTGTCACAGGATTTTTTTCTTATTTTTACAGTGGATTTCTGGCAGCCAGAGCTGCCAGCTTTTTACTGTAAATTGAACAGGATTTTTTTTTTCTCACAGTGCTGGGTCTAAGTGAACTCTCATTAATAATAGAAATGAGGCAGGCAACATGTGGAATAGAGGCTCCTGGGGGTAAGCGGGGGCTAACCAGCTCTCTCATCTATCATCCATCTGGACTCTGTCACCAGAGCTCTCACATACAGTGTGAAAAAGAGGGAGAGTTTAGATTGTGCCGTCTACTGTACATCTGTCAGGGGATGCGTGTAGCTTAATCCTGACAAAGCGAGATGAGTGACGCAGAAAGACGGCATAAACATTTTTAATGAACACTAAACACTACACAGTAACATAACTTTACCACAAGACAATGAACAGAGGAGAACTGCGGGCTTAAATACAATGAAGGAAGGCAATCAACAAAACAGGGAACAGGTGAGAACAAATGAGAAACCATGACAACTAATGAATGATTAGAACTCAGACAAAAGGTGACAATGAACACTATGACTATAAACTAAACAAGACGATGAAGCAGAAATTGATCATGACAACACATGTTGCATTCTGCATGGTGTTTAGGCATAATAAGTGCCAGTATGCTGCCAAAAAGCATCTTTGAACTGTGAAACTTGATTGTGGGTGTGAGCTCATGAGTCGTCGTGCAATGTGGGCTGCAAGCCTTGAACAGTAATTTAGGTCAAATGTAAATTAAAAATAGTGGGATCACCCGGGTCAGACTTTTATTAGGGATCTTGCATCAGGAATAACCAATGCAGCAGCCCCTATAAAAGCATTAATGAGTGTAAAAACTCACTACAAAGCGAAAGCTAGAGGGGTGAATCTCATTAAAACATGCCGAAGGTCACATTTCACCCCAAAATCAAAAGGAAAAAAAATGCATAAAGAAAATGAGGTCTATTTTTTTTCTTTCATTTTCATGAAATTTAAGCATGGGTTTTGTGAGATTCATCCATCTAGAGATAGACATTTTTTTTAGAGAAGGATAGAGTAGGAGCCAAAGGTATTATGGAGATAAGGTTTGCGAAAGAACAGCAAAAGGGCAGCAGGAAAATGAAAGTGCATAGAAGAAGAAAGAGATTTAGACTCACTGAAGAGCTCTCAAAAGGGAGCATCAGAAGAGCTAGATATGATGACCCTGCTGCACTGTTTCAAGCTCTGTAAGACTGTCCCCTTACTTAGCTTTTACCTTGTTACATGCCATTGACTGTTCTGTCAGAGCACAGAGTGATTGAGGGATGGGGAGGGGACGTGCCTGTCAGAATACACTGCTGATTCAGTGAGTGAGAAGCCCCTGCTGAGACCAGACTCGAGAACCGAGGGTCAGAGATGAACTCGTGAATTTATAAAAGCGGCTCACACATAACCAGCAGATACAGCCACAGTCCGACACCAAAGAACTTAAAAGAGCTTTTTTCAGTAGTGTTAAGTATTTGAGTAAATGTAATTAGTTACTTCTTAAGTATCTTTTTGGCTACTTTGTAGTTTTAGTATCAAAGATATTAGCAACCTCTATACTTGATTAATTTTTTTATAAGTATGTGCACTCTTTACTCCAATACATTTGTAACGAGAAATGCTATTAATTGTTAAATTTTGCATGGCACTTAACTTTTTCTGCAGTTTATTTCTGCAACAAAATAAGTAATATCACCATCTGCAGGGCATTGAAGGTACTATATCCTGTGAGTGTTGCCCTTCCTCAAACAAACTTGTCAACAAGGCTACTTTGCACGAACGCGAATGAATTAGCAGGTAGTTGTGAATCAGAGGTGTTTATATTTGAGATGAGGACTGGACTGCAGCCGGCGATGAGTCCGAAACCAGTGTCCAGTGCAAGCAGGCTTTGACTATTTCATTGTATTTAACATTATTTTATTTATCCGTTATATTCAAGGGAACTTTTTGAAGAATATTGTTTTACTTAAACCCTTTTTGAGCTCTTGAGCTTAACTGAGATTTGAGTGAGACTTGAGTGTTTGTAGACGTTGTGTCGACCTTGATTTATTGCAATATAGAGGTGTTCAGTTTTATTTTGATCTTATAATTTAAACATGTGATTGCTCTCCTCACAAATCAACTCTTTCTTTTTTTTCCCTGGCATGTCTCTTAGGTGTTGAGGAATAATGCGTCTTTGAGCCTACGGTCAGTATGAGTAAATTACTTTAGTACTTAAAATACTAAAATCAGATACTGTGAGTGGTATTGTGAGTGGCGCAATGCATACAAAAGTGTGAGGATGTTGTATGTGGTTTACAATGCGTTTCTATGGGGTTTCTGGTTGCAAGGGCAGGAAAAATCCAATTATAAGATTCAAATCTTAGTTTTTTTGTTGTCTAAACAAGTCTCACATGTTATACGTACTATGACAACCAATGTAAAAGTGCTAACAAAAGTAAAATAACTTATTTATTTTTACTTTTGTTAGCACATTTATATATACACAGTATATATATATTTAATTGGCCTGGGTAATAGCATGAGTAATAGCACAACTGCATTACAATGTGCCTGACTTTAATAGCAAGAGGATGGAAATGTGAGCAGATTAATTCCTGCCATCTGATGTCATATACATATATTACATAATCTGACATTTACACAAGAACCAATATAAAAACATCAAAACACGTTCAGTGGGAGGGAAAAGAGGAGGCAGAGGTTCTTCCAAGGATCTGTGATATATTCCATGTAGTCTTAATTATTCATAAGCGACTTTACAGCAGAAGTGTTAAGCTTTCACCTTAAAGTTATGTCAGGTATACCATATTTACAATACAGTGGGAGCTCCAGTTATGTTTTTCACATAAACATGATTCAGTTCACACTGCTGTAAAACTAAAAATGTGCACACAATGAATAACACAATGAAAATGTAATAAAATTCATCAACTGAATTCTGAAAATTTAAACCTTATTCAATTGCATCATTGGCCAAATGGTGTCACTTCGATACATGTACTTTTTAAATGTCAATTGGACACACACCAGGGCGTAATGAAATGAGTATCCGAGCTGACACCCCAGTGGCCACACTTGATTGGTCACAATTCAGCTCTGCGAGGCACAGATAGCGGCACCTGCCACCCCCCTGCCCAGATAATACAAGAAACTCACTGAGCATGCTCAAACAACCACTTCACTACATGTAATGACCTGGTTTAATTCACAGTGACCCAATTTCGACACCTGAATCACACTAAAAAAATTAGTTTCACTGAAAAATACCAAACCAAGTGACATCAAACAAATTACGCAAGTGTGTTTCTTCATTTTAACTTAATATATTTCCCATTAAAATAAATACATAAACATACTTCTAAATGCATTTGGGGGCACTGTCCATCATACTCATATCATGTACCACGTGTCTCCACAAGAGGGCCTTGCTGTTCTGGTTTTTAATGTCTTACGGTTTAAAAAAAAAAATGCTTACACACTAAAAGTGTTACCATTCCCTCAAATACCTAATCTTCATGTGACACTGAAGGGCTACTGAAATTAAATGCTATTGAAAACTCAGCTTTGTCATCACAGGAATAAATTACATTTTAAAATATACCACAATAGAAAGGCTATTTAAATAGTAACAATATTTTACTATATTACTGTTTTAACTAGGCCTATTTTTATCAAATAAATGCACCCTTGATGAACAGATTTTTTTTTTATATAGGCCTATATATATATATATATATATATATATATATATATATATATATTATATATATATATATATATATATATATATATATTACAATCCCAAATTGTGTGTAATCGTTAGCTGCAGGGTAAATTTCCTTTTGTCATTATGAAGGTAATAAAACTGCTAATTATTGTGAAGCAGTGACACAGTTGTCCTCAAATATGCAGATAATATACTCTGAAAAGGCCACTAGACAGAAAAGTAGACTGTATGAAATAGAACTGACACAAACTCCAGGGCAAAGCTCACTGGCATTTAAAGCATACTCCAAAACAACAGATTAAACAAATATGAGACATTGGCTTTCTTAATTCAGTCTCCTAAAGGTCATACCATAACACTTCTCTCAACATCTATGAATTTATGTCAAAACAACAACAGTGGGAATCTAATGAACAGCCTGAGGGCAATCATAGTGAGTCAATGCAAAATTATTCATTTCCTGCAGCCTTAAACAGACCTGAGCTTTACACGTAACATAACCTTAGATGTTACCCATAACTGACAAATGAAACGTGTGAGGGCACATCATACAGTATGTATAAGAGTATAGGTTAATTGGTCACTTTGAGCATACCTTCACATCACAAGTGTACACGTGTGTGTGTGTGTGTGTGTGTGTGTGTGTGTGTGTGTGTGTGTGTGTGTGTGTGTGTGTGTGTGTGTATGTGTGTGTGTGTGTGTGTGTGTGTGTGTGTGTGTGTGTGTGTGTGTGTGTGTGTGTGTGTGTTTAAAGATCTGTTTTTGTAGCCTCACACTCACAGCTTGTGTGTGTGTGTATAGGTGTGAAGTTATGCAGGGACAGGTGGGCTGTAGGTCACACATAACCAGCGGGACAGCTGGTGATTAAAGAGGGTCTCGTTTGACGTCTAACTTTCAGAGGGAGGACCCGATGTCCGTACTATTCTGGGTCCAGCACACACCCTTCCCTTCTGTTCCTGTTGTAACCGGACACCTTAACTGCCATTAAGGCAAACCTGCTGACACACACAGTTCTCTGTGAAACTGGATGTTCAGCACTGAACAGTCTGCTTTATTAAACAAAAACAAAAAAACGAATAATGTGAACATTTCCAAATGTTATTTTTCAGTTGGAAAACATTATTTTACAGAAGCTAACTGACATAGTGTATCCTTTTCCACACATTCTAAAAGTAAAGTTAATTAAGTAAAATCACAAATGCATTGTTAAACTTATAAAAACAAATTGTGACTGTATTATTAGTATACTGGGGGGTGATTAGGGCTGTCAAGACATTAAAATCATTCTTTAGTGTCAATGACAATGACACTAATAACTTTACTTTTTGATTGCCTATCCCATCTGATTTTCATTGCTAAATAAATTTACCATTAGGAAAGTCTCTCTCTGAATTTCACCAAAACTTTCAAGAAAGTTTCACCACGGTTTCTTCCACAACTGTCTAAACTTTCAGTCAAAGCTCAGGTGTCTCATTAAATAGAGAAGAGAGAAGAAGCTTTTTACAGCTTCAGCATTAATAGTTTTATTTCACAAGTTTTAGTTCACAAGACTCATTCAAAAAACACTTGTCTGACTGTCCACATTAAAATGTATATATATATATATATATATATATATATATATATATATTTTTTTTTTTTTTTTTTTTTTACAAAAGTCCAACAATGTGTGCTGGTCAGCATTCACACAGGCTTCGCACCCTTTATAACAAAGTGAAAGAAAGAGCTATCGCCTCCAGCTTAATCAATCAACATGGCAGGTGATTTAGGGCTCTGTCTGATTTCACATTCAATTTTCTGAATATTACAACATAGCAAAATGTTATCATATAAGCTCCCTCCAAGACAGTGATCTCATAAACTCACTTGAGATTGAGTTTTAAAACCAGAAAAAGCCAATCAACTGAAGCCTAACTTTATCATAAATCAATTCTGCGGAAGAGCAAAAAGGAAATTACACACAGTTTGCACCCTGGTCCACGTGATAGCAATATTCTCAGACACTTAACATCTTCATTATAAATTAATGTGTGACTAGACTGGCGCCCCAGGCAATGAGTAACATTCATGCTCTTTGAATCCCATCTACATGACAGCAAGAGAAAGATCCGATATCTGTTTACTAATGTTCTTGCATATATATTGCATACCATTCAAATCACCTCAGGCGTAAATACAACACTTGAATACGGCAAGGCCTTGTAGCAATCAATATAACTGGCACTTTACAAATTTCTACTTTCATCCAAGACATTATCAATATACTTTTCAACGAGTTATGTCTTAATATGATCCCCAAAAATATTGGACACTTTAACCACACTTAAAAATGAATGACTGGTATTGCATTGAGATGAGCACAGCTTTCAAGAATACGTATCGGTTACCTAACGTAACCTCGGTTCTCTCTAGAAGAGGGAACGAGTATTGCGTAAGTTAGCTTACACTACGGGAAAGATTCATCTTTTCGAGATATTGAAGCCAAAAAATTATACTTCATTTTTGTATTCATTGTCAACGCAGTGCAGCAGCTAGCAGACCTAGAGCGGACTGTCTAGAGTGCCCATAGGCTGCCCTGCGGCAACTGCAGCAGCCTATCACTGAGCACGGCGTGACGTCACATCCAATGAAGGGCGCTCGCGCCCTCATCGCGTCTTAGCCCGCCAGAATGGGCGTGGCTTAGCGTATATAAGCGGGACACGGAGGCTGTCTCCCTGGTTTTCATCGACTGAAGCGAAAATCGCTCGTGGTGCGAGCACGGCAGGTTACACAATACTCGTTCCCTCTTCTAGAGAGAACCGAGGTTACGTTTGGTAACCGATACGTTCTCTTACGAGAGGTTCTCTCGCATTGCGTAAGTTAGCCTACGCTACGGGAACCCTTTGTCAATGCCGTGCGCGCCAAGCATCCACTTCATGAGTCCCAGGGAAACCCGGGGATCCCAGATAAGCGGGGAATAAGGCGGTCAGCAACGCGGGCCGGCACAAGTAGATAAGCACTCATAGGGAATACAGAGAAGCGTCGCCGGTCCGTATAAGCATATAGCATATTAACCCAATATAGTGCAGCTCAACCAGGAGAGCTAAGTCACGTGAGAGTAGCCTGCACACGATCAGATCTGGACAGAACGTACATCTCACTTATATTGACAGAAGTTTAGCCTGCAGGGCGGGAACTTCCAGGTTTTAGAACCTAACAAAGGTGGACGGGGAGGCCCAGCCACACATATGTCATGAATTGAAATTCCGCTGGACCATGCCCACGACAAGGCCATGCCTCTAGTGGAATGAGCCCTGACGCCCAAAGGGCATTGCAGACCTTTTGACGCATAAGCAGCTGCGATAGCGTCCACTATCCATCTGGACAGGCTTTGTTTCGAGGCGGCGAGACCTTTGGTGCGCCCACCAACCGAAACGAAAAGCTGCTCCGAGCGCCTGAAAGGGGCGGAGCGTGTAATGTAAGCCCTCAGCGCCCTGACCGGGCAGAGGAGATTAACATCGCTCTCGCTATCGGATGCTGGCAGAGCCAATAGAGAAATGACCTGCGCTCTGAACGGAGTGCCAATCACTTTAGGGACATAGCCATGTCTAGGTTTGAGGATGACTTTAGAGTCATTCGGTCCGAACTCAAGACACGCAGCGCTGACAGACATAATCGGCCGCGCGTCGACTCTGCGAATGCTGCAACGGCCGCCACATAGACTTTAAGCGTGGAGGGGGACCTCCCCTTATCCAACAGCTCTTGAAGGAAACTAAGCAACCGCGAGACCCCACAAGTTCGTGGGTCCAGATTTTTGTCGGTGCACCATTTGGAGAACACAGACCATTTAGACGTGTAAAGCTTTCTAGTAGAGGGAGCTCTAGACTGCATAATTGTGTTCATCACTCCTTCGGCCAGGATAACGGGTATCCGTTGATCAACCATGCGTGCAGAGACCAGCGCTCTGGATGGGGATGCCAGATCGAGCCGCGAGCTTGAGAGAGGAGATCTGTCCTCACCGGAATCGGGCACGGGGCTGTTTGTGACAGCCACGTCAGCTCCGGGAACCAAGTTTGGTTCTCCCATCACAGGGCTATAAGGAGCACCGAGTGGCGCGTTTCCCTGATTCTCTTGATTACCTGTGGCAACAGTGAGACCGGAGGGAAAGCATACAGCGGGCGGCTGGGCCAGATTTGGGCTAGCACGTCCTCGTTCTTCGAAAAGAACATTGGGCAGTGAGCGTTGTCTTTTGACGCAAAGAGGTCGACTTCAGCTTTGCCGAAAAGGCGCCATAGCGACTGGACTGTTTGGGGGTGCAGGGACCATTCCCCCGGAGGAATATTGTCCCTGGACAGTTTGTCTGGGCCGTCGTTCAGGTGGCCTGGCACATGCGCATCTCTCAGTGAGTGCTGAGACCAAACGAGGAGGTGTTCTGTTAGATCGCAGAGGTTCCTGGATCTGACACTGCCTTGACGGTTCACGTAGGACACCACAGACATGTTGTCCGAACGGACTAGAACATAGTGGTCCTGTATGAACGGGAGGAAGCGCTTCGCCGCGTTCTCGACCGCTATCATTTCCAGACAGTTTATGTGAAGGAGCTTCTCTTGGTCTGACCACAGGCCAAAGACCGGTCTGCCCTTTGAAGAGAGCGCCCCAACCTGAGTTGGACGCATCTGTTGAGATGACCTTTCGATACGAGACAGCTCCCATCATCACTCCCCGCTGATACCAGTCGGCCGCTAACCAGGGCTGCAGAGCCGTAATGCAGCTCTGAGTCATTCTGGTTCGTTCGCAGCCGGAGGCCCAAGCTCGGCGGGACGCTCGAGCGTTCAGCCAGCGTTGTAGTGGGCGCATGCGCATTAAGCCCAGCTGGAGCACTGCAGCAGCTGAGGCCATACAACCCAGCATCCTCTGAAATGTCTTCAGAGGGGCGATGCTGCCCTTAGTGAATGCACGGGGTGCTAAAGATGCTGCACTTTGTGAATGTACGGGGTGCTAAAGACAGG
The DNA here is from genome assembly GCF_029890125.1 of Rhinichthys klamathensis goyatoka. Lineage (NCBI taxonomy): Eukaryota > Metazoa > Chordata > Actinopteri > Cypriniformes > Leuciscidae > Rhinichthys > Rhinichthys klamathensis. Next base: position 2,575,154 of record NW_026606709.1, read on the forward strand.
CCGAACGGCAGGACGGTGTATTGATATACCTGACCGTCGAAGGCGAATCTCAAGAATGGCCTGTGACAGGGTATTATCTGAATCTGAAAATAGGCATCTTTCAGATCGAGAGAGATAAACCAGTCCCTCGGGCGAACGTGCGCGAGGATTTTTCTGGTCGTAAGCATTTTGAACGGTCTTTTCACAAGAACTTTGTTCAAATGTCTCAGATCTAAAATAGGTCTGAGAGCTCCGTCCTTCGTTGGTTCGAGGAAATAACGTCTGTAAACGCCTGACTCGCTCAGAGAAGGCGGTACCAGTTCTATGGCCTCTTTGCATAGCAGCTTCGCTATTTCTGCGCGGAGTAGATGTGCTACTTCCACATTCACTTTCATCGGGGTCCGTGCTCGAAAGCGCAGGGGGCGGTGGTCGAACTGTAGCGAATAGCCCTGCCTTATTGTGCTTAGCACCCATTCTGATACCCCTGGAATCGCTTCCCACGCTTTTATATGTACAGCTAGGGGCAGAATGGCCTCCGGGTTCTGATCACCGCACTGCGTGGGCTCGAGAAACTAAACCGGAGGTGTGCGCGCGCCCTCTGTGCTTGAATACGGCGGCTCGCTGACAGCGGTGGCAGGCTTTTTCATATGTGACGTCCCGATTGCTATGAATGGGGAGCGTTTTGTGATCACTTTGTGATGCGCAAGCAGTGCCTTGGGCGAAGTGTTTACTAGTAAGCGTGAACGCTCGTGAGCGGCCACGGGACTCACATTCATATGTGACACCCCGATCGCTTTGTATTGGGAACGTTTTGTGACAACTCCGAGACGCGCGAGCGGCGCCTGGGGCGGGGTGTTTGTTAGTAAGCGTGAGCGCTCGTAAGCGGGCATGCGCTTTACACTCATATGTGACGTCCCGATCGCTTTGGATGGGGAACGTTTTGTGATAACCTTGTGTCGCGCGAGCGGCGCCTGTGGAGAGGTGTGTGTTAGTAAGCGTGAGCGCTCGTGAGCGGGCACGGGACTTACATTCATAATCTGATCGATATGAGGCTGTTTTGGCCGTGTGATAGAGCGGGCAGAGAGTAGGCGTGGGCACGGACTCGTGGGCACATTTCCTACTTTTAACACTCAAGCGGCATTTGCCAGCTTTATGAGAGTGGGCTCTGTGAATGACATGGGAAGTGTTGTGCTTGTGTGTAGGGGTGAACACTGAGATGTGGGCACTTTTTCTACACTCAAAACACCATCGGCATGAGGCGGATAACTAGACATTGTACTCTTTATGAGATTTCTCTGGGTCGCTGTGAAAAAGGCGGTTTTGTGGAGGCGAGCGGGTCGTATTACCGGCTCGTTGGCTGCTGAATGTACCACTGCAGTAGCCTGTTCGAAGCGCCATCTCGCGGAGGGCGGACAAAGGTGCTCTGCAACCGCTTCCTCCACAGGGGGGATAGAGGTGTATCCCTTCTCGGCGGCGCCGTCCACTTGGGAGAGCGACGCGGAGACGTGAGAGTGAAGCCTCGCGGAAAATGGTGCATTCCACGATTTAGCAAGCTCCGTGTGGAGTTCTGGCAGGAAAGGCGCAGACCTGGATGCGGGCGCTTGACGGCGGCGATGAAGAAAGCTGCCGTCGAGTCTGCTAGGCGCGGGTGACCACTCAAGGCCGAGTCGGTCGACGGCCTGGGAAAGGAGGCGCATCAGCTCAGCGTCCACTCCAGCACGGGTCCGGCCGGATTCCTGGATCGAGGAGGAGGCGGAATGATGAGAACCCGACCACTCCTCACTGTCCGACGCCAAAATGGAACAGCAGTCTCCTGTGGCTTGTCCTTCCGCCTCGTCATCTGAAGCGATGGCAGTGCGGGCCGTAGCCGGCAGCTGTGCGTCCGTGAGGGGAGGCGGAGAAGGCGAGAGCGAAGCTCGAGGGAGGAACTCCGGCGAGCGATTCGCGGTGACCACAGGCTCCGGAGGCCTTTGAGAACGGTCCTTCTTCTTGCGGGGTCCTACAAAGGGCGGAGTGACAGCTTCGGGGTTAAAAACTTCGAGTCGAGCCCGCAGGGTCGACATCGGAAGTTCTTCACAATGCTCGCAGCCTCCCGACGAGAGAGCTGCGTGTTCCTGGCCCAGGCAGAGAGCGCAGATCACATGGCAGTCTCCGACGCTGAGCGGGGCTCTGCACGAGCCACAGGAAGTGCGAGGCATCTTAAAAAAGACGTCTCGCTGCTCTTTTAGAAGGGTGGTGTCGCATAGGTGAACACGCACAGAATAGAGCTCAGAGAAAAAGGATATGTCGCCGGATAGTGTAGCTCGCACGGATGGCTGAAGGCAGCGAAGACGACTGGCTTCTTCAGGCGCTGTCCTAAGCTGGCTTTGTCGCTTTCTCAACGGCGGCGGCAGCTTCTCTCAGAATCCAGCGATGCGAAGAGCTTCGCTGAAGAGATGAAAATCAGGGAGACAGCCGAGCCCCGCTTATATACGCTAAGCCACGCCCATTCTGGCGGGCTAAGACGCGATGAGGGGCCCTGTATTGGACGTGACGTCACGCCGGGCTCAGTGGTAGGCCGCTGCAGTTGCCGCAGGGCAGCCAATGAGCACGCTAGGCAGTCTGCTCTAGGTCTGCTAGCTGCTGCACTGCGTTGACAATGAATACAAAAAATAAGGATAATTTTTTGGCTTCAATATCTCGAAAAGATTAATCTTTCCCGTAGCGTAAGCTAACTTACGCAATACGAGAGAACCTCTCGTAAGTGAACTGTTTCACACTACTGCTGGATACGGCGTGTTGTTTAATGTGATTACCTGTGATGTGGTGCTGTTTGGTACTGACACGGTTGCTGCTCTGGATGGAACAGCACAAATGAAGCATAGCCAACATAGCGAGAATCATCACCACACTCTGCAGGAGCAAAGGCAGCTCAAACTGTTTGCCTATCCTGCAAAACAAAGCAATAAATACTTAATTTAAAGGTGAAGTGTGTAAAAGCTGTGCCTCTAGATAAACCAAACAGAACTGCGCAAATAACAACTGTTTTCAAACAAGCTTCTCAGACTGTCCTGCCATTTTCCATTTGTCAAACAAACTGAAAACCCTGCCCCAAAATCACACCATCGGTTGAGCCATTGCTGTTATGTTGGGCTGGTTCGGATACGCAAACAAAGCCATTTTTAAAGCCACAGAGCAGAAAATGTTTATGCTTTTCAGAGAATACAACATATGAATGGCTTAATTATGGCTCTCTTTACATATTAAAGTCGCAATGAAATGAAAGCACTTTTCTCCCACATTTTTACATACATTCAAGTGAAATGGTTTATCAAAAACAAAAATGAGCTTGTAGTCGATTGTAAAAATGGGGCAGATTTAAGTAGACTATGACCCCATTTACACCTGGTATTAAAATGCGATCTGTATCCAGATAAGTTATCCGGATAATAAAAAATGCATGTTAATGCAAGGTGTAAATACGTTGTGATCGGATTGTGATCGGATCTGCCTGACCACATCTGGAGGTAGTCTGGCTCGCATTGTGTTCTGATCTTTACTAGGTGTAAACGCAATCCGTACGACGTGATGGCATTCGTACCTGCCAAACGTAATTTTTTTTCTGGAGGACAGAGGCCTTGTCCACACGGACACGGGTATTTTTATAACCGTGACTTTTTTTACGCGGTTCGGCCGTTCGTCCACACGGAAACGTAGTATCAGGACACTGAAACCGAACATTTTTGAAAACCCCTGCCAGGGTGAGGATTTTCAGAAACGCCGGTTACAGTGTTGTCGTGTAGACAGGAAAACCGGGGTTTTTGCCTTGCGACGTCAGTGTGCGCCCGCGCTGCGCCATTATCCGCCTACCGGAACCTGTAATAACTTTTTGTTAGGCTTCTGATTGGCCAACGTGGCTTTACGATTAGGGTTATATCGCCGCCTGCTGGTGTGGCATGCTCTTGACAGCGCTTGATAGCGTGTTTTTGCGTTTTCATGTGGACGGGATTTTTTTTTAAACGCAGGAGGAAAAACTCCAGTTATAAAAATACCCTTTGTTTTTAACAGGGTGGATAGGGTGAAGTTCCATTTCATACTGAGTGTTAATTAAGTTAATTAAAAATAATTTTCATTTATTAAGAAAGAAAAAAAGGAGCTTGAAACATACATAAAATGGCACAATAGAAATTATATTGAGAAGAAAGGCTATTCTCCAAACAAAAGGGGGAGCAAATAAATAAATAAATAAAAGAACAGGCCTACAAAATTACTTAATAAAATCAACCTTTATTAGTTAAGCTTTGTTCCTGTTTATTTCGCATCGATTTCCACATTCCACATTTCGCCATCAATGAACTCTATCTGCTGCTGCTCTAACATTAACTCTCCTCCACTCACCAGAAGAAAATGCGAAGTATATTAGCAATGAGCAGCACCAGACAGACTCTTGTGGAGAATCCCTCAGCATTATTGGTCCTCTGGATCTCCTGGTACTGGGGGACGTAGGGCACCGCACCCCCAAACACCAACACACCAGAAGCCAGCCAGGATAGCAGAGTCCAAGAGCTCTCCATGTTCTCTTCTGACCCCTGCTCCATCACTTAGTTCTTAAAAAAGCACTCTCTTTATACTCATATCCCCTGCAAGAAGAGATTAGGACACTTTTACATTTGAATCAATATATAATAAAGTACAATGCAATGCAAAAAGAGGCATATATTGCAGCAACATGCCCTTAAAGCACCAATAAAAGCAACAGTGCCACCTTCAGTATCCTTAAAGCTCTTACAGGATCAACAATACTTACAATAAACACATTGTAAAGGATTCATGCGTGCCTTTCTAGAAATGAAATCCTATGAGGGGCCATTTTCATAGTAGTGAAACAGTAACAGTCGTCTATGCACGCTGCCACCCAATCTGATGGTATCTCAGCTAAACAGGACGTTTGTGCACCAAAAGATAAGGCTTCTCTTTGTCTCTGACCTGACAAACATCTCCTCAAAATGATATAGGCTGAGTCACAAGATCTAGAATACACTGCTGAGAAGTTTCAAAATAGTTATGACTGAGCTTATGTTGCAGCATCATTTCCTCTATTCAGCACACGTCTTGGACAGATATGTTTTCTGAGGGGGTGAACATTCTTTAAAGGATGTAGAAAACGGAAGAATGTGTAATCTATGCTAACACAAAGCCTGGAAGAAGCTCATTTTTAAACCAACATTGTGTTATTGAACACTTGACCCCTATACATTTCCCCCAGTTTATATTGCATTGGATTAGTTTATATTATATTTGTTTTTTCAACTGTAATTCAGATTTCTACTTGACCTGCCAGCATTTTAAATATATAAATATCACATATAAAACTCCAAAACAGGAATAAATAAATCCATAAACAACATTGCTGGGAAAAATATGGCATACATGGCAAAACATTACTAATTTATCTAATTTATCAGTTTCATCATAAATGTATCTTTGGTCAGCACAGGTAATAGATTTTCTAACTGGCTAACAGTACGTGTTGATGGTTGAAAAGCAGCATTAGCAACTACATTTCACACCAAAAATATTTTAAAGCAATTATCAAACAAACAAACAAAACAAAACAAAAAACAAGATCAAAATCAATCTGAAGGGCCCTGCAACATTTTAAAGTGGATTTTATGGGTTTAAGATTAGTAAGGAATGTATAATCCATATAAAGTCAACTGGAACCAAGAACTTTCGCATTGCTTGTGTCCTGCAGTTAAGGTCTATCAGTAAAGTATGTATATTTTCTGAGAAGTGCTACTGTACATAGATGTGTTGCATAACTTCTGCATTCCATGGTGGGGTGGGGGGTTGGGCTTTTCTGACTTTCTGACCTCTCTCTTTTGTGTCTCCTGCATGAACAGATGTTTACATACGCACCTACAGTAAATAGATTTAGATTCCTGGACAAAAAAAAAGAAGAAGAAGAGACTATCGTTTTCTGGGATGGCAACGATTTTCTGACTTGTCTCCACCTCTTTTGTGTCTCCTGCATGAACTTGATGTTTACATACACACCTACAGTAAATAGATTTAGATTCCTGGACAAAAAAGAAGAAGGAGACTATCATTTTCTGGGATGGCAAACATGGCCATAAAACACGTTTGGTATGCTTGAGGCACTTCATGCAATGTGCACGTCTGTGTTATGGTATTTAGAAACCGGATAGCACATTGGGACAGCAGAGAAATTCCTCATGGAGTTCCAACCTGAAGAGTCGGTTCACGGTAACCCGTTTTTGCGTTCCATCACTGAGCAGCTTTTAAACTGTTTTCTTTTTCTCTGTATGCGATTTTTGACAGTAGCTCCAAAGCTGCACGTTGCAAGTAGTTCAACCATAAACGTCTCGAAAGTCGAGACCTCAATTCAATTCCGTCACGCGCTCTATAGCTGCCCAGCAAACATTGGTCCGACGGCAACGTCGTGTCCCTGGCCAAAAATAGTTGCGGCCAGGACGTCATAAATCGGTAAAAAATGTAACACAGAACATTTCCTAAAAATGCATTCAGATACATTTGTACATGTCTACAGTTGCATGTATAATTGTTATTTTAACTTTTAGCTCGTGTAGTTATGTTTAGTGTATCGGGTGAGAGGACGTCACCTGGCGACGTCTTTTACACGTGCATTTATAGTCCATCATGACCCTCTATGAAATCCTTGTTAAATATGCAAAAGCTGCGCTTAATCCTCGCATCGTTAATACTGCAATAATTAATGTAGTTGCCCATGAAGTTTTTAAGAGGTTGTGAAGAAGACGTCCACTGGCGTCCTTTACACGTCAAGTCAGGCTGTGAATAGGCTACTATACGTCCACTGGCGTCTTTTGCACGTCTAGTCTAGCAAGACAGAAAAAAAATTATCAGGATTTATAATTCTTTATAAAATACAATATTTATTTACAAATTAATATATATTTACTTTATCTTGTTTTTATAAATTATAATCACAGAAAATGCACAGTAGCCTATAGTCAAGTGATTGCAAAGCCACTGCCTTTTAATCATTATTTTAACCTGTTGTACCTGATGTATTCGTTGTTATTTTTTTATGGAATGTATATACATGTAAAACAGAAATATACCCGGTCACCATTTATGTCTGAGTTGGATGTAATTACCCAAACCCTCTGCCCAAACCATAAACTGTGCTGCCAAGATGTAGTAACAAAAGATCTCGCGATATTACAAAATCATGCGATGGGATTATCTCGCGAGATGTTAACGCGTTCTCCCCATAGATTCTGGAACTTTGAACAAACACGAGGAGAGGAGGGAGTTGTGTCGATATTATTAAAAATCTACTGTTGGGTAAGTACATTTTGTATTAGATTAACGTGCTTGAGTTTTACTTGTGTGACATGAATGAACCGAAAGAAATTATGCCCACATTGTCAACTGAAATTTACTGAGTTTGGCTAAAATTAGCCAGTAGGCTAAAAGTAACTTTGAACGTATACAACAACGGTAACGTTATACCAAGTATATTGTTTAATGATACAGTCATTACTGTAACTTATTAATGTAGCCTTTTGAGAGTTTCTTTCAGAAAGTAAATTATCTGAAATGGAATGAAATGTTTAGCTGGATTTTAACATGTATGTTTTCAGTAACTGCTTTAAAAATAAAAGCAGAACATATTTTATACAATAAAATAAAATGTAATGCATGTTGATTACCTTTTTCTAATGTGTCATTCATGATTCATTCATCTTGTTCCATGTTTTTTTTTAATTTAGCTGTACACCATAAAAATATTTTGAAAATAAGTGCATATCATTTACCTCAAATTTTAATTTAATAATAATTTTATTTATTTAAATATATATATATTCTCTTCCCTTAGATGCCTTAAAGAGGTGGAGCCCAAATGCTACAGACTCTGAAATTGATGCAGCAATGGCAGAACACCTGAAACACGCTCCAGGAACAGCTGGTGGATACAAAAACTGAGCCAAACAATGTGTTTTTAAACGGATAGTTTCCCCAAAAATAAAAAAATTGTCATCATTTACTCAACCTCATGTTTCAAACCTGTATACCTTTCTTCATTGAATTTTCATTTTTGGGTGAACTATCCCTTTATATAATAATTCAGTATTTTGTAATTGGTATTTTAGTTTGGTTAACAAATGTTAAACATTGAAAAAATATTAAGATACATTTTGGCTGTTCAAGATCAATAAAATGTGCTAAATCAGAACATGATTCTTTTTTTTCTTATGTCCACAAATAATGTGTTCTTGTTTGTGATGTACACGTGATTAAAACGTTTTATTGACGGTCAGGTCTGACTAGACCAATTTTGGACCTTTTTAGAACCTTTGTCAAGATGTGTAAACTTCAAGACTTGATTGCCTTTCACTATGTTACACAATATGTGTGTGATTATTTTAAATGCAGGCGTATATACACTTAAATTATGCAGCAACACATTTAAACACACAAATGACGACGCATTTGGACGTCCAGGGACGCGCAGAAGAGACGTGGAATTCACGGCCAGAAGAGACGTGGAATTCACGGCCAGATGACGTCAAAGACGTCGGTTCAACTTTCATTTTGGAACTATTTTTCAACCATGACGGGACGTGTCGGACGGACGTCTTTTCAACGGTCATTACACGTCCAATTGTTTGCTGGGTGTTTAAAGCGCAGCAAACAACCGTACCCAGCAAACATTTGGACGTGTAATGACCGTTGAAAAGACGTCCGTCCGACACGTCCCGTCATGGTTGAAAAATAGTTCCAAAATGAAAGTTGAACCGACGTCTTTGACGTCATCTGGCCGTGAATTCCACGTCTCTTCTGGCCGTGAATTCAACGTCTCTTCAGCGCGTCCCTGGACGTCTAAATGCGTCGTCATTTGTGTGTTTAAATGTGTTGCTGCATAATTTAAGTGTATATAAGCCTGCATTTAAAATAATCACACACATATTGTGTAACATCGTGAAAGGCAATCAAGTCTTGAAGTTTACACATCTTGACAAAGGTTCTAAAAAGGTCCAAAATTGGTCCAGTCAGACCTGACCGTCAATAAAACGTTTTAATCACGTGTAGGCCTACATCACAAACAAGAACACATTATTTGTGGACATAAGAAAAAAAGAAGCATGTTCTGATTTAGCACATTTTATTGATCTTGAACAGCCAAAATGTCTCTTAATATTTTTTCAATGTTTAACATTTGTTAACCAAACTAAAATACCAATTACAAAATACTGAATTATTATATAAAGGGATAGTTCACCCAAAAATGAAAATTCAATGAAGAAAGGTATACAGGTTTGAAACATGAGGTTGAGTAAATGATGACAATTTTCATTTTTGGGGAAACTATCCGTTTAAAAACACATTGTTTGGCTCAGTTTTTGTATCCACCAGCTGTTCGTGTTTCAGGTGTTCTGCCATTGCTGCATCAATTTCAGAGTCTGTAGCATTTGGGCTCCACCTCTTCACAGCATCTAAGGGAAGATAATATATATATATTTAAATAAATAAAATTATTATTAAATTAAAATTTGAGGTAAATGATATGCACTTATTTTCAAAATATTTTTATGGTCTACAGCTAAATAAATAAAAACATGGAACAAGATGAATGAATCATGAATGACACATTAGAAAAAGGTAATCAACATGCATTACATTTTATTTTATTGTATAAAATATGTTCTGCTTTTATTTTTAAAGCAGTTACTGAAAACATACATGTTAAAATCCAGCTAAACATTTCATTCCATTTCAGATAATTTACTTTCTGAAAGAAACTCTCAAAAGGCTACATTAATAAGTTACAGTAATGACTGCATCATCAAACAATATACTTGGTATACCGTTGTTGTTGTATACGTTCAAAGTTACTTTTAGCCTACTGGCTAATTTTAGCCAAACTCAGTAAATTTCAGTTGACAATGTTGGCATAATTTCTTTCGGTTCATTCATGTCACACAAGTAAAACTCAAGCACGTTAATCTAATACAAAATGTACTTACCCAACAGTAGATTTTTAATAATATCGACACAACTCCGTCCTCTCCTCGTGTTTGTTCAAAGTTCCAGAATCTATGGGGAGAACGCGTTAACATCTCGCGAGATAATCCCATCGCAGGATTTTGTAATATCGCGAGATCTTTTGTTACTACATCTTGGCAGCACAGTTTATGGTTTGGGCAGAGGGTTTGGGTAATTACATCCAACTCAGACATAAATGGTGACCGGGTATATTTCTGTTTTACATGTATATACATTCCATAAAAAAATAACAACGAATACATCAGGTACAACAGGTTAAAATAATGACTAAAATGCAGTGGCTTTGCAATCACTTGACTATACTGTGCATTTTGTGATTATAATTTATAAAAACAAGATAAAGTAAATATATATTAATTTGTATATAAATCGTGTATTTTATAAAGAATTATAAATCCTGATAATTTTTTTCTGTCTTGCTAGACTAGACGTGCAAAAGACGCCAGTGGACGTATAGTATTCACAGCCTGACTAGACGTGTAAAGGACGCCAGTGGACGTCTTCTTCACAACCTCTTAAAAACTTCATGGGCAACTACATTAATTATTGCAGTATTAACCATGCGAGGATTAAGCGCAGCTTTTGCATATTTAACAAGGATTTCATAGAAGGTCATGATGGACTATAAATGCACGTGTAAAAGACGTCGCCAGGTGACGTCCTCTCACCCGATACACTAAACATAACTACACGAGCTAAAAGTTAAAATAACAATTATACATGCAACTGTAGACATGTACAAATGTATCTGAATGCATTTTTAGGAAATGTTCTGTGTTACATTTTTTACCGATTTATGACGTCCTGGCCGCAACTATTTTTGGCCAGGGACACGACGTTGCCGTCGGACCAATGTTTGCTGGGTAGTGATGGGAAGTCTGAATCATTTCCGCGAGTCGATTCTTTTGATAAATTGTCAACCGATCGATTCCACTTCCAAAAAATTATTTAGTGTTTCTTTTACGTCATCGTTGCTGTTTATTACATTTTAAATTAAGTTTTAGTTGTAAGAGAGTTTAATTAGGATAGCTTTAGGCTGATTTTACAATAGGTAAATTAATTCATCAGGTGTAAAGTTATGTAAGTTATTTAAAACAATATGATCCACATGCTTGCTGACAAGCTGTCATACAATCGAGTTGTAAACAAACAGTCACTTTTATTTAAGTAATTAAAGTAACTTCGCCTTACCATGCGTTCTATAATCTGCACTCATGGAACATCACTCACTCCATTACGAATAGGACATGGATATCCGGATTATACGAAAGGTTCATTTTACATCGAGAACCGCATTTACCGAATCAGTTCATATCGTGAACAAAATCCCAAACGATTAATCGAAAAAGATCCGACTCAAAAGAACGATTCGTTAAACTATCACGAAGGAGGATATGGACAAACCACTCAGGGATTGCCTAAACTGCGTGTACAATTTAACTGCATGTTTTGTCTTGTTCAGTAAAGTGAACCTGATGAATCAGAGTGAACATTAATGCAGTATCGCCTTTTAAGAACTCCCAGATCAGCAATTCATGCACCGCGAAAGAAGCTTATGCACTACTCGAAACTCTGCATATTCAGCAGGTTTCGCTTTACTGTAACAGTTTGATTAACAGAAAGAAGTTGCAAAGAAAAGAAAAACGTAGTAATTTCAAGCATACCTTATTTCGGGCGAAGACTTGTTTGACAACTAAGCCTTATAGCAGCAGCACACTCATGCATGCTGTATCATCTAGACATCATCAAGTCTAAATCAGGCTGATGCAGTTTGGAGATGTGGGCTTGGCCGCGCGCAGCTTTATCGGTCTACAGAGGAAGAGGGGAAAAAGATAAACAGGGAGAACACCTAGATCTTATCAAATCAAATATAGCGCTATTGTAGGCCTACTCATTTTGACAGTAAAGTTTAACGTCACAACAACAACAACAAACCAACGACCCTTTTAGGCTAGCCTATCCTTTATAAACTGAACAAATATGACAACCACATCTTTTTAAAATAACTTATCGTCCAATCTATATTTTGTTTTTCCCATTTGAACCTATAGTCTTCTTAAATGTGACTTTAAAACTGCTTAAAGGCCAAAATATCTCTATCAAAAAACAAAGACTTTTGGTAATCTCTGTCTCTCCTACACCTAGGCTACAATGTAAAAATAAATAAATGAACACAACAACTGTTTTTATCATTAAGCAACAAAATCAGCTGAATCATTTAACTAAATTCTGGCATATCCTGCTGTAAATGTGTCGCTGGTTTTAATAGATGAAATCAATGAGTGCATCTTTTGGATGAGCAGCACTGCCCTGCTGCTGCGCGTCTGTCTGATCACGCCAGAAGCCGATGTGCGTGCCTGCAGCTGAGGGAATCTCTCGCCGAGAGGTCTCTAAAATCTCGCGATATTTGTCACGACTCCGTGATTTGGCCAACAGCTGATTTTTAGAAAGCAAAGAGCTGGGAGGATACACAATTTTAAGAAGAATAAACATATTTTGCTGTTGTACAAATCTATTTATTTAAAAAAAAAATGGCCGAAACAGACCCGAAATCGGTTCAGGATCTCACAGCAGTGGTAGGTTTGAAAATGAACGAAATTGTTGTGGTTTGCTAAGCTAGGCTAATGCTAGGCCATGTTTATCTGTTCTACTTAGAATATTTTGATGCGATATAAACTTCGTTTAACGTTTCGAATGAGATATTTTTCGGATAATATGATTTTTGTGTTTTAAAGAAGCAGATTAATTTGTTATAATGTTTTATTTTAACATATTTACATATCGTTGTGCATTTATACACGCTAGATTGAATGCATGTTTCCCCTTTACAGGTGCAGACATTGCTGCAGCAGATGCAGGACAAGTTCCAGACAATGTCAGACCAGATCATCGGGAGAAATATCCTTTCTTGATTTTTTTATAGAGCAATAGACTTTTTCCAAGTAGGCACCAGTAGTCTCCGATATACCTCAAATTTTAAGATCACATCAAGCTATTAAGTGTTTAAGTGAGGTTACTTCATATTTAGCAGATTTGCTTTATTACTTAAATAGTATTGGAAGCCCATTTACGCCACATAAGAAAAGAAAAAGCAAGCATTTGTAAATCATAATGACATACAGTCGAAATTTTACCATACCAAGTCATAATTGAGATGCAGTTTAAATTATGTCATAATGAATCGAAATGTGACTTACAAAGTTATGATTAAAATTGACTTTGAATGTCATATTTTGAATTTGGGCACACTTTAGATTAGGGTCCAATTCTCATTATTTACTGACTATTAACTACTACTTTTGCCTCAATAAACTCCTAATTACTACTTATTGACAGTTAGTAAGGTAGTTGCTAAGTTTAGGTATTGGGTAGGATAAAGGGATGTAGAATATAGTCATACAGAATAATGCATTAATATGTGATTTATAAGTTCTAATAAACAGCCAATATCCTAGTAATATGCATGTTAATAACTAGTTGATAGTGAGAATTTTTTTCCATCTTATAAATATCACTTACAATGTCTTATGACTTTTAATGTCATAATGAAGATTTACCAAAGCATGATTTTTTCCCCCCTTTTGTGGTAGAAATGGGCTTCCATACAAGACAATCTTTCGATTTGTATTGATAGCAATAGGCCTTATTCACAGCAGCGTCATCTCGGATTTTTAACTGGAATAAAAAAAAAAATGTGAGGGATAGACAGACATCTCTTCAATGGGTTGTACTGTTATTGAATGCTTTTGGATTTTTCTGCTGAAAAAAACACTGCAAATTTATCTTTCCAAGAAAAAAAATCAGTAGACAAAAAAACTCCAGACAACATGAGCTGTGAAAAATAACTGATCTTGGAGCTTTATACAGCTTTTTACAGTGGACACTACAAGTCTATCCCTCAGCCTCGCTTTCATACTTGTCACGGCGCTGCTCTGAAAAAGGTCTATAACCATGAGATTTATTCTGGCTCAAATCTATGTGCCAGCCAGCATGAGTTCACTGTGTTATTCAGGGTTCAGTATCTAGAGCTCAGAGGCCGTATTCACAAAACATTGTATCTTACCACTACTTAATGGCAGTAAAAGTTCTTAGTTAAGAGTTTTCTCTTAAAACCTATTCACAAAGCTACTAAGACCAACTTTTACTAAGGAATAGAGAGAAGTCTTAAAGAGTTAGTTCACCCAAAAATGAAAATTATGTCATTAATGCCTCACCCTCATGCCGTTCCAAGCCCGTAAGACCTCCGTTCATCTTCGGAACACAGTTTAAGATATTTTAGATTTAGTCCGAGAGCTTTCTGTCCCTCCATTGAAAATGTATACACGGTATACTGTCCTTGTCCAGAAAGGAAATAAAGACATCATCAAAGTAGTCCATGTGGCATCAGTGGGTTAGTTAGAATGTTTTGAAGCATCGAAAATACATTTTGGTCCAAAAATAACAAAAACTACGACTTTATTCAGCATTGTATTGTCTTCTGGTTCTGTTGTCAATCCGCGTTCAGTGACGCTGATGATGCAAGACGCTGCTGACGTGTTATCTGGTGCGCCCGAGCTTCGTTTACAGTCTGAGGGACACAAACAAAACAATCTTCGCAAACATGTCTAAGGATTTCGACACAGAGGAAGACATTTTTTTGTCATATTTATTTGAACCCGAATACACGGACGCACCAGATAACACGTCAGCAGCGTCTTAAGTCATCAGCGTCACTGAACGCGGCTTGACAACAGAACCGGAAGAGAATACAATGCTGAATAAAGTCGTAGGTATTGTTATTTTGGGACCAAAATGTATTTTCGATGCTTCAAAACATTCTAACTAACCCACTGGTGTCACATGGACTTCTTTGATGATGTCTTTATTTCGTTTCTGGACAAGGACAGTATACCGTAATTTGAATTCTACAATAATATCTATGATTAATGACAGAGAGACCCACATCATAATGATTTTAAAATAAAAATCTTGCCATATTCAAATAAAGTGTCATTAATTAAACTAGTATATGTTCAGCTATTTGTCAGCCTCTTACATGTCTGCATCTCAAAGAGATTGCAGAATTCAAGCGACAAATGATGTTTTATAAACAAAGTTCGGGAGGAGCACGTTCAAACGGTCTATCTAATCAGCTCGAGAGGAGGTACATATATACACAGACAGCAGACACACTTTTCTGCATCCCTCACTCTCGGCTGGGGATATACAGGGGAGACCTCTGCGTTTGGGCAAAATTTCAAGCTCGGAGCCCTCGATCCTTTTAGACCGCACGCCAAATATGCTTATTATATATTTTTTTACTTTGTAAGTGTGAACTCGTGAAAACTGCTACTGGTAGTCAGACATTATTTATTTATTTAATACAGATTTATTTTTTGGTGTTTAATCGTAGATTAAATTCTATAAGTAAAAAAATCACATTTATTGCATTTATGAAAAAAAAGGTTCAGCACCCAAGGCTCTATCGCTATTGCCTCAGGTGTAGGTAGGTGTAGTATCTTTGGGCGGATTGCCAGCAACAGCCATTAGGATTATTTGTGATTTTGTCTTAGTGACTTAGGAGTCCTCTTGACTACTTATAGATTTAGGGGCTAGTTTTAACGCTAAAATGCTTTGTGAAATTAGGACTGACACGCCAATTATTTTTAAGAGTTTCTTCTAAATCTGCAATTAAGGCCTTACTTTTAGCCTTAGAATGTTTTATAAATGTGAGGCAGGTCAAACTGTCAATATTGGAGAGATTAATCCAGGTCTTTAAACCATTAAAATGCCACAACCGCCATTATTGAACAGGACGGTCGGGCATCTTATGCTAATCTCTGCTGAAAGCTCCACATTTTCACAGAACCAGAATTTACCGCATTTACGACAACCACATCATCAAAATCCTATCGCCTAAACTCTACAAAAATACAAATGCATGAATGTTTTAATTCAGTACTATTAGATTAGAAGTTTAGAATACACCCTTTTGTTTACAAATCAAAATCATAAGCAAATATTCCTTTAAGCTCTCACTTAATGTGGGTTATCAGCTGTACTAGTTCCCATCTTCCTTAACAAGATTCACTTGATGAAATGAGCACCCGCATCGATGATCTAGAGAAGAACATAGCAGACCTGATGACTCAGGCAGGAGTGGAAGAGAATGAAGGAGAGAACAAGGTCAAAGAGGGAGGAGAGGCCTCCTAGTAGAGGTAGTTTAATTTGATTTCAATTGCTTAAAAGTGCTTTAGGTTTGATGTGAATGTTTGATTCTAAATGACATTTAATTCTGGCATACTTTAGTCAAATGCACTTATCTTTCACAGGATGCTGAGAAGACACTATACACACTATTCAGGAGCAGCAAGATTTTCTCTATGGTGACTAACATATTTTGGTTTGATGTGATGCTTTTTTTTAATATTTAGCAGGAATTCAAGTCAGTCTTAATGCTGTGACTGTGTGCTACCCTTTTTCCTTTATGGACAGCAAAGAACTTTTTAAACATGACATCCAACTGTAGAAACGAACCCTGCGTTACTGTAATAACAGCACTAGCCCAAGTGCCAACCTAACACCATTCCTGTTCAAATAAATTTGTTGAATTAAAGTTGTTTCTTAAAACCTGTGGCCTCATCTCTCTATATTGGTAGATTAACCCATTCACTATTTTACCTCCAATTATTTACTGGTAGGGGCAAGTTAAATATGTCAAAGAAACATATCTTGACATGCAAATGACAAAATGAAAGTGAATGCCTCAAATACACTAACAGATTGAATTCTTGGAAATGTAAAATGACTGTTATAATTGGTCAATATGTAAGCTGGGTAAGTTGATGATTAATGCCTTAACACCTTAGAAATTATAAAGTCAAGTCACACCATTATCAAAGACAATCTACGTTGAAATATCTAATTTTAAATCAGGAAAAATAGTTGTAGTGATGTATATTGGTGAATTACACTGGATCTAAACAGATCAGTCTCAAAAAAATCTGTCAAAACATGTCTTGGCATTTTGCCCCAAGATAAATAAAAAATATTTTAACTAAAGAAAAAAAAAACTAAATTCAATAATAGTTTACATTAAATTGAAAAAGTATTCATACATCATGCCAGTATATGTCACATGTAATTTAATTTATGTTTTTTTTAATAATAATATAAGAAGATCATCTGTTAAAATTAATTCTGGACCAGAAGGCTTTCATTACTGTATTATTTTTCACATCATTATAATTAGAATAATTGTGATAATGTCACACTGCAACAACAACAAAAAAATCCTTATGGTAAAACAATTACCTTATATTTTAATTTATTTCAGATTTTGAGGTGAAATTTAAAACATGTGTCTCCCAAAAAACTTTTGTGGTCATTTACATAAAAAAAGGACTTGAAAGGTTTCCCTACAAGGAATGAACATTTATTGAACTCTTAAAATAATTTGAACAGCTGAATTTGAATAAACAATATATATGTATATATATAAAAAAATATATATAAAGTGCCAACAATATCACCAAAGAACATGGCTGTACAATTCAGTTAACAGTTTCGATTAAAATATATATGTTTGCATAAAACATTGGGTTGAATTGAAAAATGAACAAAACCCACTCAGAACACAAAGTCATGTTCAGTCATGTCGACAGCCCAGGCAAACTTATCCCTTAGGGTTTTGTTGTAAATTTTATCCAGCGTCACCTCCATGTTCTTACACCTAAAAGCAGAAAATAAAGTAAAACACTGAAATAATCATTTTGATATATAACAAAACTATCAGTATAGCATGTTTGTGTGTTTGAGTGTGACATCATCACCAGGCCACGGTGATGCGTGGATCCAGGTAGTTGAGTTTGGAGGTGCCCAGGGCGATCTGTTTGTTCTCCTCTCTGTCTGTAGCCTGAACCTCCATCTTCAGCAGCTGTTCCTCACACCTCTGCACAGCTTTCTTCTTCTTCTCCACCACACTAAACACAAACACAGTATACCATACTCATGTATAGAAACGATTCCAAAGGCTGGAAGAGCAAATAAACGCCGCTTTTCTGGGATGAGATACTGACGTGAGCAGCTTGTTGTCTGAGCTCCCTTTAGCTTCTTTCTTGGCCTGCTTTAGCTCTTTCTTAGCCAAGTCCAGCTGCTCTTTCCTGCTGTCAATCTAAAAGGAGCAAGAGAAGAGAGGAAAAACAAACCTAATAAAACAGCATCATATTTAAACCAGGGTACCCGCGGGTCTTAAAAGCCTTGAAAAAGTCTTGAATTTGATCATCTCAAATTAAGGCCTTAAAAGCCTTGAATTTAGTATACAAAGTCTTGGATTTCGTTACAAAGGTCTTATATATTTTTTTTCCTTTGCTAGGATTAAGTTCATACCGTAACAAAATTAACTGTTACTAATGTAGGCTAATTCAAAATGTATGCAGCGTTGAGTGCACCTCGCGCTCCACGTCATAGCAGAAAAAGCGATAGCGTGCGCACCGTTACTATGGTTACTAGGCAAGTGAGGTACAGAACAAGATAGCCTAGTTGAATCCGCTGTGGCCACAAATGACAGAATTTAAACCCCAAATAAGAGCTTTTCTGTTAAAAGAGCATATTTTCTACCCGGTCTTTTCAATAGTATCTGGCAACCATGCGCGCGCGTTCTCTCTACAGTGCTGAAGAAGCGCGGATGATCTGAAAACACAGACAAGCTGGAGTTCAACGATCTTTATTTAAGATTTTCTACTTAAATTCAAGTGTCATTCAGTCGGTCTGTGTTCTGTCACGAGCCGCTTGCGCTGTTTGTGCGACTAAATCTGTGATCAAAATGCAGGCTGATATCCACCAGTGTTCATACGAGCAAGAATGCAATGTTTCCCGAATATCCACACGATTTCAAGCGTGACATTGATTTTATACAACAGTAAAAAAGAAAAGAAAAAAGGGTAACATTAAGTGATGTACTACATTTAAAACAGCATTGTCAGGCTTGCTCTGTTTTGCAACGAAATATGTGGCTTTGAACGAATCGTGAGATTCAATGAATGAATGACTCAAAGACTCACTCATAAAGATAGTGAGGTACTGCCACCTACTGGCGATTTTAAAGTTTTTTAACATTGCAAATTTAATGAACATTGTTTTATTTAAAGCATTATTATTATTATTTTTTTTTTTTAAGGTATTACAAAGGAAAAAAATGAAATGAAAAAATGTATTAAAGGGGGCAAATCTTGTCCCTTAATAGAAAAGGTGTGACTGCACCAGGGGGTACGGCACTCTAAAACATTGGAAAACCAAATTATGTAGAACTGCACAAGTGCTACTGCTAAAGAGTGCAATGTCAATAATTTATCATAAGCTTAATTGAATTGGCCTAGAGAGAATAATTATTATGACATTTTCTGTCTAAAGACTACATATAAAATAACTACCTGTAAAGTAACTGCAGTTTGACTAAAAGTTGACAAAAAATGCAAAGACTTTTCGTCAACTACAACTATAAAAAACAGGATGACTCAAATGTGATTAAGACCAATAAGCATTTTCGTAAATCAAAAATGGCTGCCAAAATTAACACTGGCCTACATACACGTGCGCGCTACAATGCTGTTGCGTATGTATTAAATATGACTGATAATTTAAGTAAAATGTTTTATTTAATTCAAGTAGCCTTGTACATAATTAGTTTCTAGGGTTTAAAATGTATACAGATTTGACATTTTCCCCTTATACTTCTGTCGGAATGGGTACGAAGTTGGCATTGAATTTCATTTGAAATGGTATTAAAAAGGTCTTAAAAAGCCTTGAATTTAAGTTGGAGGATCCTGGGGGTACCCTGTAAACATTTCTTTCATGTTTTTTTTTATATGCTTCTTCTTTTACTATTCAGTCTCATATCTCCAGTACCTTTGCCTGCAGGTTAGCCATGGATTGATCGAAGGTCTTTGGCGGCGCCCGCTGATGGTTACATAGAATTGCAACCGCACGGTTTGCCCTGTTGTAAGAGAGCAACTTCTCCGCCGCATTATCCTTCACTGTAGTAAGAATGACACATTAACACACACATATAGAACGAGAGAGAGAGAGATGTTGAGAGTCACAGATGCTTTTAAATGTGGAAAGGAGTTAGATTCCCTCTTTCAGAGCAATCATGTCACATCCATTTGAACAAAATAACTATTTAAATGACTTATTATCATTACTAATAAAGAAATGGTGACAGTTACAGTACAGTGCAATGAAACTATGCCACCTTAAAATAAAGTGTAACCCAAAAATATGAAAATATCATATTTCACCCCTCCCAAAAATAATTATATATAAAATGGTTATTTTTATACTGTAATAATCATCCTATTCGAATCAGTGCTATCTTAGTTTTATTATAATATTCTTATAATAGTTATTATTCATTTTTAGTAATTTTGTTGTGCTTTTGTCATTTGATTATTTTTAATATATATTGCAATATATGCATAATTAATTTTATTTCTATTTCAGTTTTAGTTATTTTTAGTTTTTATTAATTTCCATTTAATCATTTTAGTGCTTCAACGTATACATTTCAGATTATTGTCAAGGCAACATTTCTAATTTTCATTTATTTGTATTATTAGTTTACTAAAACTATTATTTATATTTTATTTTATTTAAAATGTATTTCAATTAACAGAAATATTTTAATAGTTTTAGTTAATTGATATCATTGATATAGTTTTAGTTAATTTAGTTAATTTTAAAATGATTAATTATTAATTAAAAGTATTAATTTAAATATAATTATTATTATTTTTTCATTTAAAAAAATGATATTCATATTATAGTAAAAAACAGTATTGTAATGCTTCTAACGTGAAGGAAATACAGAGCTGAAAATGGTTCAAATGGATAATTCTAGGTCCTTAAACAAGCTTCTCTGTGTAAAAGTGTAAATTACAAGCCAACATGCCGACCACTTACACACACAGCACATGGCACCTGATGGGCGAGACCCTGCCACACACTGAGCTGATTTAATTAGAGCTTGTAGCGGATGCAGAAAACAGATTCCCTCTCAGCAGCGCTCAGACACCTCAGTAATACACACACACATCACACCAACCCCAGCATTACACACACATCACATGCACAGACTGCAGCACTCGCTCTAGAGATACTCAGATAGTTACACTACCCACAAACAAACATAACGGTCTCATTAGCGCAAAAACACAACTCAGTAATTAATGATGAGAATCCTATTTACACAGCTAGCGGCACAACAGACTAGAACATGTCCGTCATCCAGCGATCTCTTCCATGTTAATAAACAGTCTTTGTTCTAACAATTTATGACTATGGCAAACAAAGAGAAACAGGTCGTTTTGCCAGACAGTAATATAATAATTTAGTCAAAAAAAATAATTGTAATATAAAATATGGTGATTTTTTTTTACAGTTGTAAAAAAACTGTAACTCATCCTTATTTAACAGTTAGTAATTTGGACGAGTTGTTATATATTGTCCAAATCAGATTAGTGGTTCAAATAATTTGCACTAAACACTTCTATATAGTAAGTATTTTGCAATATAGGGTTTTCCTGAACAAACATAAAAGCATTTAAAAACTTTCTAATCTGAAAGAACTTTCTAAGTCTGACTGAATCCAGATGTTTGACCAGTTTATAGCTTATACTGTGTGGTTTGGGCTCCATACATCTGACTTATGGGCAGTACCATAGGAAAAACTCAAACAAAACTCAATGTAAACATCTATTTTTAGTTAAGCTACTTAAACTAAACTAAAATGTAACTAGGATAACTGACAGTAAACTATTTCATGACTCCAAAACTAACTAAAATAAAAATTCTAAAATAATTCAAATTGTTTTAAATACATGGTATATTACAAAACTTGAAAACAAAGAACAAAAACTCTCCACAGCAATAGCACTAGACTGTGCTGAGAAATGGTTAAACATTAACTTAAGCAACCCTAAAATATTAAAATAAAAACTAATTAAATTAAGCTAAACTTTGAAAATAACAGAAATAAAAACAATGTAAATAAATTAAAAAGACTAAATGAAAAAGTAGAAATTAAAACGGTATAATAATTAAGTTATACAAAAAATGAAAACTATAATAACCCTGATGGACAATCAGTGAGCTTGCAATGAACTCCAGACTCAAACACTGATGTGAAACTGCGGCCAGTCACGCTGCACGCTCGCAGACTAGAAACTTGGTTGATTATAATCTCACTCGCTTGAGTTTAGACACACTGTCATACTAACAATATCCATATGTTCCTGTGGACTCACAGTTGTCAAAATGTACGTTTTGTTTTTCAACACTGACAGCAATCCATATTGGCATCATATTTGAGTGTTTTTAGCAAATGTTTCTAATTCACATCCATACTGACAGCATGGCTAAACATCTGGAAATTGTACAAGTTGTCTTGAAGCTGAATATTCACTTGAAGTTTGACTGATAGAATGCTAGAAGAAAAGGGGAGAGAGAAAGAGGCAGAAAAACAAGGCACTCACTGTTGCCGAGTTCTTTCAGCTGTTGCTGCAGGGTTATAGAGGCGTTGTATGTCCTAAAAACCTTTGCAGTCAATCCTGGCATGAGGGAACTCAGGTGTTTATTCAGCACTTGAGTCTGTGTAGACAAAAACAAGATATTAAAGGTAGTATTCACACACAAAAGCAGAGAAATCACAATATTTTACTATCCACCTTCACTGCAAACCCCTAGATGGCGCTTTTGCCTTGATTGTCTAGAAATATATATAATACACACAAAAAAGATGTCTAAAAGAGAAGTTCTCACTTCTCAATAGAGCAAGCTTATAACAACCAGTGATGGGAATAACGGCGTTATACTAACGGCATTACTTTTTCCAGTAACGTGTAATCTAATTGATTACTCTTCTCATCTTAATAACGCCGTTACTGCCAAAAAATGCGGCGCGTTACTATAACTGATGAAGCTGTTTTTTGTTTTTTTTCATCAGACCAACTAGATCTCTGCGCGAGAGGCAAATACTTTTTTTACTGTTCTTCCTTGGTTAGTGGGCAGAGCACGAGACAAGCGCATAAATGCTGACGATTGGCTGAGGTAGAGTAAAATGTCATTGTAAGCCAATCAGAGGTAGAGTTGGGCGGGTGTTCGAAAGCACGCATAGTAGTGATGGGCATTCGGCTCTTTTGACTCAGCTCACTGAAAAGAGCAGGCTCTTTTGGCTCACAAACGGCTCTTTAAATGACTTTGACTATAATATTTCAATTTTTATTACATAATTATTTAATTTCTATAGGCTAAATTTGTAAAAATAGAGTCGGCTCTTCAGATATGCGAGCCAGCTCCCGACGTTCACCTAAAAGAGCCGGCTCTTAGAGTAACTAACTCTTAGAATCGCGAACGACCCATCAAAAGCTCATTCGCGAACGAGTCGATCCATCATCACTAACGCTCATTCGCGAACGACCCATCATAACGCATAGTCGGACAGGACAGGACACACAAGGAACAACACAAGCCAGTCAGTCAACGAGAGACAGGTATGGCGACGAGCTTAACAAGCTTAATTTAATTTTGCCCAGTTGTGGCCTGTTTAGGGGCAATAAATATCAAAAGTTCCAAAACATCTATTGTGTTATTTGCATTGATCCACTATATAAACATAATATCTACATACATGGCATTTGATTGGAGGCTAGTCTCACTTTGTCCCACAGCAACATTTTTTTTTTTTTAGATGTGTGTACAATGTTTCATGTTTCTGTTAATAATGTATTGTATTAAGTGTCCATTTTATTATAATATTCAGATTTATCATAAATAATTGAACATGCACATGTATTGTAAGTTCCGTTAAAGAGGGGTAGAGGTCGGGTCACATTTGAGCATTTAAAATTAAATTTTACTTGAAAGTAACGCAATAGTTACTTTTTTAAGTAACTAGTTACTTTTAAAATTTGTAACTGAGTATCTAATTTAGTTACTTTTTGGCAGAAGTAACTAGTAACTGTAACTAATTACTTTTTAAAAGTAACTTGCCCAACACTGATAACAACATATCCATTAAATCTGCTACTACATCTTAAAAATGAGCGTCTTAAAAAGGACTCGCAGACAAGCTCCACGACCAACAAGTGCATGCACACTTACATCAGACTCAAACGTCTAAATTGAAAAATCTTTCCTCACTTTTTAAAACCGAAAATACAAATATTCACTTCCGAAACTGTGGTTTTGGTGATAGCACGATCACACGCATCTGTATTCTAAATGAAGCTAGATGTGATATCTTTAAAGATACTAAATGCTAATGACAGCAGTTGTGTGCTAGCATGTCAACCACTGCTAATGTTCAGCACATGTGCTGCCGTCTGATGACACGCAAGGCGCTTGAAGCATGTTGAACATGTTGGTCTCTTCAGCTCTGTTCACCAAGGAACACTGTGACATTTGGGTTAGGACACCCTTTGGCAAGCCGTTTTAACTTTTAATCATTCGCAAGATATGAATTTGTGATATAAAAAATTACATTAGATATATTGGCCACCATATCGGTATCGACTTTTAATGTTATCGTTATCAGCCCAATAAGAAAATGTTGTCATACAGGCTAAGGCTGCATACAATTATAATGAGAACATCATTATAATTGTGTGTTTGGGGCATGGATTTAATAGTGAGACTTTTGTTTGTGTAATCAGGCTTTCAAAAATTATATAAAAATTTGGATTTAGATTTATTAGCCAATATATCGGTTATCGGCTTTCAAATATAAACAATTATAAGATATAAAATATAAGAACTGATTTCTAACTAGTTGGAAATCCAATTTCACATATCAGAAATACAATTCTTACTAGTAAAAATCATAATTTATTTCAATATTTACTTTGTAACAAGTAAAAATATAAATTCCTGATATCAAGAATTAGCATTTTAACACATTTGTTTTGTCACATTGAATTGACTCAACTATTGAAAATGTAATTGTTGAGATCACAAATTCATATTCTGCGAATGATTAAAAGTCTAAACGGCTTGCCATAGACACCCAGTGACTCAAAGGAACTCAGGTTTATGTGTGTGTGTGTGTGTGTGTGTGTGTTAAGTGTTTACCCAAGCTATACTTCTGGGAACACAACTGCTGCACAATGTCCTCCAATGTTAGCTAAACCTGACAAAGTACTTTTGGGGACATTGGCAAAAAGGCCAAAAATATTGGGAAAAAAAGGCATTTTATGTATACAAACAGTGAGATACAAAACAATAATAGAAAGAGATGCACAAACAGACTCAAGCCTTTGGCCATGTCTCAAACGAAACAATAAAAACAAAACAAAACATCCCATGTTATGGTATATTTTCTTCTGTTTTATGGAACGCTGGGGGAAAAAATCTTAAGACGACTCTCCAATGCAAGCTCCCCTCATTAAAAGTTACAATTATGTAGCTAGAAAAATTAGTCTGATTGTATGTAATATATAAAACTGGTGATGGTTCAGCCAAGTTCAAGACTTTTTTTAGCAGCATATATAAACACGCACACACACACACGTGCACACATGAGCTTAAAAGCACAGTAGCATGTAATAAGATTTGCAGCACTTTGTGGAAGAGGGCCAGTATTAGAGTCTCTGCCGCATCCTCCCTCGTTCACCCCTTTGCTCGGCCTTTCGCCATATCAATCGGAAGAGCCCAAAGTACAGATTAACTTCCCCCCCTCCATGATGGCCCACCATTACCAACCTGACCTCATCGAGGGGGCACATTTCTCTCTCTCTCTGTCACTGTATCTCTCTCTCACACACAGTTTTTCCAATTTTCTCTCACAATCTGTCTCTCTCTCTCTCTCTCTCTCTCGCTCTCTCTCTCTCTGTCCTTCAGCGAGGGCAGAATCCTTTGTCTGGAAAAATTAAGACTGAAATATTTTTTTTCAAAACGAGCTGAAAAGAAAAACTACCATCCTTTAGTGTGAGCCCGTATGACGCAAGCCTCTCGAGAATCGTATCCCTCAGAATGAAAAATCTATGACTGTCTGCTGCTGTTTCAGAACATTACACTCACATTGAGTCGATCAAAGAGGTCGTCTCCTCCTTGCTTGTTTTCCATGAAAAGCTTAAGGTTTTTGAACACCTAAAACAGAAAACACATGTTTGCTTGTTTATCATATGCATAGAACAGAGATTGAGAAAGAAAAGGGAGAGGAAAGAGAGAGGGAGAGGCACTCTCAATTATATTTGACATTTCGCAGAAGTCCTGTTTTTCTCCACTCCTACTAAATAAACCAGCTAAAATATGCATGGAACTAATTAATGGTAGCAGATGTGGTGCTTTTAAATCAGTCTCATTTGAATAACAATTTATCCTTGAGCCAAATGCATGAAGAAGAAAGTAAACAGACCGCTCGCCAAGCAATGACAGAATTTATATTTCTGGAATATTTTCCCCCAATTTAACACGGCCGTATGTTAGTAATGATTGATTCATATGCTAACCTTCCTGTCTAATAAGCACAGAGATCAACACTTAACATGATCACATATTCAACACACTCTAATATGACCAGATAATGCCGGTCCAAAGCTCACAGATCACTAGCGAAAATGCTTCTTTTGGCATTTTTCTAATTATAGCTCAACGTTTTTCATTACAAATTACATTATCAGCAAAATAGTTTGAGAGCAATTCAATTTATGTGAATTACAGAAAGTCTCTTTTCACCCTTTTGCGTTCGTTTTTTCAAGTTTGCGAAAAACCAGATGATCATGTTCTCAAGCGTGATTCAAGACGATCCAAAAAAAAAAAACTTCTGGAAGTGTGGGCAGAGAAACGAAACGAAAACGCCGTTTTAATATGCATCCGGATAAATGTAAACGTAACCTTAATTTCTAAAATTAGGTGTTGAATCTCAGATATGTCATGTGATCTCAAGACTTCAGGACATAGATACATTCATACAAATAGTTTGTTACTCAAACAAACTTGTTATTCTATAAAAAAGGAAAATGAACGGCAGCTTATTGATGGTAATGCAGCTCCAGACCACGTGGCATCAAGTTCCAAAGGCTTTAATTGTAATTCATTATGTCGTAATGTGGTGATGAAAAAGTGGGGGTCGGTTTTCACAATACCTGCAATTATATCTGACATTTCCGCAAAGTCTGCCTGACGCCAAATAAACTTGCAAGATATTCAGAAACTAATTAATTTTCACTTGATGAGCTTCTTTCAAATGTTCTCATTTACATTTTGAAACCTATGCAAGCAAACAAGATCTAGCGGCTGAGTACGGCACACGTCTCACTGCCCCTCTAGCCTGACCTCCACGCTAGCGAACAGTGGAGAAACCGTACTTTCAACAGCTACGAGCTGTTAAAATAACAATAACCCACCTGTTATGACTAAAATTATCATACATGAGGTAATTGATAAATGCGATGAATCCAATTTGCAATAGATTTGCATTTCCAGTTGGAAGTGTTTTAGTTAAGCTTGTGTTTGTTCCAGTGTTAATACATGTAAGAAATGTAAAATGTAAGCCAGCACAATCTGTCTACCTTTACAATGTTCTTACCCTTTTGGCCACAGGAACCTTGTTGTAGTAGCGGATGCAATCTTTACCCAGGAAGTCGAACTCTACCACACACTTTTGCCCATCTAGTGTGTCGTGTAAAGTGATGTGCTCCACGCGTAGTGAGCAACAACCCACGGTGTCTGCCGTCTCACCCTCTTCCTTTTCATTACCTGCTCTCAGAGCCAGCTGAAGAGTTTAACACACACATACACCTGCTTCATACAGACATGACACTGGATCTTCAGAACATCTTAGAGTGAATGCTCAGCTGCTTGTGAACATGTTTGGACATGACAGTGGACTGAAAGCTGCAGTATGGTATTGAGTGTAATAAGAAAAGACTCTGAAACCCTTTGATACTGGATGTAACCTTTGATCCAGTATCTCCACACAGAACTAGGATTTGTGTGAGAGTGTGTGTGTGTGTGTGTACGTTTTTATAAACCGAGGAAAAGATGTTTGCCTTCCAAAAAATAGTTCAATTTTTTGGGGGGAAAAAAAGTCTCATATGATGTTATTCATGTCACACTAGAAGATCTAAAAAAATAAAAAAATAATGAGATACTCAAATTTACAAACAATATTTTTAATTCTGAGATATGAAGTTGAATTTGAATGGTCATATTGTGAAATATAATTTCATTGTGACAAGTCGCAATTGTGAGATAATAATTCACAATTATGAAAGTCACATTTGAGACATTTGCTATTATGAAATTATGGAGGGGCGGGGGACATTCCAGAACACGTGCTACTAGGTGCCAATCATGACACACTGGGCCAGCTTAACCAATCACAGCACATTTCGTATTTCGGAAGGGGTGGCTTCATCGAAATTGCTGTGTTCGAGGGGGAGAGAGGAGCTGTATGATGTAAAATATGTGAAAGATAATGCGTTTTTTGAACAATCTAGCATGAAAACATTCTAGTACACCCCAAAAGCCAAATCAAGACTTCGTAAAAGGGCATAATAGGCCTTTAAATTGACCATAACATGAGGAACTGAACTTTGATCTTTTAAAATAAATAATTCATTATATTATGAAAACATACTTTAACTTTCAGAACTTAGTACACCTGCAGAAATAGCAAATCCACATGCTGTCCTCTGTGATATCTCCTCACTCTCTGCTGTATTTATTCTCAACAGGCAGCTTGAGCTGTATAAAGCTCTCTAATGTGCACAAATTATGTCTGAGAAGCTTGTGTGGCCTGACCTTGTCTATAAAGTAGAGGGCAACGGCTCTCTGGCGTGTGCCCATCTGTTTGGACTTGAGGTCCTCCTGGTACTGGGTTCGGATGGCATCCACACACGTCTTCAGTCTACGAGCCACCTCATACTTTTCCCAATCCTTCTCACCCTACGGGAAACAAAATAAATCAACAAAGTAAAGCAAGGAACTAAATTACATGCCATGGGGCAGCTCAGCCTGACACTTCATGAGTGATCTGTCTTCAAGTACCATCTTATTCCAAAGGAACTGATTGAAATCTGAGGTGATGAAAAAAAAAAAAAATCATATCAAGAGATTTAGAAAAAATAATCTTAAAGACTCCACGAAACAAATGTAAATTTCTTGCCCGCATTTTCAGTGCAATTTTTCTTCCTGCTGATCCAGGAAGTTGGGTCAGAACATCTAAGGGTTTATATTTCAGCTAAATGTTTAACATTTACAAGTACATTACTTTAATATACAGTAGATTAGGAGACTGTGTAAAAAAAAAATATTGATTTCTCGATTTGAATTGGTTCTCATTTTTATGAACCGATACCGATTCTTAAATTCCAAGAATCAATATTTTTCTATATGCCGTTTTCAGTTGATAATGAATGAACGGAACATTGTAGCGCGCCTCGCCACCTCCCATCTAATAAATCCTGAAAACTGGTATTTACAAAACCTTATTGCATGTTACGGTCAGGTTGTCTGATTCCAGCTACAAGCACTTTAATTTGTACATACAAAAAGTTACTTTGTTGTCACAGCAACAGCATAGTGACCAACATAATGTAGAATAACTTAACCTTCACACACTAATTCAGTACATAAAAAGCAACAGAAAGCAGACAGATGGATGGACCCGGTTAGGAAAGAAAAGCAAAGTAATGAGGTGGCTGGGAGACGGTGTAGAGAATTTGTTTTGATTTTTAGATTTCTTGAGAGGTGTCCATCACTAAGTTCTGATGAAATGGATCACTTTTCTTCCTAATTTATTTAGCGAGAGTTAGTGAGTGGAACGAGGGTGAAGATGAGGTGCTGAGCTGAAACTAAGTGAGCATGATTCGGCAGAACGCGAGAATACACATCAGCTCTGTTTGATTGGCCCGGACTCTGTGCTAAAAGGCAACATCAAATCACATCTATTATTAACAAGGTGACAGAGACAGACAGTCGTGAGGTGAAAAGGACGTGAAGATGAGTTGTAAATGAAGGGATGTACAGGCAGAGAGAGAAAGGAGAGGGCAATAAGTACATTTTAATCAAGTCAATGGTAAGGAAATATTACTATCACACCACCAGACTTTTGACTAAAAGCATGAAGTTGCATGCAGCTTATTCTGACCAAGAACCGCCAACATATAGAATAAAACAGTCGGGTTGTGGAAGTAAATCTCCATTCATTTTCTCCATAAGGAAATAGATTTTTAATGATAACTTATAGGCCTTTAAAGACAGACCTACTGCAAGTTCCAAGGTTGTTATTCGATGGTAAAATGGTATGCTTTTGTTATAGGTATCCGTTCACATTATTTCAACTTTAAATATTAGTGTTTAACTGCTGAATTTGTGGTGAAAACTACATTACCCATGACCCCGTATAGAAAAGTCAACAAATTAGACGGTCTCGGAGAGTAAATCACACCAAAAGAGCTGGCGGGAAATGCCCACTCCCATGAAGCACCATTTTCAAATACTTTTTTGCTTCAAATAAAAGTTTGTAATGTCATGATTTACCTCGTAGTTGGTTGGATTGGTTCAAGGCTTGTAACGCTTTAACAAAGACTAAAAACCCCCCGTGGGAAAAATGAATGGAAATAAAAATACTTCTGCTAACCAATGCTGCTAAAAAGTGGCCGGGCACTAATGTACTCTATGAAGGAAAAGATTGTCCCACAGACAAAGTGACCGATCTCAGTTTTGTTTTGTTTTTATGTGTTGCTTTATGTGTGTTTGTTATCTGTATATCAGGGGTTTTCCAATTAGGGACCAAGGACCTCCAGGGGTCAGAGTTAGTTAATATAATAATAACAACAATAATGGTACCGTAGTTAAAATCTACAGAATTTGACATTATACTTAAATAATTTTCCATATATTTCACGCACATTTATAATAATTTACGGGGTTCCCTGCAAAGTTTGAAAACCTTTGATCTAGATCTATCGTGGGTTGAAACAAATCTGTTCTGATAGGGCAGCAAAAAGGTAAAAAACAAAAAAACACACAAAAAAAAACAATAGTAATAATAGTAAATAGTAAAGTAAAAATATAAAGTAAAAAAAGTAAAATGCAATTAACCATATACATGCAGTAAAATTGTGCATAGTTAAATAGCAAAATAAATTAATAAAAATAATAAATATGCTAATGCTAAAGCTTTGAATCTGAAGTGGAGACTATAATATATATACCTTAAGTTTGGAGTTGGCATTGAGCATCACATATTTGCAAGATCCTTGTACGTTCTCAGTCCAGCTGGCAAGCCACGTTACAGTGTTGTCATGACGAACTTCCTTCCAGCGGTGACCAGCAGGAGGTT
This sequence comes from Rhinichthys klamathensis goyatoka, assembly GCF_029890125.1. Taxonomy (NCBI): domain Eukaryota; kingdom Metazoa; phylum Chordata; class Actinopteri; order Cypriniformes; family Leuciscidae; genus Rhinichthys; species Rhinichthys klamathensis. The sequence continues at coordinate 2,606,508 of NW_026606709.1, forward strand.
CTGGGATACGAGAGTCTCTGTAGGGTTAAATTCATACCTTATACTTCCTCTGAAAACAAAATACTGATTGATGAAAGAACTAACACTTGAAACTGCATATATATGGTTTTTCAGAAGAGATCTTGAGTAAAAATTATTGTACCCATTTGCAAACAACTTTCTATCAAATATATCAGCAATGTGCTTTTGTTAGTCTTCACATTCATGCCACAGTGCTACAGCAACAATCCCACATCTGAACATATAATACAGCTTGATAAAGCTATGCTGACTGCGGAGTGTTACGACATGAAACCCTCACTTGCTGCAGTTGATAATGACGTCTTCAGGTCGAATCTTCTTCTTCAGCATTCCCTGTTTAGGATGATCTCCTCTACCTCGGAAAAGCCCAGGAGGTTCTATCTTAAAGTTCCCAATGCGCTCACGATGGTGGTCCAACACACAGAACCCATACTCCTCAACAATTTTTTGATTGACCTCTTTATTAACCTGGAGAACATTTATCAATTCAGAGGAACATTGGTTACCTAGCGTAAGGGATGAGGCAGTCCATTCAAAGATTGTAACTTTGATTTATATTTCAAACATTTAGATGTAACGAAGGACACCCACCAACTTCTCCTCTTTGCTCATGTTCTTTCTGGCTTCCACCTTTTCTTTATGCATAGTATGGAGCTCCCCAAAATCACACTTGTTCAGATCCATGATTAGCTGTCTCTCCTCCAAAGTCATCTCCTGTACACAAGCACATGCATAAACCATCAAAACCATCAAGGAGGAAGTGTTTCAAAACGAAGCCTAAATTCAATCTGTTCATCATATAAAGTGATGAAAATATATATAAAAGAGTCTCTTCAGAAAATTTTAACTAAACTGCTCAATTCATATGGATTAGTTTTACTATCTCTTTATGGACTTTTTGAGGCATCAAAGTGTCATTTGCGTAGCTGTCTATGGAGGGACAGAGAGCTCTCAGATTTCATCAAAGGTGAGTTCAGAGTTCATACAGGGTGAGTAATTAATGACAGATTTAAAATTTTTGGGTGAACTATCAGATCAGACCACACACTGCTCTACAGTGACCTCAGCAGTCTATAACTTTCCTTATTGATTTAAATCGGATGAGATGTCAGCAGTACTTGAACCTAGCCTGGATGCCAGCCCGATGCCAGCCCGATGCCAGCCCGAACCCCGCCCACAACTTTTTCTGGTCGGGAAGTTCAGTCTGGACTCGATCCATTGAGGAGTAATTATGATCGGTTCAGAATTAGTCGGGCCAATCAAATTGCCAGGACGGGCTTTATACGATGATGGACAGATGATCTGCAGTTATCAAAGAGCGCTTGGGTTGAACTGGTTTCCCTCAGAGATGACTGCAGCTGGAGAATTGAGATGTATAGATTCCGCTATCGCGTCTGTTGTAAAAAAAAAATCGACAGCGCATTCATTTTAAAAGACGAACAGAGAACTGCAATCAAGGCATTTGTTGATCGGAAAGATGTGTTTTCCGTCCTTCCTACGGGATTCGGCAAAAGTTTAATTTATCAGCTGGCTCCGATGGTCGCTAAGAAGATGGGACGCAATGAAAGCCCTGTGGTCGTTGTGGAGGACTCATGGAGGACCAAGTAAAAGAAGCAGCACTCATTATTTTACTACTTCTTCCAGTGTGCGGTAGTTGAGTTCTGTTGACAACTTTGCGTAGCTCATAAAAAAAACACTTACTGCGTTGCTCTGATTGGTTGTAGGTCTATCCAATTGAGTGCAGAGTTTTTTTTTTTATCCTGGTTCGGTTAAGACACGCCTCATAATCAAAGCCCAATGGAGCAGTATCAGACTCACATTCTGACTAGAATATGAGTATGACGAAGTCAGGCTAACTTGAACCACCAACTGCCAAAAAGTCCATATTAAAGGTTCTCTTTTTTTTATTTTTATTTTTACTTCAGGCCACATTTACTTGATGCCCACACCCAATTCCAATTTGTTGACTATATCTGATTTTTTTGATGACTGGCTTACTACATCTTTTAAAAGTGACACATATCCAATATCTGCATTTATACTATATACTTGGCGAAACAACCCAAGGTAGACATACTGACCTGAAAAGCTTAGGCTGAAAAGGAAGTAAAAGCGACACGATTTGCAATAGACGCAGATGAATACAAGCTTTTGCTTTCCGTACCATCTTTAAAGGTCAGCAAAACATTGGGTTGAGCCTTCGTCCTCCATTGCGGCATTGAAAAGAGTTATGTGATAACGGTTGGTGTCCACCTGAGTCAACGTCATTTGCCACCATCGCTTTTTCAATTAAGTAAGACTCGCTTTGACAGGGGAACAACTGATCTGTCAGCTTGCATGGCAGACGCAAATGCATGTATCCGATTTATATCTGATTTATTTCTACATATGAATGAGGCCTGAAACCGATCTGAGAATATCAGAATCCATGTGCTTTTTTCCTGCTTACACATTCATGTGTCATATCTGAACTGTGCCACATGGGAGGAAAAAAAAAATCCAGATTTGGGCCACTTAAAAAATGTGATGTAAATGCGGCCTTAGTAGCAGTATACATTAGGAGAATCATTGTGCTAAAATAATACACAGCAATCATAGACATCCCTAGCCAGATGTCATTTACTATTTCTCAGAGGACCCCAGGGTAGACGAAACACAGTAGACAATTTGCACCAAAAATTGTCCCACGGTTAGGTGAAAAAAACAGTTTGGACTGGATTAAAATCAATATAAAAGGCTGTGAAACAGAAATTTTACTTTACTCCTCAGGGAAAACAAGTCCCATCCATGCAGGGTTTTAAGATAGTTTCTGCTCGCTTCATACGTCTACCAGACATCTTATAAGAAAGAAGCTGAGGGCACTGTTTTGAGTCCACATAGGGTGATAGACCAAGCACAAATTTCTTGAACTGAGTGAACTTTAGCTGACCTTGGGTAAGCGTATATGTGTGAAGATCAGAAAAGATTCGCACCCTCATGTTTTTTAGCAACACATACATACTTGACTGCAAGATTTTCACATATCAGAACTTTGCCTTTTTCTGTAACAGCAGCAAAAACGGCTACAAAGAAGAATATGTGAAAAGAAATTGATGTAAGAGAATCAATGAAACATTATCCAAATTGTCTTGTAATAAAAGGCTTTGAATCATCACACTTGGAGTAGAATGATGGACGAAAACAATTCATGACAGCAATCAGTACATCTTCAGGTCAATACATCTTCCATGAGAAAGCTACTACTTTGGAAAAACTTTTAGCATGACCTCATCTTTCAAGGGTAGATGTTTTCTAATGTTTCTTGAGCACCAAATCAGAATATCTTATGAAGGATCATGTGACACTGAAGACTGTAATGATGCTGAAAATTCAGCTTTGCCATCATGGGAATACATTTTAAAATATATTAAAATAGAAAGCAGTTATTTTAAATTGTAATACTATTTCACAATATTGCTGTTTTTACTAAATTTTTGATGCAGCCTTGGTGAGCATAAGATACTTCTTTTTAAGAATAAATAAATAAACAAAATCTTACAGACCTCAAACTTTTAAATCTTTATTTACATCCCTCTACATTTTGGGGAAAGGCTGAAATTTGACTTTGACCTTGCTTAGGGGTCAAGATCTTGAGGATTTACAGCAGGTTATTGAGTTGACCTTGCATTCAGGTTGATTCCAATTGGCAGTCCTGTCATGAATTGCAACTAGGAATATCATACATTTTACTTCAGACTAGGCAAAAGATTCAGTTCAGTGGAAGTGCTTGAGCTTTTGTGACGCATAGCAGCTATTCTGAAGGGTAAATTGATCAAACAATGGCTGTCTGATCATATATGTCTAGGCTGTCTTTTTGCTCGCAATATTTATAACAAAATTAACCAGTCAAAATTGGTTAATACTGAAATATGTCACTAATTAACTGATATATCATGTGAAACAGCCTTGCTTCAAAGTTAAGTCCTTTTAAGTGAGCCACTTCTGATGTTTTTTTAGCAGTTTTATACATCTCAATGACTCAAAAAAGGGTGCCTTCTGATCCTTTGCACTGATATTGCTTCGGGATATGGCCTGTTTCATGGCATTCGATAACAACAAGCACTTCCTACATCAGAAGACACTAAAGATCATCAAAACAACACTAGAGGACCGAGATCCCCTCACCTGTGATGATCACAGTTTCCCATGGGGCACAGGAAAGGAGATAGAGGACGAAGACAACCAAAAAAAATGAGAGGAGAGAAAAGTAAGTATCAGATGGAGGGGTCACAGAGGACTGACATACGCGTTTCCCTTTTGTCGGCTTATGATTTATTCTTGCACTTTTGCGGTGCTAAATGTCACACTAACACTGATTCACTCTAATCTCTCCTCCTGGGGCTGGTGAAGAGAACCTGCGCCACGGGACCTCACACAAGCAATTTCATCTGACCTGCCCCCCTCCATCTCCCCATTCTGTCACACAAATACGCACCCTCGACCATAAATGGCACCCCTGGGCCATTAGCCAGGGAGCAGAGCCCAGAGCACAGAGAAGGAAACGAGTAAAATGAGAGGAAAAGGGAAAGAATGCCCCCCAAAAAATGGCACACAAACAGACACTCAAACCTCAGACTCACAAATCAACTACATTGGTTAGGACTAGAGCGCAGCACAATCCATGACTCTATATTGTTGAATAAATCAAATGTACTAAATGGCAATCACAAATAACTGGCCATTGAGAAATGCGTCACTGTATTTAAAGGAAAAGTTTAATTTCTGTGGCAACAAATGGAAATTAACTTGAGTGCAATGCTAAAAAGTGCAATGTTATCCACTTATTATAGCCCATGATTTGTTGTGTGAATAATCTGTTTCATGTTGCTGCAGTATTACAAATAGTGCATTGCTATGTCTATTGTTTAAATCATATTTAATGCTAGTACAGTAATGTTGTGAAATAATATCATTTTAAATAAATGTTTTCTATCGTAATATATTGTAAAATATAATTTATTCCTGTGGTTCAAAGCTGATTTTTCAGAATCATTACTCTTCAGTCAGTGTCACATGATCCTTCAGAAATCATTCTAATATGATAATTTGGCACTCAAGAAACATTTCACATTATCAACGTGGAAAATAGTTGTGCTGATAAATATTGTTGTGGATACTGTGATACATTTTGTTTCTAGGATTCATTGATGTATAGAGTTCAAAAGAACAGTATTCGTTTAAAATAGACAATTTTTTAAACAATGCAAGTCTTTACTGTCACATTTGATCAACTAAAAAAAATTGACTGACCCCAAATATAATGTTTATAAATAAATCTAAATTTGAGGGTCTATCAGACTCTATAACCCTATAACATTGATAGATGGACTAGATGGTAGAGTACATAGTGCATAGTACATAGTGGACAGTTAGAACACAACTCAAGTGTTGTGTTGCTATACTAAAGCTAGCATGTTCAGAGTGGTTACTAACTGACCTAAAGTCTCTATGACATTCAGATCTATAGTTGTGGTATGGGTCCCTAGTACAATCTAAGTCTAAGGGTGCTTTCACACCTGAGAGTTTGTTTCGGAACCTCCGCACCAAAACAATCGCTCCAAGACCGCCTGAACCGGGCGGTTCGTTTGAGGTGTGAAAGCAATCCAACCTAAGAGACCAATGAACCAAATGGTATTATAATTCATAACAGGAAATGTGCTATATAAATAGCAGTAGTGTCCCGAATATTGTCCCGATGAAGCCTTGATTCCTGCTCTAGCTGCATTATAAAGTTAGTATGTTTGAGTATGTAACCTCTAGAGTCTAGACAGCAAGCGCTGGGAGATCCAGAGAATTTGCTGCAGTATTAATTCGAATGTACTGCAGTATATAATTTAACAGCACGAATGACGGCTACATTCGTATAGTGTTTGCGTATGTCTCGACAGTTACAACTAAAGCCACAATAAGCTTATGGAGCGAACTTGTCAATCATCTTGATGGATGACGCAGAGGAAACTCTGACCAATAAGAGGACAGTTGTACTCGCATGTGACTTGTATAAACACATTTTGGTATGCTTTGAAAGGTTGCCTTGTGAAAGTGAACCGAACCAAGAAAAAAATGCAACATTGTAACTAATTAAGTCCCTGTATCAGAACAAAACAAGCAATCTATAGGTGTGAAAAACACCCTAAGAGACGTTTTTTTCCATTTTATCATCTGCCATGAAGAAAACCTAAGTCTGATTATTTAAAAAGTAATCACACAAATAGATTTGAGAAATAATTAGGGCTGGGTATTGAAACAAAATGTTCGATACCGATACCTTGACTTCGATACCGGTTCCTGAACGATACTTTTTTCGATACCAATTTTATGTAACCAGTTTTAACAATATAACATTACCTAATTTTTATTTTTTCAGTTTGTTGACTTTTTTACACTCATATTTTGAGTATGTAAAAAAGCACCAATGCTAAAGTTTTCTATGTTTCCTAATCATTTAACAACATGTATTCTATACTTCAATGAGCTCATTGTTTCTGCCTTAACTTAATGCATTGTTTAACAATGAAACTGAATGAAAATTAATTGAAATGCATTACACTGTCACCTCTGATAACAGATCACTCTAAATTGTAATTTAGACACATGCATTTTCTGTAAAGCTGTTTTGAAACGATATGTATTGTGAAAAATGCTATACAAATAAATGTGAATTAAATTAAATATAGGCTACTGGGGGGCGGGATATATGCCTCGCGCTCAGCACGCATGAAGCTTGCAGCAAAGCACTGGCCTAATGATTATGGAAACAATAGCAAGGAGATATTTTAATTGTTTATTAATGAACAAGTGTTTACTAATGGTGTGTTCACACCGAACGCAAATTTAATTATTTGCGCGAGTAGATTACATACAAAGTCAATGCAAAGATGCGAATAGACGCATCATTCGGATTAATCAGACACACTGATTAATCCAGGTGTGTCTGATTATTGTTGCTATTACTACTGAGGTCAGGCACACCTGAATTAATCAGTGTGTCCAATAATGTAAGACAGGAAATAAAGGAGCTGGGGCATGTTCAAGATCACAACGGTGCGCAACGTTTTGCTACGGTTTCCGGGTTGAACGTCATGTTTCCTGGAAACGGCGTGTACCGGTGTGCAACGGGGTTTGAGATGCGTTTTCTCTTGTTTGGTGGGCGTGTCACAACTGCAGTCCAATCAGCAGCAACATGTATATAAAGCACACGGTATTAAAGAGAACTCTCACAATGGAAGTAATTTACAAATGTGTTCGATATGCAACAACTAAGGATATTAGAAGACATGTTTGTCGTAAGTATTATTGTAAAAATATAGGATATCAACATAATGATGTAGTTGTTTATATTTTTAGCTTCATTGCAAGTGTGTGACATTTGGTATAGAAATAAACAATGCATGTAAAGTGCTTTTCCTAAAAATGAGAAAGAAAATACAGGGTATTAATAAAACATTATGAACAAAAAGAATGTGAGGCTAAATAGATGCGTTTTAGTCTTTATTAGGTAAGATGTGCTTCCATTTCAGTTTCCACAAATCCCTTCACTCGATTGGGATGTTCTCTTGTGTTCTGGGCGGCAAGTGCAGTAACTGTAACATCGGGCATATTTTGTAGTATTAAACATATTTATACCGACTTAATCAGGCTCCGAAAATTCTTCACAAAGAACACAAAAAGCCTTCTCAGCTGCCGTAGTTGCAACTCTTGCGTCATCACAACAGTGCGTTCAAAGCATCACCGTTTCTGTTTAAAAAACGTTCTGCAACGTTTTGTCGGCGCTGAACGCAGCCCTTGCTTAAGTTCAGGAAGTAGTGCAGCTGTCAATTCGGTCGGTACCTAAAAAGTACCGAACTCGGTACCCAGCCCTAGAGATAATTCAATGATAGCTTCCAAAAACATTTTACCAACACTGGTGGTAGCTAGTAGGGTCAACATATTGGCACCATAATGGTTATTGTGTTTTTTTTTTTAAATTAAATATAAACATGGTAATGGATGTTTAATTGTCTATTTTAAAACTGAAATGGCTTTTGCCATCATCTAGCACTAACTTTTTTTTTTAAGTGGTAGATTATTGCAAAGATTTTTTTTTTCCAGGTACAATATAACCAGCAGCTCAAAGGTCCCTCCTCTATTATAATGATGACATTCATTTAAAGGGATAGTTCACCAAAAATGAAAATTCAATCATTATTACTCACTCTCATGTTTTTAAAAAACTTATGTGAGTTTCCAAACAGTTTTGGTGTCCATTGGCTTTCATTGTATGGATGTATGGATAGTTTATTACCTATTTTTCATGCTGTATACGTTGTTTTGATGCCTAAATTCACTACCATATCACTTTAGTGCATTATAAAACATAGTAAAGCATTTTTTTTTATTAAAGTATTATAGATTTCTAGGTTACCTGTCATAACGTTATATAATCAGTATCAGCTAAAATTTCAATATCACTAAGACAATCAAAGATGAATCCACTTATCCTGAACACAGTTTTGTATCTAGACAGGAGTTAGGCTGCTCTCCGATGACATCCTGTGGCGCCCAGTTCTGGCGGCTCTCTAATGTGCAGTAATTGCCAAACTCTAAGAAGTACATAAACACACCTCCTCCCTCTCAGCACACTTTTCATTGACCTTGTTTTTCTAATTGCTGTCTGCACTGCAGAGTCAATGAATGTGGGCACAACTCGAGGGCTTGGAACCAGAGGGGCGTAAGTGGCATTTTGGGCGAAAATGAGTTCTATATATCAAATTAAAGGTCTTGATGAGCTCTATCTAGTTGTGCCAAAAAGACCTATCTGAGATCAAACTGTATTGAATAAAGCAACAAAACAATACAGACCTAACACAAAAGTGTGAGTAATGTTTGGAGCCAGAAGGGCGTAAGTCCACTTACGCCCTTCTGGCTCTGAAAAATACATGTAGGACCCATATTTTTGTTCAGAGCCAGAAGGGCGTAAGTGTAGTTGGTGCCCTAAAACTGCATTCAAAATGGCTGACACAACTGCAGACATGGAACTGTCTGAGGCAGAAACGATTTTGATGAATATTATGAAACAAACTGATGAATCCTACACTCACCTAAAGGATTATTAGGAACACCTGTTCAATTTCTCATTAATGCAATTATCTAATCAACCAATTACATGGCAGTTGCTTCAATGCATTTAGGGGTGTGGTCCTGGTCAAGACAATCTCCTGAACTCCAAACTGAATGTCAGAATGGGAAAGAAAGGTGATTTAAGCAATTTTGAGCGTGGCATGGTTGTTGGTGCCAGACGGGCCGGTCTGAGTATTTCACAATCTGCTCAGTAACTGGGATTTTCACGCACAACCATTTCTAGGGTTTACAAAGAATGGTGTGAAAAGGGAAAAAGCATCCAGTATGCGGCAGTCCTGTGGGCGAAAATGCCTTGTTGATGCTAGAGGTCAGAGGAGAATGGGCCGACTGATTCAAGCTGATAGAAGAGCAACTTTGACTGAAATAACCACTTGTTACAACCGAGGTATGCAGCAAAGCATTTGTGAAGCCACAACACGCACAACCTTGAGGCGGATGGGCTAGCAGAAGACCCCACCGGGTACCACTCATCTCCACTACAAATAGGAAAAAGAGGCTACAATTTGCAAGAGCTCACCAAAATTGGACAGTTGAAGACTGGAAAAATGTTGCCTGGTCTGATGAGTCTCGATTTCTGTTGAGACATTCAGATTGTAGAGTCAGAATTTGGCGTAAACAGAATGAGAACATGGATCCATCATGCCTTGTTACCACTGTGCAGGCTGGTGGTGGTGGTGTAATGGTGTGGGGGATGTTTTCTTGGCACACTTTAGGCCCCTTAGTGCCAATTGGGCATCGTTTAAATGTCACGGCCTACCTGAGCATTGTTTCTGACCATGTCCATCCCTTTATGGCCACCATGTACCCATCCTCTGATGGCTACTTCCAGCAGGATAATGCACCATGTCACAAAGCTCGAATCATTTCAAATTAGTTTCTTGAACATGACAATGAGTTCACTGTACTAAAATGGCCCCCACAGTCACCAGATCTCCAATAGAGCATCTTTGGGATGTGGTGGAACGGGAGCTTCGTGCCCTGGATGTGCATCCCACAAATCTCCATCAACTGCAAGATGCTATCCTATCAATATGGGCCAACATTTCTAAAGAATGCTTTCAGCACCATGTTGAATCAATGCCACGTAGAATTAAGGCAGTTCTGAAGGCGAAAGGGGGTCAAATACAGTATTAGGATGGTGTTCCTAATAATCCTTTAGGTGAGTGTATATTGAAGAAGTTGAAGATGAGTCAGAGTTGTTTGAATGCATTTTCTCACAAGAGTGATGACAGTAAGACATAATCATGCCTTGAGAGCCTTACCTTGTTAGCCTAGCCTAGCATGGCTAACGTTAATCCCATTGGTTTGGTCTGATCTGGCTAACTGTGCCTGTGTTCTGACAGAGAATATTCTTTTGAACTTTCTCATAATCTACTTTACCCTAGCCTTGAACTAATAGATTCAGGGCACTCATGTAGGATATTATATTAATAAATATTAATGTGTTAATCATTAAAGGACACAGCCACATGAGGTGAGGAAGAGAGATCAACTTGAGGGACACATGGAGACAGATGGAGGAAGTGAGTTCTGACTTGCATAGAAAATCAGTTAGAACATTACCTTATCTAATCCTTACCCCGAATTATTAGTATCAGGGCATTCATGTAGGATATTAATACATTTTAATTATATAATTTAGGGACACAGCATGAGATGAGGGAGAGAGATGAGGGACACATGTAGACAGCAGAAGATGGGGAAAGAGAGACAGGCAGGGACACAGATCATGCAATTGATGAGGGACACATGGAGACAGAAGAAGATCGAGGGACTGAGACAGTAGACATTGAGCCTGTTTAGGAGGGAGGAAGAGGATGCCAACACACCACAAAAAGGAAGAAAAAGACAGAGAGATGTTGAAAATTGGAAAAGAAACCAACGTAAAAGGTTAAGAAATTCTGGCCAAGGCTACATTAATTCACATGGCATTCATGTTCCAGGAAGGAAGGTGAGGGAAAAGAACTAAAAAGCAAAAAGAACACGAGAGAACTGTCAATTGAATAGAGTATTGAAAAAAAAAGAATTGTAATGAAATCAATTGAACAACTCATGAATTGCCAATCAGAAGTGTGTTTAGCAAGTTCAGTGACTTTAATTACAGTCTGTAGTGTTCAGCAGATGCCCAGAATGGAAAGGTGAAAAAAAATATATAAAAAAATAATAATGAATGAGTTAAATGAAAAATAATTACTTGTTCAAGTGTGATTCAAGTGTTAATTATTCAATCAATTCCCCTTTTGATCAATTATTTTCTGCATTGTTTAGCAGATACGCCCAATATGTCCATAGAAGACTTGGAAATGTTTGGTGCCAAAAAGGCGTATCTGACGTTTTTGACATATTTTTTTATTTTAAAATGTTTTAGAACATGTTCATTGTGTTAATATGCCATACATTTTTTACTTAAATACTCATTCATGTAAGTATGCCTGTGGTTGCAATGTTTGTGGTTTAAGGTTAATGATACAGGTGATTGAAGTGTGGTCAAAATTTTGTTTTGTCTCTCCTGTAAAGTTGGTCAAAAGCCACTTACGCCCCTCTGGCTCCAAGCCCTCGAACTGTGGGTGGCCATATACTGAAACACAAGAAATTCATTATCCACTGAACCCTTAATTGTATTCAGAGGTTTAGTCCCCATTAATGAGCACTAAATGGGTCAAAAGGTCATGAAACATCTATATGAACATTTTTAAACAACGGTTTGCTTTGCTACATGCCGCAGATAACTCGGAAGAAAACAGCGAGCAACAATCAGGTAGAGACAAAAACACTCATACAACACTTTTCGAAAGCACTGTAATAATAGAGCCGATGTCTCATCACTTGAATTCCTCTCTCGCTCATTCTCGTGATTGACAGTCGGGGACGGGGCGGAGACTGTGCTCAGTGAAGCGAGCAGGGGCTTCCGTGTTATAATAAAACAGTTAAATTGGATTTGTTCATATGCGGGAAGCAAGTTGTCTGGATTAGCATATCAATGCCTTTACACAAATCGTATTTTCAAGAGCATTGAGCACTAAGCAGCACGAAATTAATTCTGCATGATACGCCCTGAGGCATTCTGGGATGCTGCAAGCTTCATAACTGTTCCATACTCATAACCTGACACCCATCCCTCCTCACTCTAAAAGCTACTGGTTAAACATCAAGCTAGGCTTACATTTGAAGGAATGGTTTACCTTCCTCCAGTCCCTGAAGAAGTTATTGCGGAAGACTTCTTTTGTTGTGTATTCGTGATCCAGCATCTGAGCAAAGAAAAGTGCCACTTCCTCAGCTGGCAGGCTGAGTTTCACTGCCTTTCCTACAACAAAAAGAACATATTATTCACTTACCATAAGGACATGAGTGTGGAAAAAAGCAACCAGCTAACAACCAATTATGAGTTGTTTGGGTTAAAGTATGTACTGAACAACATACATTTCATACTGTTTATCAAAAATGTAATATAAATATGCATATGATTTGCCACCATCTAGTTTTGGCATGAAACATTTATTTTATTTTATTTTAAACTAATCATCCATGCACATCTTTCATTTCCTTTTTTAAAAAAAATGTTTGCCTTGTAATTTAATCAAAATGTCATAACTGAATCTTCCGATAAAAACGACAAGACTTCTCTCTGGTAACGTATGCAGGACTTCTCCAATCATTTAGTCTGTTTAAACTCTGCCCCAGCAAACTCACATTCATCTGCCTCCGTTTTTGAGTGCAAAGCCCACATTTCTAAATCCAATCAACAACTGATTGATAGAACCAAGCACTCGCCCTACATTTTTGTTTCCCTTTTTTCGAAAATGTTCATTTAAATGTACATCAAAATATGTATGAAAAGATCTGTCGCTACTTCCATTTCCTCGTAACTTTAATCATTTATAAGACCAAAAAACTCCTCAAACCCTAAATATGTAAATAATCAACATGACTAATGTGACTAAGAGTTTGGAGTTTATCTGCAAATAAAGTAGATAAACATTATTATTAACTTAATTTCTCACAAGATACCTGGTGACGACAAAAGCACAGAGATAAACGAGATATCATTTCCACAGATCTCCAACAGAACGAGTGAGCAATGAAAAAAAAAGTTTAACCACAATAAAATGAGTCTTCAGACACACGTTCCCACAGGACTCGACAGCAAACCCCTCAATATAGGACTTTAAATGCATCACGGAGAATCATGGCCTAGGACAAATATAATCAAAACTCCATTTATAGCTTACCGTTCAGGGAGTCTCAGGTACAAAATCCAAATACTTCCCCCTCAGGGCTATTGTACCAAGATTAATGGTCTGGGCCTTCCGAACCGCACTTATAGTTTAAGAAACGCCTCTCTATGGTAAATGCCAGAGTGGATATTAATAGAAGAAGCTGACCTTAAAGTTTAGCGAAGAGATTAAAGACTCTTCCTGTGCTCTCTGAAGTAGGCCCGACACCAACAGAGGAACAGGTCAACCTTAAGCTGGGCTGCGTGCCCAGACCAGAAAAATGAATGGCAACACCATTGACCAGTGAACTGACCCCCTCTCTGAACAAAATCTCTTTTTTTTTTTTTACACGTTTTGCTGTGAAACGCTTCCACACGATGCATCAGTAAAACAGAAGCAACTGGATCTTCATAATGTCTGAACACATACCGTTATAGTAAAACTTCACATCATCAGGAAGGGGTTGATAATCAGGGGGGAAATATGGCCCTTTGTGTTCTAGAAACTTCCATTTAATTCCATGCTCATACTTCTCCTCTTCCCACCTGGGAAAAAAGTCAAGAAAAGTGTCAAACAAAACTTCTGGGCTAAAAGAGGTCTCAAGAAGTTGCATGCAGAGAGCTTACCATCTCCATCTTTGTTTCTCTTCCTCCTCTTTCTTCTTTATCTTGAGAGCCCTGGCTGCCTGGATCTCCTCCTTGGTTTTTTTCTTCTTAGTGGAGACAGAACACCCTCCTTCTTCTTCTTTTTTCACCTTTGAAAGGGAAAAAGGGGTCATCACTGCAAACTTTGTGAACATTTTGTCTGCATTTTGCAGAAGTAGCAAATTATCAAAAATATGACCAGTTTAAACAAGCACTGCTGGACTCAAAGCCACCTGTGGAGGACTGAGACTTTACATTTCTGCATAATTTAAGTTCCTCTTTATGTGGAAAATTAGAAAAATAGAAAATTAGATTTAAAAATGCTGCTTACTTTCAAATACAATCGTAACAGATTTGATGCTCTAAAGCACATTTAAAAAAAAATTATATATATCATTTTTTTTTTTCATTGAATGATCAAATTATACAAATATTTACATTTGCAGAATTCCCAACAATGTTCAAAATATCTCAGAAATTTAAATGAGCACTGAAAAGATGTTCACTTTAATTGAACATATCACTTACATGACAGCCTTGGCACATTACATAAAAACTAACAGGAGGATTAACACTCTCGGATAAACAGGTATGAACTGGGAAACTGTAAAAATAGGATGTACGTGCAAACATGATTAACTGCTGTTGACAATTTAGTCAAAAGTTCTTGGTGTTTAAAGAATGTAAAACTTTCAGGGCATCTCTAGACATGACTTTTTTGTTATAATGGAGGAATACAATAGCGGCAATAGTGGCTATTCCGATAAAAAGCTTCCCTGGTTAAAATGTTGGTGGACCCACAGGAGACAAAAAACATTTACTTTTACAAAGATCAAAATACTTGGATAAATTTAAGCGCACAGAAGTCAAGTCTGCGGTGGGAAAATAGACAACACCAGACCAAAATGAACTCCTGAGGGGCAGTGTGGACAAGGACAGCATCTTTTCACAGTAAGCCAAAAACAAAACTGTACACGGTTTCTCCTGAGAATAAGATTTTGAGCTCTGCAAGAGAGAAATGTTCTTCAAAACTGCTCTCCATAGCACTAAAATGACTATCAACAGACAGTTGTTGAACAAAATGATAGCTTTTCAGCACAGGGAATCGCTTTTGTGACATGGTCCTTTAAATCCATCAGATTGTAGGGTGACTGCAAAGGACAAGCTGCGTTGACCTGCAGTTTAGCTGAATAGCAAAAGATGAACGAAATGATTTGTGAGAAAAAAAAATAGAAAGTGCTAACATGCCTTTTCACCATGTGAACTGAAGTTTCAATCAAGACTATTTTCTTTTCTTTCTTTTTTTTTTAAATCATAGTTTTACGCAAAAAAAATTACCTGGTGGAGGCATTAATATAAAATCAATTTATAATAATGCAAAACTCACTAATGTACAGTACCTCAGAACTTTCCAACTGTGCCTTTATATCTTAACTCTTCTCAGCATGTGTCCTTTTTAAAGATTTTTGGTTTTCAATAGCAAAATTACTAGCATTTCAGCAGCACACAGTCACTAAGTTCTTCTCTCTATAATCAATGTACCACTAATGCACTCTGGGTAAAACCCACCTTTTCTTTTTTGTCCTTATTTTTTTTCTTCTTTGCTGTTGCAGAGTTTCCCTGTCCCTCTTCTGCAACTTTCTTCTTCTTCTTTGGCCTTTCAGGGACATACAGTAAGCAGTCAATACATGTAAAGCTTTTTCGTCTCTTAATTTCATTCAACACTGATGACAAGAAATGTTTCTTGTGCACCAAATCAGCATATTAGAATAATTTCTGAATGAGGACCATGTGACACTGAAGACTGGGGTAATGGCTGCTAAAATTTAGCTTTGCAATCACAGGACTAAATTACATTTTAAAATAGGTAAAATAGGACAGTCATTTTAAACTGTAATATTTTACAATATTACTATTTTACTGGATTTTTAATCAAATAAATGCAGCCTGGGTGAGCATAAGAGACATTCAAAAAGAGACTTTCAGAAAAAGAATACCAACCCCATCATACAAGTGCATCATATACAGGTGTCTGTGATTGATGCAAATGATCTTTTTTTATGCTGAAAAGTTTCAGCATGTTTTTAAAAAAAAAAAAAAATCATCCCTTTAAAGACAATCAACAGAGATTCCATCCTCCGCTGGCAAGACACTCATTACAGTAAAAGTACACATGCCAAAATTTTAGGGGTGTCACGATTCTCCAAATCTTCGATTCGATTTAATTTTCGATTCTAAGGTCACGGTTCGATTCTCGATTTTTACATATTTTTTTTTTAAAGCACAGGTTGCTATGCCATTTTTAGACTAGACTTTTATGCAATATAATATCTGACCTTTGTTCGCAATGTACCACACTAAATTGTCAAATTTAAAACATTACCAACATAAAGTGCTTATAATATAATATAATAACTTATATCTTTAGTCAATTGGAAACTTAAGCAAAATAACCTGCCATCTAGTCTCTCTTTTGTAACAGCAGTCTTCTTCACAGAAGATGACATTCAAGTTTCACAAAACAAACAGACATTTGTTGGTTTAACAGATAAATCTATGTTTTTGTGGTGCCTGTGGAGATGCCCTGCCATGTTAGTCGTGCCGCCAGTGAAAGAATTTGGTACACGCACATAGCAGAGCTTGCAAACTGTGGCTTTTTTTGAAGCGCGAACGTTGTCAACATAACTCACTGGAAATCCAAAATACTTCCACACCGGCGACTTCAATGAAAGAGTAGAGGTTTCAAGTTCTGTCGATGGGTCTCCCGCATCTGCAGTTGCCATGCTATCTTTTAAATGGCTATAGCTAAGTTAGAGGAGGTTGACTCGCAGCACTTCAACACGGGTGTTTTTTTCCGCTTGGCACGCCGACCGGACGTGACATGGGGGCGTGGCAGCATCGACGATTCCATTTTTTAATTCAAAGTTCGAGATTGTGACTTAATTTCGGTCGATTTCGATTTAAAATCAAAATCGTGACACCCTTACAAAATTTGTCTAGTTGCATAGTATTTGTGTAATAGTAGTCAAATGGTCATTAAATAGTGAGACAATGTTTAAAGGTCTTTGTTATTTAAATACAATTTTTATTTAATTTTACATTAATTCAGGTATAACATGTATATCATGTATATTGGTGATCCTCCAATTTACAAAACCATGTTAATTATTTGATTAAAGATTAGCCATAAATGATTAATTAAATGTACAAGCTGCTTGTTCTAGGCCCATACAATCATTTCATTTTATGTACTCTACATTTCATTTCCATAAGATGAAAGTAAATGGTGACCACAGCTGCCCTTGGTACCCTCCTTCATGGTATGGACAACAAGCAGCTTTGACAATCTTCTAAACATATCCTTTTGTAAAAGGAAGTACAGGTTTGGAATTTTTAGGTGAGCTATCGCTTTAAGCAAAAAGTGGCACAGCTTACCTATAATAAACAAGAAATATATGAAGAGGAAAAAGGGATATGTTACTGGCTTATTAATTGCTACACCCAGGAAAAAAAAACAACAACTTACACAGGTGCTTCAGAGGTAGAAGAGGGACCATCCGTTTTATCCGCTTTTCTTTTCCTCTTTTTCCCTTTCCCTTCTGTTACAAAGTCTGGATCTTTGTCTGGCTCTTCCTTCACAATCACTTGAGACCTAAACGAGACAAACAGTCAATAACACATTAAAAGGCTGTGAGAACTTCAGTCTAAAAAAAACCTAAAGGACAAAAACGGATTGACCAATGACAATGACTAAATTATGGTGATTACACAATAATGCTTAATGGCCACTGATGATAATTATATAATTACAGTAATTAAGTCCAAGGATAATTGCAAAGAGATGCAAGCTTCAATTTCCATAAAGCATGATTCAGATGTGGTGGGAGGTGAGCAGACCAAATCAATTAATTACAATCACAATAACAAATGGTTTAATTCAGCGAAGAACTTTCTAGGAGAGATTAAGTGTAAAAGAACACTCGGACACCTTCAGCAGTTTTAAAGTCTGACCTCTGTCGTGTAAATCAACCTCCCACCTGCAATCACCAGCGGGAATTGATTTACAAAGCGTCTGATTGTCAAAGTCCCTGATTAGAGATGTACCGTTCTTATCGTGAGACAGAAACAGTCAACGAGAAATTTGAGATGGTCTAACTTTTACATCTGAAAATCCTACATATTAAATTATATCTGTATATGAAATACAGCTTCATGTTAAACGTTTGCTTTCCCAGACTTGTGCCTCAGGCTCCAATCTACCCCCTCATTCTGATCTGAATGCTTTTCACTTATTACTTTTCTGACATGCCACATCTTTCTTTCTAATAAATAAATTAATTTCCTGAAAGACAGCCAATGTAGCGAGAAAATCGGAATGGATATTGTCCAGAACTGCGCACTTTCAAATCATCAGAATTAATTTTCATCAACTCTAAAGGAAAGAGAAAAAAAATATGATTGCATATTTGAATTGTAAATGGATTAAAACTCATTTCCAAGTGCAGCTGCTGGCTGCTGGCTGCTGATGCCATTTCTCTAAATCAAAAGTCTGATCTGCGATACTACATGTGCGGTGCTAGCTACTAAAAATGCCCTCACATGTGACACAGTGGTCTCACTGTACCTTCTTTCTTCAAAGTCCATGCACTCCACTTTAGGTGATTTCATCTGAAAGATTAAAAAAACAAAAAAAAAACATGACATCTAGCTGATGGTAACTTTTCTTTTGCTTTTCCCAATTATGGTGGCACTATTGCCTTGATCGTCTAGACGGTCACAATGGAATAACAATGGACGCTGAGTTAAACAGCAGGGTTTAATGCAACTATGGATTTAAAATAATATAAATAAAATGTTCATTACATTAAAAATTAATTGAAATACATACACAGTTTAAGCCCCTTATGCTGCAAGGCAACAGTAAAAACAGTAAAAGTAAAATATCATTACAATTTAAAATACCCGTTTTCTATTTTATTATTGTTTTACTGTTTTATAATTTATTCCGGTGACAGCAAAGCTTAATTTTTAGCATCATTACTCCAGTCTTTAGTGTCACATGATCCTTAGTAATCATTGCAATATGTTGGTTTGGTGATCAAGAAACATTCCTTCTTATTATCAATATTGAAAGTAATTGTTTTGCCTAATATATTTTTTAACAGTGACTTTTTTGAATAATATATAGTTCAAAAGAACAGCATTTATTGGAAAACATTTAGCAACACAGTAAACGTTTTTCTTATAGCCACTTTTGATCAAATTCAATGCATCCATGCAGAAAAAAAGTATACATTTCTTAAAAAAATACCTTACTGTATATATATACACTCACCGGCCACTTTATTAGGTACACCTGTCCAACTGCTCGTTAACACTTAATTTCTAAGCAGCCAATCACATGGCGGCAACTCAGTGCATTTAGGCATGTAGACATGGTCAAGACAATCTCCTGCAGTTCAAACCGAGCATCAGTATGGGGAAGAAAGTTGATTTGAGTGACTTTGAACGTGGCATGATTGTTGGTGCCAGAAGGGCTGGTCTGAGTATTTCAGAAACTGCTAATCTACTGGGATTTTCACGCACAACCATCTCTAGGGTTTACAGAGAATGGTCCGAAAAAGAAAAAACATCCAGTGAGCGGCAGTTCTGTGGGCGGAAATGCCTTGTTGATGCCAGAGGTCAGAGGAGAATGGCCAGACTGGTTCGAGCTGATAGAAGGGCAACAGTGACTGAAATAACCACTCGTTACAACCGAGGTATGCAGCAAAGCATTTGTGAAGCCACAACACGCACAACCTTGAGGCGGATGGGCTACAACAGCAGAAGACTCCACCGGGTACCACTCATCTCCACTACAAATAGGAAAAAGAGGCTACAATTTGCAAGAGCTCACCAAAATTGAACAGTTGAAGACTGGAAAAATGTTGCCTGGTCTGATGAGTCTCGATTTCTGTTGAGACATTCAGATGTTAGAGTCAGAATTTGGCGTAAACAGAATGAGAACATGGAACCATCATGCCTTGTTACCACTGTGCAGGCTGGTGGTGGTGGTGTAATGGTGTGGGGGATGTTTTCCTGGCACACTTTAGGCCCCTTAGTGCCAATTGGGCATCGTTTAAATGCCACGGCCTACCTGAGCATTGTTTCTGACCATGTCCATCCCTTTATGGCCACCATGTACCCATCCTCTGATGGCTACTTCCACCATGTCACAAAGCTCTAATTATTTCAAATTGGTTTCTTGAACATGACAATGAGTTCACTGTACTAAAATGGCCTCCACAGTCACCAGATCTCAACCCAAAAGAGCATCTTTGGGATGTGGTGGAACGGGAGATTCGCATCATGGATGTGCAGCCGACAAATCTGCGGCAACTGTGTGATGCCATCATGTCAATATGGACCAAACTCCCTGAGGAATGCTTCCAGCACCTTGTTGAATCTATGCCACGAAGAATTGAGGCAGTTCTGAAGGCAAAAGGGGGTCCAACCCGTTACTAGCATGGGGTACCTAATAAAGTGGCCGGTGAGTGTATGTGTGTGTGTGTGTGTGTGTGTTCGTTCATGTACATCCCAACAAATTAAATAATAAAAATAAAAAATAAGTTCCAAGCAACCTACTTACTGACTTGACAAGGACATTCCTTTACAATTCCATCTCATTCCACTGTGCAAGAACCAGTAAAACACTGTATTAAGGTGGCAGTTAATAAATAAAGAAGAGGCAATACATGGAAATATCAAAGAGATGAAGAAGCCACATTATGCAAATGTAAAGGTGCAGAGGGAAAAAAGGGCTATTTGTAGGTTTGACGCACCACATGGAAGCCCAGTCTAATCAATGGCTTACAACCTGCTATCAGGGAAAGCCATCTAGATCACTTGAGGCCAAACCGGCGCCCGAAGCTGTCAAGGAGAATCATATTCCACTACAAAAATATCTGCATGGCTGGAAGTAGGTTGCACTAGAGAACATACTATTACTATCGTTCACAGATAATGAGTGGTTTGGTCCAACCGCCCTGAAATGGGAAGATTGCCTTGTTTGCCCTGCGTAACAGTCTACTCTTGTTACATCTATGTTTTCGTAACCTACGAATCTGTCATCCAGATCACAGACTTGATTGCTCGCTGACTAAACGCTTTTAGGTTATGCTCTGTGTAGCAGTCCGTTCTTGTTATATTTGGGTCCCTGTAACCTATGAAACAGGCTGAAAGCTCTGAATGATATGACTGCATAAATATTCCTTTACAGCAAAGCTAACAGGGCCTCTTAATTAAGCTGGACTTGAGAGAATCCCAGGGGCATGACGAAAGAAAATTAATGGTGACATTGAAGAACTACCTTCCTGTGCGTTTTCTCCTTCCCTTCACGCTGAGACTTCACCTTTCCTTTGGCCCTTGATTTCTTTTTCTTTGGGTTTACTCTGCGGAGGAACACAAAGGATGAGGAAAGGAATTTGAGACAAAAGACAAGCATATATGAGAAAAGAAAAAGGGGTGGGAATAGATGAGACGATGCTCATGAGATCTGAATCCATATAATGGCTTTAAAAATAAACTTCTCCCTTCACTGGAGTGTTTGACAGTCTGCCAGCAGGCTTCGTCACAACAGGATGCTGTCAGCAACACTTACAGGTGTCCAAGTCTTTCATCAGATTAATTACAAATGCCAGAGACGGATGGATGTCCCCGGTGTTAGCGTGCTCATATAATGCATTAGATATCAAAGTAAAATAATTTATTCATAAAGAAGATGGAGTACAACTCTCTGAATAATGAATGCAAGCTCTCTGGCACTCAGTTCACACTTGGTTAGATTTACGATTTCTGGTGCACATCATTTGTTTGGGAGGCTCAATTTGTCTCCATCTTTCGCAGTAACACGAAAGGCGTTTCGTGCTGCAAAGTGCAGCGCTGTGTATAATAATTCGCAGCTGTTGTTTGTGTTGCCATTAAATAGCGCTTATTCTCAGTTGACTAACAAATGTTTAGCCTAGTCGTACACTCATATGCAGACTTCATAGATGCATTAGAGGTTATGTGTGAATTTGAAGAGAGCACAATTACAGGATGTCAGGAAGTCAAGAACAAGAGTTTCTCTTGCCTACAGAACATTTGGACAAGTGTTTGGGGATGTGATGTGATTGGACATGCAGTGCAACATTTGTTGGTGATGTATAAAGGTGCGATGTAATTTTAATAACAGCTGTACTCACGCAAATGCATCTTCACTCGAGCATGGATTATCATTCAACTCTTTTTCCATGGCTTTCACAGAGCCCTCTGTCATTCCTAAAATGTTGATACCAATCAGAAATGCAACAATTTTATAATATCAACCTGATATGAAAGCAAATCAGGTGTCTTAATTGGTTCACAAACTTCACAAAAGATAAAATTCACTAATGGAATTAGTATGCTAAAACCGGAATTTAGCTCTGACATGTGAATCAAATCAGTAACCATTAATGTAATACCAGCAAATCCGTATATTGTGCAGTTGTTATGAATCCGCGTGGTTCCTATCATACAGACGATCCACTGGTTTGAGGTTTTGATGTCGTGGGTATTTTTTAATCCAGTTAATCCTATCTTTAAAATATGGTTGTAAAATTACCTGGTTCAACAAATAATCATTTAAAATCGGTAAAAAAAAAGTCTCATGTGAATTTGAAAGCTCTCAGAGTGTACAGTATAAAAGCTGCTGCACGTGCACGCGTTTGCGCCAAAAAAAACTTTCCAAACAGGTTTCCCCAAATACGTCTGCCATTGGTCAGGCAAAAAGGTATTCCCGCCTCAAGTTCACGCCATTGGTTGATTTTTTTAGAGAGCCGTCTATACATTTTCTTATTGGCTAACACACCGCGGTTATTCTCCTGTCACAGAAACAACATGATTCCGCAAGTAAACACTCTTCAGAGAAAGATAAGAGTGATTTCTCCGGACAATAACTATTAAAATAATGTAATGAATTATTATAGTACAATTATACATGTCTTAAAATATCATTGTCATGGTCCGATTTTTTAAAGGCAAGACACCACGGTGAATAGGGCAGGCTAGTAATAATACTTCACCAGTTGATTAATCACAATTACAATAAGCTATAAAAAAGACAATTGTTTATGACAAGTTTTCTGAAACGTTATGTTTAAATACTCAAACAAGGCAATTTCTAATTAATAACTTTATAGAATAATTTATTTGTTTATTAATTTATTTATTTACTTATTTTTGCTATAGCCTACTTTTTACTTTTATTTTTACTTTTACTAAAATAATTTAGCTGGGGAGTGGGGAACAGGGTTTCCTACCCTTCAAAATCTCAATTTAATCCCCTGGCCCAGGTTTTCAAACGTTGTCGGATCAGATTGTATCAAATCTTGAAAGTAGGTTGTTAAAAAAAGGGATTCTGAAATCAGATTAAAACACAAAATCCAATCTTGGTTTTGATCTGGATCAAATCACCAGTTTGTGTTCAAAAGTTTTTTTAGTAATTGGGATACCTTTGTTCCAATGAAGATGATCCCAGCAGAAGGGTGGATTTCAGAAACAAAATTTTTATAAAACTAAGACTGGTCAAAAAATAACATTTGTATCAAGTAATACCAGAGACTATTTTGGTAACACACACACACACACACATTTTTGTTTTGCTCTTGATAGCAAGTTTAACTGTAAAAGTAATACATTAGAAGTGGACATATCCTTTCGGTAGCAGTGAAGTAAACAAGAGATTTTGGTGCCATAAATAATACACAAACACATGCAAATATCAAACAAAATTATTATATTTAATTTGAAGTGGGTTTTTCAGAGTGATCCAATCCAATTTTGCTTTGAAAAACCATCAAAAAAGTCAGATGGATACCTGATCCTGGATAGCACAACATGGGATTTCCAAATCCAGATCAATCTGATCCAGATTAAACTTTTTGAACAACTGGGCCGTGGTTACTAGTGTTATAATTTTTTATAGCGTCTTTTTTTTGTTCAAATTTGTGAGTTTGTAGGATCATCATCACACAGAATAAATTGTACTTTGGACTGTCATGCATTTGACAATTGTGCGCGTTTCCTTTAAGAGATCCCGGAAGTAGATGTGCATTTCAACATTGTATACTAGGTTTATTTCTGGTGCGAATTTGTCAGGCGCGCAATGACACCTTTCCACTTAACTACAGCCGCGCGCTCTTTGCTAAAGTATTATCGACACAGAGCTGTTTTAAAAACGGTCCAGGGAATCAGAGCGTGGGAGTTCAGAAACATGTATCCATGCACTTCCATCGCAGAGCACAATAGCATGGAGGAGATCCTGAAAAAGACAGTGGTCCCATTGCCCACCTATGAGATGAGAGACAAATCTCCACCTCCACCTGAATCCAACAGTCTGGAGTTTATGCTCTTCTACAAGAGTTTAGAGAAAGAGCAAAGACTTGATTTTCTCGAGAGGTTGTCTCATGATTTCGGGGTAGATCACAGATGGGCTTCGGATCTGGCTGCGAAGTTGCAGGACACTCAGGGGCGGGATGTGGCCACGATCCTCCAGGTGGAGGACAGGTTACGGTACAGTTTAACACCTCGGTACCGACAGCTCCTCACGCACATCAGCAAGGTTCAGGGAGGGGTGAAGTTTCTGGTGGACCTCAGGGCAGATCTCATCGAGTTCGCATCCTCAAAAATTAGTGACAGCCCACATATGAGGGTAAATACTCATCATACTCATACTCAAATATTTCATCGTTGTATGTATGTAATTGTTTTTGGGGTCATTCCAAGAGAAAAAGGAGTTTGTGTCCTTCATACAGTGTTGGGGGTTAAAAGTAATCTTGCAACCAATACTGTGTTATACTCCTTTAAAAAAGTAACTAATAGTTACGTTTTATGGTAAGTACATGTTAGGTTACTTTTTCTCACCTGGGTTGGGCTTGCTTGTTTGTTTTTAATACCAAAAATAAATGGCTAAAAACAAAAGTTACATTTTTGGCAAATATAAACTCCCATTTACACACCTAAAGTGAAATTATTATTTCATATTTCACACCAAAAGTGAGATGATCCTTTTATGATCCACCGCACACAAAGGCTCTACACCTACTCTAAAATTCTCTACAAATCAGAAAACAAAGTAACTTGCTTTACTTATTTGAAAAAGTAAAAACAAAAGTTTTTTTGTCATTTTAAAAGTAATTCGTTACTTGAAAAAGTCATCTGATTACGTAACTCTCCTTGCTTGTAATGCGTCACCCCAACACCATACATAGGCTAGGCTTCATATATTTATACATTCAGTATTTTCCTTGCTTTGTTAGCAGAAATGTTCATTATGATTAACAATTCAAATATAAAGACCTACATATATATTTAGATTTTAGTGAACAATAAAGTTGAGTTGTGTCCCCAGGCTGTCTCTCAACTTTTTTCTTTTTTTTTTTACCATAGTAACAGTTTCTTATTTCCCTATAACTCTGTTTCCGTGATTTTGTACAGTAAATAACTTGCTATCGAAAATGTGATATAAATGTAGAAATACCATCTTTTTTAATTTTTATAAACACTGTGTAGGCAGGCACCCGTGTCATGGTATGACCTTTTGGCTTTTCAGATGGTGTCAGTGAATACTGCATTCCTAAAAAATGGCTTTGGTTAGGCTATGACATGGCATGGAAACTTGTGATTTGCCCTTTCCCCTACTTTAGATCCTGGTGGTCTCTGATTTCACATGGGTGGTAGTGTTTGGTGCCAGATGACCTTAGTCCCACATTTGTGAACGTCACAGGCTTCAGCTCTGACATAGTTTGTAATGTTTTGGTGCCAAATATACGTTTGAATTCATGGCACGCTGTTTTAATTTAAGTCACGACGTCACATGGACACATGTCTGTGTGTACACAAGTGATAAAGTCTTCAGTGCCCAACATTTTGTTCCTGGTTTAGCTCCTCTAAATTTGGTTAAATTGATACAATTTCTCATCTGTTAAAGAATATAAATTATTTTTGAATGAATTGTTCAAAAATCAAGAATTATTTATTTAGAACTTTATGCTTTTAGAAATGTTTGTTTTGTATCCCTTTTTTTCCTGCATAATTATGCAGTATCGTAACACTTCTTGCCATTCCCAAAATTCAACAAATCCCCTTGCATGTTTGTGTGTTAAATATTTTGGCAAATTTGATTATGCTTTCAGCTATCGGCAAGAATGCTTTCAGCTTCATTTTACACATTTACCGTGTTTAAAATCCTTTCTGCAGAATCCAGAGATCTTTTCCCTCAAAATCAGTGTAGAAAATGTGAAAATAGTCCGTCTAAAAATAAGCCAATCATTAGGATTCAAGTCTGGTTGGGCCATTGCAGAATACAAACCTCCTTTTTATGTACCGGTTTTCCTTGTCCTCATGGGTAATTTTTCTGTTGAAAAGTTATTTTTCATTCCATGAACTCAACTTAACAGATTGACACTGTTTCTCCTCAAATATTTGTCTGTAATAGGCCTCATCTGTAATGCCCTTGGCCTTGATGGCAACAATCATAGAAAGATGAACTGTAAAAGGTTCAACCAGGTAAAGTTATAAAATCCGTGATAGGTGCTCTTGGAGTAGGGAAAAGATCCAAAGAAACGAAAAGCAGGTCCCAGGCACTCAGTCAAGTTTTCAATGAGGAGAAGGATAAAGTTAAAAAGCCTTTATAGTACTAAATAAAGGCTTTTTAGTTTTATCCTTCTCCTCATTGAAAACTTGACTGAGTGCCTGTGACCTGCTTTTCGTTTCTTTGGATCATAGAAAGATAATGCCATGCTTCACACAGCATACACTCTTAAAAATATACTATTTTTAAATACTTTTTTTAAAGTAACAACAGGTCGTTTTTTGCTCTCGGGCTCCCCCTACAGTTGGGAAACAGTATTGTCCTCTACTACTGTCGTAAACTCTGTCATCCTACATGCACGTGCAATTGTTGACAACCAGGATAGCCCTGAACACTGTAGGAGGAGGTCACATGCAGGTGTTCTGCTTGCGTCGCGTGTGAAATGTCTTCATCCCAGGTACAGTGGCATATATTTCAGCATGTCATATGAATATAATTTCATGGGTTTTATTTTTTTTCTAACGACAAATGATCGCGATGCTCACGTTTACAAGCCAGCGTCATTATAGTAGCCTAGTCTATTGGTTACCGTTTTACTGGATCTATATGATACTTCAATGCAATGTTTGAGTGGTTGATAATAACCATATATCGTCAATATTATAATATCAAGCTACCATAAATGAATCTGCAAATTTTACAAATCGATTTGCATTATAGCTTGAGGCAAGACAAATAAACAAATATCACAGACATGTTAGGTATCCTAAAATATGATTTTATTAATAATCTTCCTCCTTTCTTTGTACATGTTGAGTAGACTACACTTTTTAGGTCAAACATTTGCTATTTGCATTTCATCGATTGCAAAGTTCAAATCAGAACGAGAATACTAGCGATAGCTAACCATCAAAAACTAGAATATCGTCTACTAGCTACCAGATTGATAATTCGCTACTACTCTAGCGAATTAGAGAGGTTAGAGAGAGGCATTCTTTTTTCGATGGGGCGTTCGATGCTCCCTGCACACGCAAGGTCTCTCGCTCGCTTTCTCTCTCTGCCGTCCGCGCGCGTTGGAGCACAGTCTCTGTCTCGCGTGCGCGCTCGCTCTAGATTCCGGGAGATTTGAACTAATTTGCGGTATAACTTGTCGATCACGAGTGGCTCAACAGGTAGATCTATAGATAAACTCATCTTTCAGGCATTTGACCGACCGGGTTGACAATTTAGCGTGAGAAACCGGGGGTGTGGCGTACGTGTGAGCGTGTGAAACCAATCAAATGCGGGTGTCTCACGGCCAATGCGTGAGAGTTGGCAGCTCTGCAATGTTGATCCTCGTTCTGCCTTTAACGCGATCACTTTCTCTTTTTCTCTTTTTGCTTTGCTCCGATAAAACCTTTGCTTTCTTGTTTTTCTGTGCTGCTTCGGCCATGACTATAACATTTGGCTCGCAAGTCCGATTTTAAGGAAGTGGGGGTGGTGGTGGAAGTGACGTATATGCCGTAAAGCAGTCGAATTTTGTAGTTCTCTTTGTTCGCCGGTTACTACCCGAAACCCGAAGTTTAAAAGTACGATTAAAAACGCTACAGACCCCGTCAGGCTATGGCAGACGTGTCATTCAACCTATTGTAAGTCGATGTACCATCACAAGAGACTTGGAAATATATTATGAAGGTTGAAAAGTTACCTGTTGTTACTTTAAAAGAACCTTTACTATCCATGGAACCTTTCCATTGCACAAAACGTTATACTAGAAGAAGGTATTTCAGATTTTTAAAAGACAGCCTTGCTTTCATTTGCGAACAATTTAATGCGGCATCTACTTTGAATAAGATCCATGAGGAATTACTGCTTGTTGGGCTTCATGTGATTTGAGTGTTTTGAGGCCAAGTAGGTCTTATCAGACCAAAAAAAAATATATATATTTCAGGTTCTCTCTCATGGTGTCTAGCAAACATCAGTATGACATTCTCTGCCTTTTTCAAAAGTGAGCTTTTCTGTGAAGTGCAAAGAAATCATTGAAGTCTGGACAGTTTCCCCCATTTCAGCCAAAGAGATGTGCTCTAAAGGTGATGATACACAGGGCAACTTTTTGAGCAATGTTGCTGGGCAATCTTGCCGAGCGATTGTTGCTTGGGCACTTTCCCATTGAAAATGGGCAAAACATTACATTTCTATCTGGATAATTTAGGTCGGTCGTGGGCCCTGTGTCTCATCTGGTTGCCCGTTGACGGCAACAATGCCCAGCAACATTGCTCAAAAAGTTGCCCTGCACTGCAGTATCATCACCTTTAGGGTTGTAGACGGCCTCTGGGTCACTTGCACAGTATCTTGTCCTGATGCTTATTTTTGAAGCAGTCCAAACTCCAATGTTTTCCCCCCATTTTGTTACAAAGGACTTATAGTGATTTTTGGAAAGTTTGAAACTATGTCAGTGTTTTTATATAGTCTTCTCAAGTGTTTTCTTTATTTTTTTTTTTTAACACAGGTGGATTGAAAAACATAAGAATTGAATACATGAGGTGATTTGTGAATTAGGGTCAGATTTACTAACAGCTTGCACCAGCGCAAACCCTCTTTTGGCGGTAAAACATACTACTGTCAGGATTTACAACACGCAGTGAAAAATTTGTGCTGAACAGGCGTGGACACCGTTATTTTGCGGCTGACCTTATTGCATATGCATTTGTTGGAGTTTCCCTTTCAGACGCAAATTTCAGAGAGTATTTAAATGAATCATGTGATTTACTAAGGTTTGCGCTAGCCAATTTACTGGTATTTGCACCATTATTTACCACCCCAAAAAAGCATGTTTTAAACCAGACGCTATTTGTGCTGCTCTTGGTAGATTGTGTTGGTCATTGTGGAAATGATCCGGCTTTGTCTGTGTTCTTTAATGTGCACGTCGTCATCAGTAGATCACTCGCAGCACTTTCCACTCCCATGGGCACTTTTATGGGATTGCACTCTCACTCTCATGCTAATTTGGCCTGCTTACCGGTAGTAGATCTGGCCCTTAATGTTAAAAAAAGAATATTAGTGTATTGCTTACTACACACTGGCTACTATTTCTTAAAAGTAATATGTGAAAAAGTACTAAAATACTCAAGTACTCAAAATATTGGAACCTTTATATATATATATTTTTTTTTTTAAATCCGCAATGCCATAGAATAATCATTTTTTGTTCCTCAAGAAACCGGGAACAGTTTTAAAAGAAACAAAAAGAACCTTTTCCACTATAAACAACCATTTGTATATATGATACATAATTACCTAATACAATTTCAATTTAAATAGGTTGTAATTTGACATAAGAGTGGGAAATAATCGATGAAAGCTGAATACTTTCTGAAAGCACAATTGATGTCAAGCTGACATTCAGCCAAGCAATAATTTGGTCACATGACCATTCATTGTGTATTCTGCACTTCATTTAAAAGCCCTTTTACCTGTTAGTGAGTGTTAGCACAGCTCTCAGCATTGGCTTCCCCTGCTTCTCTCTATCTATAATAATATTGCATTACAGCATATCCCTAAGGAATGCTTCAGAGAAACCGTCTGGCACACCTCAAGCCCACTAGGCCCTATCAGAAATCAGATTCTATGTCATTAATATGTCTGAGTTAGTGACAGTGGGGTGAAATAGCAGCCAGATGCAGGGTAAGGAGGTTTCCTGTTACCCAAACTGTCCATCAGTTGAACCATTGCTAAGATTAGTTACTGTTGCAGGCTCCGCAAGCTTTACGATTTGAACAGCGCAATTTTCAGTAAAATGTGTTCATAAAGTGATAAATAGATTGGATATTATTAGTACATGGACTGGAATGAAGTGTGACATTGCAAACCATATTTTCTTCAACATTCTTAGTGCTTCAAATGAATAATCAGGAATATATTAGCATTTATTTACCCGTTAATTGGGAAGCACTTCTCAAGATTGGTGTAAAAATAAGCCGCTTTAATACTCTGTACCTTATGTTAGTATTATAAATGACTACAACACCTCTGATTCACCGACACAGAGAGTGAAAACTAGATCCAAAACCCATAAACTGTGAACTAGCACCTGATTTAGCTCACCTCATACCAGCCAGAGTGCTGAAGGGCAAAATGCATTAAAATGACAATAAACGGTCAAGACAGAGAACAGCTAAGATGCTGAGCTTTGCAGTAAACTTTAATTACACATCCCAAACTCTCCCGAGCAGAATTATCAGGATCCCAAAGAAATGTCAGTTCAAATCTCTGGGCAGGTGTATCTCTTGATATATAATCGATAAACAGATGTAGTCTGTCTGGACTCAAACAGGTGTCCTGCAGATCTCCTCTGAGTCTGCATTGTTTTGGACTCTCAGCAAGCTTTCCACAGTTTTCCTCAGAGCAATTTAGATTGACTGCACTGATTTGCCCTCTGCAATATTAGTGATTGAAAGTTACAGTTGGTGCCTTGTCAGTAAGCCATTTACATTTCCTCAGTCCATTAGTTTTGAGATTTACATTAGGTTTATATTATAGCAGGAGAGGTCTGCTCTCTGAAGCATTTTAAAAAGAAAAAAAAAGCATTTTGAAGCATTAGTGATAAACCGAAAAAAAATAAAAACCTAAAACAAAAACGGCAATATGTCGATTTGATTAACATCTAAATGCCATTTCAACATATTTTACTAAGCTACATTTATGATTTTAATATTTTGAAAGTGTTTGCATTTATGTGTTGCTTTTGGTGTAAAAAAAAAAAAAAAGAAATAGCCTACTAAACAGTTAAGTTTTTGCTATTTAAGGAGTTCACCCAAAAAATATTGTTTGGACCCTAATGACTTTCAATATATCTTCTTTTGTGTTTCATGGAGGAAAGAAAATCATACAGGTTTAAACCACCAGAGGGCGAGTAAATAATGACCGAATTAAAATCTTTTGGGTGATCTATCCCTTTAAGCCATTTATATATTTTACAAAGCTACATTTATGATTTTAAATGTTTACTTAAAGCCTTTATATATAATGCATTATAAACTAGGTATTTATAATGCATGTTATAATGCATTATATGTTTTCTTTAAAGGGATAGTTCACCCAAAAAAGAAAATTTGCCCATGATTTACTCACCCTGAAGTCATCCTAGGTGTATATGACTTTCTTCTTTCAGACGAATACAATCGGAGTTATATAAAAAAAAACTTCCTGGCTCTTCCAAGCTTAATAATGTAAGTGAAATGGCTGTTTGACTTTGGAGGTATATTAAAGCGCATCTATTCATGATTAAAGTGCTCGACACGGATCTGCAGGGGTTAATAAAGGTCTTCTGAAGTGAAGCGATGCGTTCGTGTAAGAAAAATATCCGGTATACTATGTACTTATTATTGTAATTACAATTACTGGGTAATAACTAACCCTGAACCTACCCCGGCCTAAACCTACCCCTAACCCATGTACTTACCTTATATTAGCCAGTACTTTCTAGGTAAGTACACTGTAACTACACGTAAGTACTGTACTGTAAAAGGAAGCGTTACCAAATATCCATATTTAAAACTTTATCGACTAAAATAACTAAGCTTCCGGCAGACGGCCGTACGCATTGATTTACGCCAAAAGAGTAAGCCCAATTTATACTTTTGTGTCGAACTCACGCTGTAGCTACATCGTAGGCTGTGTGTAGGCGTACCCTTCGGCGTACCCTGACGTGCAGCTCTCCAAAAATGTAACAACCCGTTAATTCTACGTGGACACAAGCGTTTCACATGCTCCCTCTGCATGTGTAATTGCATGTCAACGCGGACAACGACGCAGAAGAATAAATGAAAACCAATGCATAGCCTACAGTGTAGAAGATATGGTGTAGGTCTGACGGCTGAAAGGCTGATTTATAAAATTTTATATTTGATATTAATATACGTATACAGATAGCTTAAAGGCTTAAAGCAGTACTAAGTAGGAATTCCGTTTTTTGTCAAACAGCGACCCCTAGAGTCGCTGTGGAGTACTTGTACTGTCGTGAATAGCACTCACACAGAAATGGCTCGCACTCACGGCGGATCCCCTCCCCCTGTACACCGGTACCTGTTCAGTAGGATGGACGCTGTAACGAGTGGAAATAAGGTATGGCCCCTTTAAGAGCTGCGCGCGCCCTGTTTAACTGTCGGCAGTCTGTATTGTATGTGCGCCTCGAACACCACATGTATACGGTGTATACGTATATGTATATTTCTGTTTGATGCTCATTTTATCAGATCTGTTTTTTTGCCGTAAAGCAATTCGTTACCTCGCGAGACCTGATATCACACGATACTTCCTAACACACGGCGTCCCGCCGGCCCAAAGTTGCAAGGGTGGTTTTGCGGCTCACAGGCACCAGGGGGGTGGGAGACGACCACCATTCAACACGAAATCAGTAATATAAACATTACAATGACTCCAAAGCTGTTCGGTTAAGGTAAAAAAGTTACTTAGTTCACCTTTAAAGCCTTACTCTTGAACTTGATGCACAACGTAATGACGAACGCATCTGCCCAGCCCTGTTTGTTGAAACCGCGAGAGGCGTCAATTGCCGTCATTATGTTGTGCGTCAAGTTCAAGGGTTACTCTTTTGGTGTAAATCGATGTGTACGGCCGTCTGCCGGAAGTTATTTTAGTCGATAAATTTTAAATATGGATATTTTTCTTACACAAACGCATCGCTTCACTTCAGAAGACCTTTATTAACCCCCGCAGATCCTTGTCGAGCACTTTAATCATGAATAGATGCGCTTTAATATACTTCCCAAACAGCCATTCCACTTACATTAGCAAGCTTTTTTATATAACTCCGATTGTATTCGTCTGAAAGAAGGATGTTATATACACATTCTTGGATGGCTTCAGGGTGAGTAAATCATGGGCTAATTTTTATTTTTGGGTGAACTATCCCTTTAATTATTGTACACAAAGTTAAAATCCATTATAACATTTGCAGAATTTTTGTTACATCTGAAATTGCTAGTTTGTCATGTGTTTTAATGCATTATACTTTCTAAAGGTGAGTTCAATGAATAGATAAGTATAATAATAATGTATGTAAGTATTGTTATAAACATTATAACTGTGGTTACATTTATTCATGAGACCATACAATACATTATAAGGTGCATTACAGGGCATGAGTAATTAATGCATTCAATACTTAGAATTATAACGCATTACATAGAAAGTGTTACCAAGTATTTTTCTTAAATGAAGTATTTTTCTTAAATGCTCAAGGTGTAAAACAGGCTTTCATTTTATGTGTGAACAGGTATTGCTCTAATGCCATGATTTTTTCCATTTGCACCTGCCTTCTCCACTTTTAATTTATGTCGGTAAAATCTGAGAATGTCAAAAGCCCAATTTCAGGTGCAGTCATTGACACGTCCTTGACATTATTGCCTTTGTGCAGTGCAGTTTCCACGCAGCAAATGTTCTCTGCCCTTTTAAGTTAAAGCGTGGCAAAGGTTTTTTTAGCGCTTCGGTGGGA
The DNA here is from genome assembly GCF_029890125.1 of Rhinichthys klamathensis goyatoka. Classification (NCBI taxonomy): domain Eukaryota; kingdom Metazoa; phylum Chordata; class Actinopteri; order Cypriniformes; family Leuciscidae; genus Rhinichthys; species Rhinichthys klamathensis. The sequence continues at coordinate 2,640,630 of NW_026606709.1, forward strand.
TTAATAATTTGTGATCTCTGCATCTGCCTTGACGCTTATAGTTTAGATTGAGTTGGATATCTTCCCCTCTCTTAGGCACACAAGAAAATATGTGAAACGGCCCAAACAGTGCGGCGCTTTTGAAAGTTGTGGCCTGCAGTGCGATGGTACATATCAAAGTTGGATTCCACTTATGCAAGCTTGGCCCCAGAGTAAATTCAGCCGTGTAAGCAAATACAACTCTTTTTGGGCGAATACTTTCAGCTGCCCTGAATTTGAAGGTAGAACATCGAATAAATGGTTAGAAGTAATTTCCCAGCCCAGAGAGGATTTGATGAGTTCAATGTTAAGTGGAACGGTGACTTCTGGGGCAGCCATAGGCTGTGGATTGCACTGAGTAAAGCTGAGATAGACAGAAAAGCAAAATGCTGTAGACTACTACTCCAGTTCAGTCCCCAATGGCCTGCTTTCCTTGAACAGCCATCCTGTTTTCAAGAAACACTACAATCCGAACTTTGTTAGATTGTTTTGGTGCTATTGGGAGCTTCAGACATCTTGCCTTCACACCCCCTGGTTATTTTCTACATGCAAATGCATCACTTAGTGGCACATTTATTTATGCTGATCTAAGCAAGCGGGCTTTATAGGGAAAAGCGTGCTGAGAAATGATAATTCGAGATCTTTTGCTTGCAGGCACCGCTGAAAGTGCTACAATAAGGTCAGATTTTACGTGTACTATAGATGAGGGCGAAGCACGCACAGACGGCCTGTGTTGATGTTTGATTGACAGGCCCACAGTTCTTTTAAGCGCATGCATCTGTGGGACAGGCTAGCCTAGAATTTTTAAAGCTGCTTTGTATGAGTGCACCAGCGACTAGATCTAGATTTTTGTATGCGTGCTGTGTTGCTCATCACCATTATGAAAGAAATCTGACCCTCGAGGGAGAGTGCAGAACCATATCTCATGTGGAGAGCAGCAGCTCTTTGATGAATTGGAACTGTGTTTACCACAGAAATCTTTCAGCGTCCTCGAATGGACGCTAACACCGATCCCTGTGCTCTAATGAGAACACCACCAGAGCAAATAAACAGACGCTAAGAGCTGCAGAGGGAAATGAGACTCCTCTGAACGTGTTGTATACAGGACAGATGAAATGGCAGCAACTATGAGTTGGTGGGGTTGCTTCACAATATCTGTGAAAGCGCCTGTGAAATATTAATTCCACCAACGGAAGCCGCACACTTTATAATTAGGCACCATTATGAGCGCAGCTGTACTGAGAACGGTTCTTGAAAATCGTTGGGTATTGCACATGAATTATAATATTAAACCGGCAATGATCTACACTTTTGCAGCATATTATTTTTTCCCCCTGAAGTCCATTTATAATATTGGTCAAAGTTTTTTGCACATGATTTAGTTTTGCATGACCATTTTCAACACACATCTTTGACCTTTTACGATTAAACAGGCTGGTTTTGCAGCTATACTTTTAAGATATATATAAACCTCTTCGCAAAACTGTGATGATTTCTGGATGACCCATTTTTAGGGCCCGAGCACTGATCGTGCGAGGACCCTCTTAGAATTGCTCCGTTTTTGCATTCCACACCTTGCATTTCAAGGCGGTTCAATTCAGTATTTCCAAATGTAACTTTAGGTTTGTGTTGGATTTGTAATGGAAAAAATATCAAATAAAAATATTTTAAACATTTTAATTTGAACATAACTCGCATAACTTTGTGCCTATAGAAAAATGTGTGTGACTGGAATCACATTTAAAAAGTAAATGATTCCTTTTTATTTGAGTCTGATTGATTTGGTTTAATTCGGGTCAGGTTCAATCCAAGGTTGTTATGGTTAAAGGTGCTGTATGTATTTTTTAGCGGCCTCTAGCGGTGATGTTTCAGATTGCAACAAGAGCGCTCATGCTCGTATGCGTGCTCGATCTCAAGAGCGAGCATTCACTACCGGCCACACGGAGACTTTCAACGCAACGGCGAAAGCATCACACAACATGCTGGAAACTCATGTAAACTCCCACTGCAACGTTACAATAATAGGCTACTTTTATCAGCTTGACGTTGAACTAATGCTCCATGCTCGTACCATGATAACGTTACATTGACTGCATTTAGCCGGCATGTGATGTTATCTAGCATAAGGCATTTCACTAACTATTCGTGTATCTTTCACAATCAGCAATGTCAACATAGGTGAATGTATAATATGATAACGAAAACGGTTAGTGAACTAGACTGAACAATGTCAGTGTAACAGTAAGACAGTAGAAAGTAACATTACTGCACTGAACGTGTCTGGAAATGTGTATTATAAACAATATAATAGTAGTGGGATGAGTGACGTTAGACACATCTAGTACATAAAATAAGTTACATCCTAAAGCACCTACTTTTTGTTATCCTGGAACAGTCTTTTGTATCCATTTCATGTCTCATGTAGTTTACCTTGCTATTTCATTACAGTTTACTAATAATTCAAAAGCTCTGCCGATGTTGATCCGTGTTTTCGTCCTGAGTCGATCAGAATCACGTTTGGCCTGACGAGCTTCAGCAGATAAAACTTTTTTTTGTTTTTTATATTTTTGTGGAGTTTGTGTTGGAGTCTGTGTTGTGCTGGAGGCAGGTCGTTTTGGGGTGTTATCAGACTCCATGTTGTCAGCTGCAGTGGCGTCGCATAGACTGTATAGAAAAGGAGAGAGGCTCGGGAGCGCGCATGCACGTCACATCCGATGGATTTCGCGGTAAATCCGACCCGGAGACTTCACATATAAATATGAATATTGGCCTTCAGAGGAAATAGCAAAACCCGACAAGTGGATCATTGTAATGTGTGATTACAACCCCTTCACACACAGGCAATAAAAAAAGCATTCATTTTAGAAGAAAAGCTACATAGAGCACCTTTAACTAAAACGATTAAAAACATATTTATTAATGAACTTATTATAACTTATTATTTTTGTTAATTGAAATAAACCTGAATTAAAATAAAATAAAATGAAATGTAAATATGATATTAAAAATAAGTTTGTTGAAGCACTAAAACTAAACCTGAACCTCATTCAAAATATTCATAAAATATGATAGTACATAAATAATAGTATATAAAAAACAGGGGACTTTAAGCTGTAGGACGGTATGTGCTGGTGATGAAACTACCTGTTCACTTCTCACATTCTTCATCTGTTCTTCTGTGTTTGTGTATCTTGGTGTGTTAGGATCTGAACAGCACTCTGAAGAGTCTTCTGTCAGAATGGTTCTCTGTTGGGTTACTCCAACTCGAAAGAATCACTTGGCAGTCCCCTTGCGAAATCCTTCAGAAGATCAGCCAGTAAGATCTCTCTCGTACGTGCAAACATTTCCTTTTTATTTGACGTCCCAGTTGAGCCTTTTTTCTTTTCTATTTTTTTGTCTGATCCTACAGGTACGAGGCGGTCCACCCTGTGCGGAACTGGACGGATATCAAACGCAGAGTGGGGCCGTACCGTCGATGTTATGCCTTCACCCACGCTTCGATGCCTGGAGAACCACTGGTGGTGCTGCATGTTGCCTTAACTGAGGACATAGCAAATAATATCCAGGTAAATGCAAATGGCAATCACATTTGTTTTTCATCACAAAGAATAATTGATGGCTGGTTGGTTCAAATTTGAATAGAGTGTAAATGTGTTATTGGGTCCTTGAATGATAGAAAGTGTCCTTGTGCAGGATCAGGCAAATGTATTCAGAGACAGTAGTGGAGTAATACAGAGAACAAAGACAGTGTGCTCAGAATGTACAGAAATCTGCCAATGCCTCCAGTGAGTCCCCTGTGAGTCTGTTACTATGTGCCTCTTATTTTCCCAGGGAATCGTGAGAGAGTTTGCCACTTTAGATGCAGACGAGGATGTGAACAAGATCAATGCTGCCATCTTCTACTCCATCTCCTCCACTCAGGCTGGGCTGCAGGGGGTGGAGCTTGGAAATTACCTCATCAAGAGGGTGGTCCGAGAACTGCAGGTGGGCAAAGGAATGAGAAAATAAATCATAAAAAGATGTTAGCGCTGCTTATGTTCATCACAGCTGTTTTAAGAATTATTACATCGAAAACTTGGTCAATGAAAAATAAATGCTAGGAATCCCCCTATATATAATTCTATAATAATATAATAAACTATTATAATAATGAATCTGTAATATATTACTAACAGAAACTAAAAGGGTTGATATAGTAATTAATAAATGATTTTAGACATTTCTTCAAATAAAGAATAGTTATTAAGGGAAAAAAGAAATAAAATGCTTTTATATTTTTTAGCAGTCTAATAAAGTTAGATTTTTTTTTAAATATATTATTATTAATATTTACATTAATTACAGTGGGTTTAAAAATTACAATGTAACATCTTAAATTGTGGCGCTCATGGCGTGAGATGCTGAAAAAAGCAATATACAATGCTTAACCTTAACTGTCACCGTCCCGTATACGGGACGCCTAACTTTACTTCGCTTTATTACTATTAAATCCTAATCTAATTATGACAAACTATATATGGTTGGAAAGGTCTAGGACTTCTAAATAGATATTTGACTGCTGTTTTTTGCTACAAATTATGTAGGAAGAGTAACCGATGAATTTTTGACAAGAGTGCACCTCAAAATAATCTGCGTCATAACAGGAGTTCTGACCTTTGTCACAAAAAGTTGACGCACACACCTTTAATAATTGAAACTTTGGTTTTCATGCTAAAAGTTCATAATAAAACATATAATCTAGTATTTTTCAATAAAAAATTATAATATAATATTATCCTCTAAAAAGTATAATATATATATTATCCTCTAAAATATAATATTATCTTTTTTATCGCCTTTTTTTATTACATCACATATTTTAGTAGTTATCATAAATTAGGTATCATTTGAAAGCTTACAAACTCAGAATTCATCCTGTGAAAACCGTTTTGAAATTGAACGTTGCGTTACCATAGAAACGGTACTCTAAATTATTTTATCAGGCTCCTCCCCTTTTGGGCATCATTATATTTCATAATTTATGATCAAAACCTTTTCTAATCCTGACAAAACACATATTGTCAGAAAGGTCTGAGTCTCAAGGTTCCAAATATTGTGACAGAATTGATATTTGGACAGAAATGTATTAATTTGTTAAGGCAGAATGTATCTAACTAAATTCAATGGAATGTATGTCACCCGGTGGCTATTTTTAGTACTACGCCTAAACAAAATCTCATGGGAACTTCAATTTTTGTGATATCAACTTCAAATTTGGAACACAACTTGGTTAGATATATGGCTTTGATTTTATAGTAATTTTAGAGTAAAAAATATTTTGTAAAATATATATTTTTTATAAAATAAAAAATATATAGTACAGTATATTTGATGTACTGTAAATTTAAACTTCCATAACTTTTCCATACTTTCATTTTTTGAAGTGTTTTCACTTCAGCAATAATCTGCTGAGTGTTTCCTTTAAAACAAGACCAAACTTGGGTCTATATTCCAAAGCATTCTTGAATTACAACCATTTAAGTTTGAATAGTGCATTTTAACCCCCATTCTCAAAAAGGGGGGTGACAGCGAAGGGGTTAAAACAATATATAAATAATAAGGAATAAAACAATATATCAACTTATAAACAAGTTCTAAAGCCGCTTCTAATCAATAGCCTCTTTTACACCTACAGTCTTTACTGGTAAATTAACATTTTTACTATATCTTTCTATAGCAGAAATAGTAAGGGTAATATGTGGTTTCTAAATTGAGCAAGAGTTTTATGGTACTGTATAACGGTACTGTAATTGTATATATGGTGTGTTTACTAGACATGGTGTGTCTATATGGTAATTTTCCAGTAAATTACCAGGTTTAATGTGTGAAAGGGGCCTTTGTTAATCTATAATGTAATGTACTCAAATTATCTTTGTCTAGGGGATTTTGTCAACAAATACTAAATGCAATTTAATGCAATTAATTAATTGGCTTTTTGTAATCAATTCAATTAAAGATTTTTAACTGATTGACAACCTTAAATACTATAATACGTTTAATATATTTGTCCCACAGCATCACCTAGTGCCAGGCATTGTACATTTCTATCTATATACGTTGAATGTTTCTATATGGAAGGGAGAAAAAAGCAGGAAAACTAATAACATTTCAGCTGTCACCCTCAATAACATGAGGAAGGAGGGACACATGGCATGTCACAGAGCTGCCTCTTTACTAGATGAAGGCGGAATTAAATGGAAAAGAAACGAGAGGCACTCAGGTTTATAGATTTGGATGAGTTTTTCTTCAGCAGGAGTGTTGGTGAAACAAAGTGCCGGGTGTCTGTTTGTGTAATAGAGGTAAACCCTAGTAAAGAGCACTCTGCGAACGGCTGCGCTTCTCTGAGTGCTGATTTACCCGTATGAGAGATTGAAGGCATCATTTGAGTGGAAATGACAGCTGATAGATATTATTTCATGCAAATTGTGCATGTTGATGCTCTGGATTTGTGTTTGAATTAGATTGTTTTTGAAGTATGTGTGTGTGTGTGTAGCTCGCTCGTTTATCTTTGAATCGAATTCTCTCCATCTCAGTCCATAAATATTCACATTAGCCTTACAACCATATTTTCTAGCAAAATAAAAAAAAATTCCACCAGTTATAGTTATTACTATTTTGTAAATTATAAATAGATTTTTTTTTTTTTTGAAGAACAGTGCCAAGTTTAACTGTTTAAACAAGTAAATGAGGCTTTCAGTTATTTTATTTAGCGACTTTTGTCGTTATGGTTGACCGTGATTAAACTTGAGGAAAAGTTAGTGTAATCTTGTTGTAACCTTTTAAGAATTGTTCACAAAAAGATTCTTTAGGGAGCCGAAAATGGTTCTTCTATGATATCACTCCGAATACCCCCTTTTGGAACCTTTTATTTTTAAGCATGCGGGTACTTTATACGTTCTTTCAGATTACAAAGACCTTTGTCAGGGTATCACCATATTTAATTGTTGACAGGAATGAAAACGAGGCAGTGAGGGATAGAATACAGTACATTCAATGGATTGTACTGTTGTTTAACAACAATCCGATGAATTATCTTTCTGAAAAAAACTTTCAGTATACAAAAACTCCATAAAACAGTTTTAAAAGTTTCGTGACCTATGACCTTTATACAGTGCGTGCCATTGTAAAAACTGTACGTCTATCCCTCACAGCCTCGTTTTCATTCAATATGGCGTCTTACCTGACTAAGGTCTATAAACTTTAGACAAACATGTCTTCTCAAGTTTTCACGGTTAAGCAATGAGAACGATTTGGCTCGACGGTGGAAAAGCATCTATAGATGCCAATAAAGAACCTTTATAGTGTGAGTGTCTGAGCTCATCCTTCCGCTGAATAAAGAGTAAAGGTGACTCACTATCCCACAAGGGGATGATTGGCGTGATGGATGGATGATAGACAGAAAAAAAGAGGTGAAGAAAGGTCACGGTGTGATTTAGGAGAAGAGGAGGAGGGTTTGCTTGTCTTTCAGCAGAATCCTCACGGGGCTCTTTTGCACTCACTTTCTGTCTTATATTCACTCTCTTCTTGTCCTTACTCTTCATTTTCTCTCTTTCTCGCTCTCTGTAGCTTTAAACCTGCTGACCGATGTTTTACAGTAAATTGAGTTGATGAATGAAAAGTGACCCTTGGACATGCTTAATCTTCCTTCTCTCCGGCCTGTCTGAAGGAGTGATGCATGGCAAAGAATGAAAGCGAGAGAGAAGTGTGATGGACTTGAGATGTGGAGGACTTAAAATCTCTGCTCCTCTGGGGCCAGTCTGACACTTTTGGTTTGTTCAGTGCTTTCTTCTGGTTGAATGTGGGCATGAGAGGGAGAGAAAATGAGTGTGTCTATGCCCTTGTGGGCGAAGAGAGAGAGAGACACTGTGGACTTGTTCAACATGGTTTTTAAATCAGCACAAATGGAATGTGTGGGATGGGAAATAAGGAGAAAAAAGAAGATGAAGTAGAGAGGATATACTACTGTCCAAAAGTTTATTTTTTGAAAGAAATTAATACTTTTATCCAGCAATGATGCATTCAATTGATCAAAAGAGACAGTAAGTACATTTATAAAGTTATAAAAGATTTCAAATAAATGCTGTTCTTACGAACTTTCTTTACACTTTTAACATTTATAATAATGGGAAATTAGCATAAAAACAACACCATATCTGCATATTAGAATGATTTCTCAAGGATTATGTTACACTGAAAAGTAATGCCTGCTGAACATTTTTCACACATACTTTAAAATATATTAAAATAGGAAATTTATTTAAAATTGTAATAGTTTTTTACAACATTACTCTTTTTACTGTATTTTTGATCAAATAAATGCAGAGATAGATAGATAGATAGATAGATAGATAGATAGATAGATAGATAGATAGATAGATAGATAGATAGATAGATAGATAGATAGATAGATAGATAGAAAGATAGATAAAATAATTTATTAATTTGTGCATGTTAGTATAGATATTTGACAGAGACTAGATAGATAAATAGTTAGTTAGTTATACTCTTTTTACTGTATTTTTGATCAAATAAATGCAGAGATAGATAGATAGATAGATAGATAGATAGATAGATAGATAGATAGATAGATAGATAGATAGATAGATAGATAGATAGATAGATAGATAGATAGATAGATAGATAAAATAATTTATTAATTTGTGCATGTTAGTATAGATATTTGACAGAGACTAGTTAGTTAGTTAGTTAGTTAGTTAGTATAGATATTTGACAGAGACTAGATAGATAAATAGTTAGTTAGTTAGTTATACTCTTTTTACTGTATTTTTGATCAAATAAATGCAGAGATAGACAGATAGATAGATAGATAGATAGATAGATAGATAGATAGATAGATAGATAGATAGATAGATAGATAGATAGATAGATAGATAGATAGATAAAATAATTTATTAATTTGTGCATGTTAGTATAGATATTTGACAGAGACTAGTTAGTTAGTTAGTATAGATATTTGAGAGTTACCTGTCTGTTTATCTTTCTGTGCAGAGTGAGTTCCCCCACATGGCCCAGTTCTCCAGTCTGTCTCCCATCCCTGGCTTCTCCTCATGGCTGCAAGGGGCTCTCGGACAGCACAAGAAGGAGGGACGTGCCACGGAGCTCCTCTCTGAGCAGGAGTGGAGGGAGGTGGAGGATGTGACAGGAGCTGCTCCCGGTGCTCCGGCTCTGGAAGCCCTGCGCAGGCTCATCGGCACCAGCGAGTGGATCCGCTCGGATCGCCTGCTCCACTCTCTGGAACCTGCGCTAATGCGGCTCTGTGCCTGGTACCTGTATGGAGAGAAACGGCGGGGCTACGCCCTAAACCCTGTGGCCAACTTCCACCTTCAGAACGGTGCCACCATGTGGAGGCTGAACTGGCAAGCGGACACGAGCCCGCGGGGCATCGCCAACTCCTGTGGCATAATGGTTAATTATCGCTACTTTTTGCAAGAGACCAGCACTAACAGCGCTGCCTACATGCAGAATAAATTCATCAAGGCCTCCGAGCAGGTGCTGGGACTGGTGTCGCAATTCCAGAAGAGCAGCAAACTCTGAATCGAATCTGTAGCTCTGCATTGGGACAAGATGATCTGCACTTAAATTCAGGGTTATAATTTTTAATATCTGATCTGCACTGGATGGATAAACGCAATGAGGGTTAAACGAGCCTTATACAGATCCATTGGGCTCTGCGACCGAAACCAGATTATGTCACATTTCATTTTTAGTTGAGATGGACAGTTGTACTCTGCCTTTCTGAAAGACAATAATCCAATTAATCTCATTTTAAAGGGACATTTACTCACCCTGAATACCTGTATGAATTTCTTTCTTCCTTAGAGATCCAACAGTAGTTTACAATGACCATATACATAGTGTCCAAAAAGAATGATAAAGCATTAGTAGTCCATGTGATTTGTGCACTATATTACATGAAGGCATACAACAGCTTTTTGTGAAGAAAAAACTGAAATGTGAATTTTTTTTAAGGTGTGCCAAATACCCATTCATTTCAAGAGAAGAAAAGGATAATTGTCCAAACGATTCGATTTGCCTTGGCCCTTTTCAGCAGTGCTTGAGTTATGCCTCTGTTTGATTAGCTGGTTGCTGATTTTGATGTGGACTTATGCTACACTTTGAAAGACTGTGGGTAATGAAGCAGGAAAAATCTATCAGCCCCTGTCATGTCTTTGCCTTCTCAGCGTGTGTATGTAAGAGAGCGTGCCAGCGCGACTGAGTGGAAGCTGCTGTAATAAATGATGTTTTGATTCCTTCATTAGTGTGATCTGATTCACTGTGAAATGGCTGTCTGTATGTTCAAATGTGACTAAATGTGCGCACAATTGTGTGCTGGCTAAAAATATTTATTTATAAAAATTCTACTTATCTTCCAAAACTGATTTTCTTTCTTTTGTTTCTATTCTAAACATGATGTGCTATCTCGGTTGTTTGATCGATATTGGGCAATGGAGGATGTTCAAACGTTTTTAACAGGAGGACAGTACACTATCTCGTTGGGCCAGATCCTATCACATTTGGACAGATCCGTTCCATGGCGTTTTAACTGGCGGTGTTTAAAGAGATTTAGCACTCTCCAGCAAGCACTTTATTCCTCCATGACTCTGGTGTCTGATAACAGACTGCAGTGTTCAAGTAGGCCTCCTGTCTTTTTCTCCCTCTATTGTTGTGTAAAGTATTTCGGTGTAAGTTGACTGTGAAATTGCATTTTTAACTCTCAAAGGAGGCACGCATCTCCCCCCTCCCTCCGTGTGGTGCCCTAAAATCTAATGAAGTGAGAAATAAAGCTAAAATGAATTGATGATAAATTTATGATATTCACTTAAACTGAGCACGAGGTGGAAACGGAACAAAGCGGACAATGTTTAAAGGATGCCCTCGAGAAACTCCTCCCACAGTGAGAGAGGAAGTAACCTTCCTTTTAAGAGGAAAAACACATCTGTAGTCACAGGCCCAAGGCTGGATGGCCTTACTTCACATCATCAAGTGCGTTACTATGAGGCAAATACATGAGGTTACCATGGCAACAGCTGGGCAACTTAGGGTGTATTCACACCAGGAAAGTCCGCTAGTTCACTTGCTTTGGTCCGGACCAAATACAATTTTTGGTGTGGTTCGCTTTCACACTGCCCTTTTTGCAAGTTAACCAAAATTTGTAAACAAAACCACACATGTGCTAAGGTCATCCTTTCATTGGACAGAAATTCTCAAGCAGGGAAAAGCAGGAAGTGTAAAAACAGGCGATTTTTGTTATGGAGATCTTTCTTAGTGGAATTTTAATTTGGTGTTATATCAGCTACTAACGCAGTATGAAAAAACTTATGAGCATCATAATACAATGTCATCTATACAATGTTGTAATTAGGAATTTGCGAAGACTAAAATGTGCTGCAAGACGGTTGCGGTGGAGAGAACGTGCTCTTAAATGATAAATTTCAAACATTATTAAAAACAAGAGAACAGTCAATAATAAAATAAGAACAAATACACAAATTACAAGCAGAGATGAATACTAAATAAAGTTAAAAGTCTACCAGTAGTAGGCAATTCAGGCACAGAACTTAATAATTAATCCTAAATGTAAAATAACACTATTTGTTCACTGTAGAAATTGAATAGTTTCATTTTTGTTAAAACTGTATTTTGTTAACATTAATGACACAGACAACAGTAGGAATATTGTGTGTGTGCTGTCACTTTAAGACCGAATGCAGTACCGAAAAAAACGTCAAACATCATGGATTCTTTCTTAACTATGACATAACCGAGAGAATACTTGCCGAGAAGGGTATTTAGACGAGTTTTTTTAACATAATTTTGTGTGCATGTGTCCGTTCAAGGGCAAGGAAACGTTAATTCTATCTGAAACGTGCACCTCTCTCTCTCTCTCTCTCTCTCTCTCTCTCTCTCTCTCTCTCTCTCTCTCTCTCTCTCCGTGTGGCTCTGGTCACAGATAACGCGTGAGTCCCGATTTTCGCCTCTTATTCTGCGTTTAAAATTGTTTAAACTAGTGGAATGCCCGTGCAAAATCAGTTTTTGTGTGTTTTTAGTAATTGTTGGTTTGGTATGTTTGAGTTGCTGAATAGCCTAGGCTACTATTACACAGGAGCCTAAACTCTGAGAAAACTATAACGTTAAGCGCACCAGAATAAAATATAATATTCTGAATTAAACAGTGTAGCTGACTTACAGATTCAGTTAAATCGCTACTTTTTCAAAATTGAATCGCTACTTTTTCAAAAGTAGTGAATCGCTACTTTTTCAAAAATTAATCGCTACTTTTTCGAAAAGAATCGCTACTTTTTCGAAAAGAATCGCTACTTTTTCAAAAAGAATAGAAACTTTTTCAAAAGTGAATCGCTACTTTTAAAAAAAATGAATCGCTACTTTTTCAAAAGTGAATCGATACTTTTTCAAAAATGAATCGATACTTTTTCAAAAATGAATCACTACTTTTTCAAAAATGAATCGCTACTTTTTCAAAAAATAATCGATACTTTTTCAAAAGTGAATCGCTACTTTTTCAAAAAGAATCGCTACTTTTTCAAAAAAGAATAGACACTTTTTCAAAATAAATCGCTACTCTTTCATAGTTCTATACATAGTTTTTAAACTACGTATAGTTACATTGTAATAAACATATAATTACATTGTAATAAACGTATATTTACATTGTATTAAATGTATAATTACATTGGAAAAAATTTACAATAAGACTGTAACAAAATGTATAATTACATTTTTACACTACTTTTTTCAAAAAGAATCGCTACTTTTTCAAAAGTGAATCGACACTTTTAAAAATGAATCGATACTTTTTCGAAAGTGAATCTATACTTTTTTAAAAGAATCGCTACTTTTCCAAAAATGAATCGATACTTTTTCAAAAATGAATCGATACTTTTTAAAAATAGCTACTTTTTTTCAAAAAGAATAATGTAACAAGATAATAATGAAACAAATGTATAATAATGTAACAAATGTACAATAACACTGTAATAATGTATAATTACATTGTAATAAACGTATAATAACACTGTAATAAATGTATAATTACATTGTAACAAACGTATAATTACAGTGTAATAAATGTATAAGACTGTAACAAATGTATAATTACATTTTTTACACTACTTTTTCAAAAAGAATCGCTACTTTTTAAACGCATAATAAATGCATAATTACATTGTAATAAATGTATAATTACATTGTAATAAATGTATAATTACATTGTAATAAATCTATAATAACACTGTAGTAAATGTATAATTACATTGTAATAAACATATAATTACATTGTAATAAATGTATAATAACAACCTTGAAAAGAATCGCTACTTTTTTACTTCAGAAGTAAACAGTGTAGCTGACTTAATGTTTAGCTGACAGAATCTTTATTTTTAAACCACAATTTTTAAACCACAACCCTCTCTAATGTCAGAATGTTTATTTTTCAACCACAACTTCAATGTGTGCTTCTTTTAAAGATATATTTAACCATACCTTTTGCATTTCTAATACAAACAATGTCAAACTCGGCACTGCACTTTTTGAAATCCACAGTTTAAAATCCATCGGACTAATGGTTCGAGAGATATTCGATTAACAGACAGACACACAGATAGACAGTAGGGATGTGCATCTCCATAGCTGAGGCCGATGCGATACGCATACGCAGCCAACGATACGATACATTAAAAATACATATAAGCAGCTACCGATGCGATGCAATAAGATTCACTACTATTACGATGCGGTGCGATCCGATTTCGATTCGATTCAACGCGATGCGATTCAATGTAACATGATGCAATGGAGAAAAATATAATGCAATTCAATATGGTATAGATAGTACACTTTTATTTCTTTTATTCAGACATACAGCAAATCATAAAGTAGCTTAAATGCCATCTGACTTTTAACGCATGGTTATTTCTTTTTTTTTCACAAAACCAAAAGATTAAATAAAAGCAGGTGCAGTTTTAACATAAACAATTACAAAAAAAAAAATAAACAAATTTCACAAACAGGTCTTTCATAACTGCATTCAAATGTAAAAAAACAACAACTATTATTGGCAGTCACAGGCTGCTGTAAACCAGATTAACTCAAATGTCCTACTCAGGACACGCCTCGCACTCCGTAGTGTTGTGATACGTCATATTCATGTAGCAGCTGCAGCAGTCGTGATGAGAGAACGCGATTGAGCAACAGTTCAGAAAGGAGAAATCAATCTAGTCGACCTGGACGCGCGAATGAGGCGAAATCATGTCCATCGCACCGCGCTATGCGAATCGGTGACGCTTACCATCCCTAATAGACAGACGTTACTGCAATTTATAGATAGATGTGTAAATTAGCAAGACAAAACACGTCAAATGATAAACTTTCACTCTATGATGGTTAAATTTCACATAAAACTGTGATCCGTTGCACCCAAGGGTAATTCAGCCGGAAACGGAAGACTCCCTGGGGGCCGCCATTGGCTAGCAAGCCTTCACCTGGTGTTAGTATTCCATTGACTCCCATTCATTTTGGCGTCACTTTGACAGCGAATAACTTTACATCTGAGTCGTTTAAAGACTCCATTTGTCCATTGTTTATTTCCAAAGAAACACAACGTTTATAAAAGGCTCCATTACCTTGTATCTTATGTTATGGCCCCATAGAAGCAGTTTTTGTAAAAATAGATGTGCCATGTATACTATACGGGCGATGTGCTCGCGGGCAATCGGGGGGACGTGGAGGCATAACGTCCGATAAACTCAAGGGAGAAGCCCATAGAGAGTCATAAAGTTGCTCCTGCTGCGAGCTCATGGACAGCTACTCACGCTCTGTCTCTGGAAGATTCTGAAGGGAATGATTCAGATTCTGCTTGGCACAGCTACTAGAAGACTTACAACTGTCAGACAGGTTGCTCACGTCACGTCTACGTCGTCAAGCTCAGTTTGAGCCTGCTCGGCCATCAGGAAGTGAATGCTTCTAATTGACTTTTCTCCGTTGAAGTCTATGGGGTCGCTGTGTCCATTTCTTTTACTGTCTATGTTTGCACCCCTAATAATGTATAGGCACCCCGAATTACATGGTAAAATTCTGACCCTGAAAAAAAGGCGCAGTACTTTCTGCAATTGGGTCGGTTCATGTTCACACCTTAAACGAACCGTATCAGAGTTCGTTTGGAACCGGACCGATACCCCCTCTTCAGCTGGGTCTCAGTTCGGTTGTTTGGTCCGCACTCGAGTGCGATTGCTGTGTTCACATCTGCCCAAAAGATCCGCACCAAGGGGGGAAACGAACTTGAGTTCGATTTAATCGAACCAAACAAGGCAGGTGTGAATACACCCGTATAACTTCCACGACACGGTTTAAACGCAGTATACATTTGTCCTCTTCAGATTATTTTTTCCCCAAATCTGAAGCTTGTTTAATATAAAATATTTGTCTGTTTTGCATTATTTGCATGGTTTTAGGACATTTGAAGTGAAACCGAAAGGCTATTCGTTTTTTGCGTCTCAAAAAAAACATTATGGATCAGGAAATTAAGGGTGTATTCACATCAGGAAAGCCCGATAGTTCACTTGCTTTGGTCCGGACTAAATAAATTTTTTTTTTTTTTTGGTATGGTTCGCTTTCACACTGCTCTTTTTGCAAGTGAACCAAAATTTGTAAACACAACCACACGTGTGCTAAGGTCGTCCATTCATTGGACAAGGATTCTCAAGTAGGGAAATCAGGAAGTGCAAAAAAGGCTCAGCATGGAGATATTTCGTACTGCAATATTTGTTATTTTACTAATTTTGTGTTATTCTGTACAAACACAATATGAAGAAACTGCGCAGAAGACGGATAAGGTATAAAGTTTTCATTCATAGAGAGGGGCTATGTTCACACATTCAAATAATGAGATTCTTATTGTATATACTGCTAACAAGTGCTGTCAATGTTAACGCTTGCTATTTAAGTTTGTCCAGTTTAACCCAGCGTCATCCTTGTATCGCAACTATCATTACATTATATGAACTGCAAAAGCTTTTTTTGCATCTATGCGCGATTTAGACTAAAGAGAACGCTCTGTATGTGAATGTCCTGATGCACACACTCATTCATTCATTCATTCATTCATTCATTCCAATGATGCACACACGACGTGCAGAAAGACGCGCAACAGTATCGTGTGGCCAGACAGCGCGCCGGAATGGAATTCTCTTTCGCACTTGAACAACAATAACACAAACCATTATGCCAAAATCTCCGACTACGGAAGCCTGTTAACTCAAAGGCGCAGTGCTTTCTTGCAATTGGGTCGGTTCATGTTCACACCGTAAACGAACCGTGCAGAGTTCGTTTGGAACCGTACCGAGACCACCTCTTTAGCTGGGTCTCGGTTCGGTTGTTTGGTCCGCACCTGAGTTCGATTGCTGTATTTACACCTGCCCAAAAGGTCCGCACCAAGGGGGGAAACGAACTAGAGTTCGATTCAATCGAACCAAACAAAGCAGGTGTGAATACACCCTAAGTGTATAGTCCTGATGTTTTTAGCCATTCATGAAAAAAAGATTTTTTCCACACAAGTAAAATATCCAGCATTGTTGTATGCCACACAATTGAAGCGAACAAGAATTCAGTTGCCGATTATGACCTAATAAATTTGTGTCTTGAAAGAGATGCATTTTGAGGACTAATGGGACGACTCTGGGGAGGGCTAAAGGTGTTACTCATCATTTGTATTCAGACTTTACAAATAAGCCTCAGGTACTTGTTGGTATTCAAATCTTGCTTCTGTGTCATTTATACAGAAGCACAGAGATGATGAATGGCACAATTTTTAAGCTGTTAAATGAAATTATTTTGGTAGGATTTAGAAACTCATATTAATGGAAAATTGGGATGTTTGATAGAAATGTGTATTTTTTATAAATATTGATTCTGTATTATTTTTTTTTTTTTTAGAATGACAAAAACAATACATTATGGAATTTTAGGAAAATACCATACAGAAAAATAAATGGGCTCTTTGTGAACCAAATTTCTTACATTTTATAAATGATTTTAAATTATACATAAACTTTTTTTAAGACACTAAAAACGTAATGTTTTAAAAGAGATTTGATGACTTTAACATTTCATGTACATTCAAAAGTTGCGTATGAAATTATGTGAATGTACATCGACTAACAATGTGTTCAGCTTTGTACAAACTTTATTCTGTTTCTGAATTAATTAGTGTTGTTAAACACAGGAGGCAAATCAGTGTTGTGTGAATTATTCAATGATTCATGAAAATAAGTATCTTGTTTTGGTCCAGGGTTAACCAATACTGTTGAACAAATTGTTTGAGTGATGATTCAAATGACTCAAATATACTTGTTTCATATACTGAATGAATGTGTTGTTGAGAGACTCGACTAGGCAAAAGATTTGACCCATGCGCTTCGTGTAGAATAAATCGTTTGAGTAAATGATTCAATGACTCACTACAATGGAACCTGTAGAAATAGCTAATTAATGAAAACCGTCTACCACTGTCTTGAATGTTCAAACACGGAAAAGCGGAGCGATAGAAACAGTGAAAAGTCTCAGTATTGCTTTAAATGTTAAATTGCCTCTTGGCTCGCATTCCAATGACTGGAACTGATATGTAATAATGATTGCGTAATACGATACTGTGTTAATATCACTAGTGATCTGCCTGACCAGAATAGCAAGACTAGATCTAAACACAAGGCCTTCAAGACCTCAAAGAGCATTTCAGAGTGACCTGGAAGATTCAGCACAACATGTTAATCAACACAGCTACCGGCCAACCGCACATTAACATTTTAGTGGCCATTTGTTAATACGCAATTACAGGCTGGATGGATTAGGAGGCACTTTACACCCTTTTTAATGGCTGTGAGCTTGTCATTACAGTTAAGTAAAGCACATGCTGAACAATGTTCAATTGCCCAAATTTTCCAATAGCACATTAATCAACTTGCTGTTTGATTGCCAGTCTTATGGATTCCACATGCAGAAAATATGAGAATTCTCATTTCTACATTGATGTGCTACCTGAGGTCTTCTCGCAAACCATTTTTTAATTGAGACACAGTAGCTTGTATTGTAAGCATGCTCATAAAAATGCATGTGAAACGATGGATATGAGAATGGGCTGAAATGAGCAAATATGCGGTTTAATACCTCACTGAATTCACACAATAAGTCATTGAGGTGGAGGATTTCACCGAAAAGGTTACCTTGGAAAGACAGCTTAGTCCAAAAAAAAAAGCAGGGCACCGAGAGGGGAAAAGTGATTTTACTGTCTTTTGATAAGACTATGGAATTGCTCAAGTGTATAAGGGAAGTGAAAGGAAAGAGTGAAATTGGCTCTCTTTTTTTTTTTTGTTCATTTAAACATACAGGAAAAAAGGTCTGAAATTGTACAATGTGGCATGTAAAATTTTCACGAGTCACGTGACTTGGTTTTAAACATATTTCAGTAGCTCAGGTCGACACCCCAATGCAATATAAAAGAACATTAACAAAGGCCTTTAAGAACAGGGATATAATTGGTTCAATCATATAGCATATTGACCTATATAAGCTCTTTACATGAATTGCTCACTAATGTATCTGCAGGTGAACCATTCTAGAAAACTTTTAAGTATTAAAAAGTTCTCTTTCTTTCTCCCCGCCTATCTCTCTCAGGGCTGGAACATTGGGGGCCTCAGCTGTAGTATAATTAATAACGCTTGCTTCATTTCACTCTGTAAGGGCAAACTGCAACAAAAGATTCAATTTTGAAAAGCGCTTCCATTTTTATCCATATCATGATGACTACTGGCAGATGTTGGCAAGTGGAGAGGATATAAGCAATGTACCTGGATAAAGATGGACGGGGTCGGATGGAGATATTCCACGCTCCACCGTGTGTCCTGAGTGTAGAAACTAATGAACTTAATCAGTCTTAAAGGATACCATTACTACCAGTCAACTGACCATAACACTGCACTTATTGAGAGAATAACCGAAGAGAAATGATATCCGAAATATTGCGTTTAAAGCTCTTTTGTGATTGGCTGAGTGGGAGTGGAATGATCCATGTTGAAGGTGATCATGGGTGTTATAGTTCCCGGGGTAATTTGAAGCTAAATGAGGCTGGATTGTCCTCCATCAATGGCAGCTGCTTCCCCAGTGCAGGTCAGGTGTCATTTCCCTCTCAGTCTCATCTGCATAGGCTAATGGAGGCAAATGGTTTGGTAATTTATTCATTCCTAAGGCTGATTAAGGTTATACTGTGCCAAAGCGCTTACCTGGTAGAAACTGTCATTGGACGGTATGATTTCAGTCTATGTGAACTGTTCTGGATTTATGATGACAAGATTTAGTATTAGTGCTTTACATAATTCAACATACTTAAATGTAGTAATTTTTGTAAATGGGTCAATGACAAAGTCGAATATTCAAATCTAATCACATTTAAAGTGGTGTAACAATCATGTTATACAATAAAGTAATACACTACAATGGTTTTATTCCACATCTACACATTAATCATGTATATGTACTGTAGGGCTATACTCAAGTTTATTTATACTCATGTTTAGATTCATGTTTATTTGAATACAAAAGTCTCTCTTCTCTTGCATATGTGGGCAGCTTACTGTCATTCCAAATGTGGTGCTGTATCATTAGTTTGTATGTTACTGTACGAGGTAGGTGAGAGTTGAGTGCATATCTCAGGGCACTTACAGTGCTACTGAATAAGTAAATGTGCTCAAGCCTTGATCCCTGTGTCATCCACGCATGCTCTGCTAGATAATACAAGCCTGTATGCAGAAAGTGCTGGACCGCAGCCCTGTGGCACTGGTGCAACCTCTGTCCAAAGATGCAACATTAATTCATGCCATCCAACCATTCCCTGAGGCCAGTGCTGTCTCTGAACAAGATGTGCTGCCTGCACACATTTGAACTTTATATAAACAATAAAAAATAAATAAATAAAAAAACTGAACTACCACGTTTCTCAATATTTTTCCCATAGCAAACCGTTTTGCCTCTTTCTTCTGATTTTAAGATACAGTGGAGTAAACAAGTCTGAGATTTTTTTATCTATAATTTTTTTTTAAATATAATAATATTATTATTATTATTAATTATAACATTTAATATAGTTTACAATTTAATATAGGGACAAGTTTACAGTTTATGTCAAGTTTAGGCTTAGGACCAGGGATAGGCGCTTCTAACTTCTAACTGATTTTAGGGATAACTTATGGCTAGGGTTAGATTTAGTGGTAGGCATATTACATTTTCAGACTGAAATGTTGTTCCAGGATCAACGAAAATGAGGAGAAAGGCCGCACTATGCATATGTTCTTTTTATTTAAATTTTAATAAAAAGAACATATGCATAGTGCGCCCTTTCTCCTCATTTTCGTATTCTAATCATCCAGGCCAGCACTCTTAAAGTTTATTAGTGTATACATTGAGTGAAGCCGGCTCCTCTCCTCACTTACTTGTTCCAGGATCAACAAAATATGTTCAAATATACCCAGGAACGCGGCAAAATCAGGACGTGCAACAATGGGCTTAAACTTAAACTTATTTCTAATTTTTGTTTAGTTTTTCAACCAATATTTCTATTTTATTTGATTTCAGCTATATTTCAATTACCATAAAAGTTTTTAATATATTTAGTGTTAGTTTTAGTTAACGATAATTACCCTGGTTTGGGTGTTATCAGTCTAGTCGGTGGCAGTGAATGACAAAGTCCTGATCAGGTGTGTTGTGTGCCCGTGTTTGTTATCAGCGAGTGCATTTAATCCCTTTCTAAGCAGTAACTGTCAGAGTACAAATTTGACCAGAGGGCATGACTGATGTTTGCACACAATAATTTGGCATCATAAACTGATGGATGTGTGATGTTGCACTGTAATGATACAATCTGTAGCCCTGCAGAGAACAGAGTCTGTGTGTGTGTGAGCTGATTGCCATGTGTAAATATCACATCATGGAGGGCAGAACGGGCCCGTGGCTCTCTCCGACAGTCAGGATTAATGCCGGAGCTTATCATGCACGATTGAAATTGAGAAAAGAAAGAGAATAAGTGAAAGAAAAGGGGATTATGATGGTGGAGAAGTGTGTGTGCGATCATTAAATTACACATTCGAGATGGCATTAGTGGAGTGCTCTGGGGATGCATTAGTCGATATGTCACTCTTCTGAATAGAGAGAGAGAGGACTTGTGTGTGTGTGTGTGTCTGGGGGGGGGGGGCACTGAGCCATCATTTACTTAATGAGTATTTTTCTCTTTTTGGGTAAACAAAAACATAAAACAACATAAATTCACCTAAAAAAATGACAAATCTGACAAAATGTGTTGAGTTCACATTTGAATTTCCAATACTTTTAAATGTAATTTTAATAAATGAAATTTACATCGAATTTCTGTTGAGGTAGTAAAGATGCAGAACTGCAATTTGTATTTGTTTTTAAATGAAAGAAGGTAGAATTAAAATGAATTGAGATTTCAATTATTTCATGAAACTTATTTTTAACTAGAAAAGCAAAGTTTGTCAAATAATCTTTAAATGTTGGCTTGACAAAGGCTAGTCTGAAACTTGGAAACAAAGTTTGACATTAGATGGATAGACAGACAGACAGACAGAGAGACGACAGACAGACAGACAGACAGAGAGACGACAGACAGACAGACAGAGAGACGACAGACAGACAGACAGACAGACAGACAGACAGACAGACAGACAGACAGACAGACAGATAGATAGATAGATAGATAGATAGATAGATAGATAGATAGATAGATAGATAGATAGATAGATAGATAGATAGATAGATAGATAGATAGATAGATAGATAGATAGATAGATAGATAGATAGATAGATAGATAGATAGATAGATAGATAGATAGATAGATAGATAGTAGGTAGGTAGATATATAGATAGATAGAGGTTAAACACAATTGAGTATTAATCAATACCGTGGGTGTTTAAAATTGACAAGTGTTTGTATGCAACCATTTAATCAGTGTTTACTGAACACTATCAAAGATGGACCTGTATGTCCACCCGGAAAGTATTCATTTGAACACTTATGGTGTCAAATCTCCCAACATTATTTTTGGTGTGTAGATAGATAAATGAGAGATTTATGGAAGAATTAAATTGTTTTGTGGTACAATAAAGGAAAAATAAAATAAAAAGAAAGTTAAAGATAGAAGAAAGGGGGGAAAAAACATTGAGGTGGGTTGTTTTGACAGATGTGTTTGCATCAAACTCATGCCACACAGGATTTGGTGTCACAGATCTCTCTTAATTATAGTCTCTCTCTCTCTGAGCCGCCCTGTTTGTTTCTCTGTCTAATGAGTTAGATGGGGATTAAGCACTATGCTCAGGGCCAATTAGCTCACCCAGTCCCCAACGCCCACCACTCTCCGCCCCATGCAAACAGACAGTGTCTGAGAGAGAGCAGAAAGGTATTAAGACGAGCACTTATCCTCATATTTACCTTCGCTCGGTAAAAACAAGATGCAGAAGAGCTCTTTTCATAAAGGGCAAGATGAGCGAGCACTCAAGTGTTCAGAGAGACAGCCAGAAGTGTTCCAGCTGTGATGCTGAGGGGCAGAGAGAAAGACTCTGAGACTTATACAAACAAATAAGCAGCATCAATGGAGTGCATTTACAACAAAACACCACCTGCGATAAAAGACAATCGCGTCTTCTTTAGATATACGACAAAATACAACTCACATAAGTCACAAACAGAATGCTTGATGCTGTTTGTCATGTAGTACATGATCCAGCTCAGAGTGATGACATCTCAGCCTTAGAATGAAAAGGTTCTGGCTTGATAATGAGTTTAATTTAGTTGTTTTCTGAATAGCTGCTAACAGATCTATCCATAGACTGTAAAAAGGATCTATCACATGCATTTTCAGCATCTGAAATGTCAGCATTTTGCATATGAACAAATTTAGAGATGTACAAATGTTTATAAATCCTTTAAGTTAATAGAATATATATATATTTATCAAAATACTTGACAAAACAACAAAACTGAATCAAGGACTATTAAGCAGTACAACTGTTTTCAACATTGATAATAATGATTTCTGGGGCACCAAATCAGCCTCTTATTGATTTCTGAAGGATTATGTGCAAAATTCTGTATAAACAAATGTATTTTCAGTTATTTTTATAGATTAGGCTGAAAAAAAAACACACAAAAAAACATGTAACAACTTTACAGTAGTCAATTGCTTAACAGTGGCCGGGAATAAGTAGCAAAAACTTATGTTAACTCAAAAATCTGGCTAGCAAGTGAGATGTTGCAAGGTAAATATATTTGTAGTCTTTTCAACAATAGCTTTATTGAAATGCGTTGAAAAAGAGCCGTTTGCCCCCCAGCTGCCACGAGGTCAGCTAACTGCTCTTGAATTAAGTAGAAGAGGATGCTGCATTGATTGCCGTTTTAAAAATCATTTCAAATCATTACAACATCTGTGAACCTCATCAACATGAGCGAACAATAAAAACAAAGCAATGCTAAAAAAAAAAAAAACATTCACTGTGAACATTTTTCACATAATTGTGCTGCAGGCCTCCGGGAGCAAAATACAAAGCGAGTCTGTTCGGATTGTGTGGGAAAAAAAGAACATAAAGCACAATTAAAACTACACATCTCATTGCTTTGAAATGACGACGAATGAGCGGATAAATGGATGAATCGATTCATCAATAGACACCATATGAGAGGTTGTGTACGGAGCGTATACGCCGTGCTGCGGTGGCTGTTAATGTCGAGAACGGGAAGCGTTCAGTTTAGCATTCTCTGTGCACCTCTCTTCACGCTGTAATGCCCTCTGTGCTCCTCTGCGGGTTCTGTTCTGGCCCTCTTGCTTGTCTAATTGGATCTGGTGATTGCTGGGTTTTGTCACACAAAGGGCTGATCTGTGCAAATTACAGGCCAGAGTGCCAGAGAGCGCAGCCATCAATGTCAGAGCTGAGTTTCATCAGAGTCGAGCCAAAGCAAACAAGAGTCATTTCCCTCATCTCTTTCACCTCCACCTTTGCTTTGGACAAACTTTTAGAAAATTGTATTCAATTGGATTTCCATCTTAAATACTGACTAAAACATTCACTGGCAATTTGGTTGTTTTAAGCCTGTAAACATTTGTTGCTGTGGATATTACGCCGACTGAGATGGTTCGTCTGTTGTGAAATATACACACAATACACCATCAATAAGTAATGCTCATGTTGCATTTTTTAAATCCCACATAGGGAAGATATTCCTGTGTTCTTTTTCAAACATGCACTGCTCAAAAATACATAAGGTCACAACAACAAGAGGTCTTGACGTGAATGAGTGATACTTGATTCAGAGATTGACATGTTTACCACCATAAACCAATTCACTGGGAAAACACTGGAGCAACACTGGAGCACAAGCGTTTGTCTAGATTCAACAGAACAAGAGAAGCCTATAATTACAGCCAATGAACTAGATTTACAAATCAATTTAACTCCTTACTCATTAACTTTCATTAAGGGGAAGATTTAAGGTGAACACTAGACCCTTATGTCAACAGTAAAGAATTATACATGCACTTCACTTTGCCCATACTTTTTTCTCTTTTTTTTTTTTTTTACAGCATTAGAGAAATAAATTGCATGTTTTTGTTGTTGTTGTAAGAGCTATATAGCCTAGAAATCTAGACAAGATTTGGTCTAGCAACTCTCCATAGGCTTTTGAGCTGGAAAAAACAAAAACTGGTCGGGCCAATCACATCGTGTATAGAGTCGGCGGCGGGCTTAACACAATGACGGCACAGTTCATGACGTTCCGCGTGATTTCCATAGGTGATTTCCCTGCTACTTGAAAACATTGAAGATGCAGCGGTCTTTCGAATCGGCTTTGGCCGCGACTCTGGAGGACTTGGAGTTAAGAGAACGTCACTTAAGTCATTCTTAAAAAAGGAAGATGTGTTCGTAGTTTTGCCGACCTGATACGGCAAACGTTTAATATATCAATTAGCTCCGCTGGTGGAAAAACCATAGACAGTATAAGAAATGGACAGAGCCATCTCATTGGAACTCAGTTGAGACAGTTGAAGCCCATTTTTAGCGATTTTTGAGCACTTCCGTTCCTGACGCGCAGACTCAAACCGACTCAAACTAAGCTTGATGACGTGAGCAACCTGTCTGACAGACGTGAATCTTCTAGTAGCTGTGCGTGAAAATTGCCCACGTTAATCTTGCAGAGACGGGGAACTTGAGCAAAGAGTCCTTTATCGTGAGTGAGCAGGAGTAAGTATTCCGTTGCTTTTATGGACTCATTATCTATGGGCTTCTCTTGACGGGACGTCCCCCCGATTGCCTGCGAGCTT
This sequence comes from Rhinichthys klamathensis goyatoka, assembly GCF_029890125.1. Taxonomy (NCBI): domain Eukaryota; kingdom Metazoa; phylum Chordata; class Actinopteri; order Cypriniformes; family Leuciscidae; genus Rhinichthys; species Rhinichthys klamathensis. The sequence goes on from NW_026606709.1 coordinate 2,666,097, forward strand.
CTCCTCCTGTCTGTACGGTAATTTCTGTACAGCGCGAAAGAGAGTCGAGTGGTTATGACGCAATCGTTAGCCTATTTTTACTAAAACTGTTTCTACGGGGCCATAATGTAACATAGAAGGTAATAGAGCCCTTTATACATTGTCGTGTTTCTTTAGAAATAAATAATGGACACATGGAGTCTTTAAACGCCTCAGATGTAAAGTTATTCGCTGTCAAAGTGACGCCAAAATGAATGGTAGTCAATGGAAATGCTAACGCAAGTGAAGTTCTGCTACAACATGGCGGCACCCGGCCGGCTTCAACTTCCGGTCGATGGATTACCCCCTTGTGAAAAACGCATGGGACTCACTCATCCACAACCGTTCGTTGCTCTGGTTGGTTGTAGCGTTATCCTATTGCGTGCAGAGGGATTTTGAAAGGTAACCGTTTATCCCGCCCCTCGGATTGAGGCATGTCAATGGAGAGTTCCCAGACCTAACATCTTGATGTAGGTCTGGCATGCCAGGCTAAGAGCTATATGTTCTTATCTAAAAATATATTTTATTATATGCCGTGTCAAAAGCAGCCAGCAATTGAAATCACACGGTCACCGTGAGTTTGCTAAGTAAGGCATGTTCCTGGGTCAATATTTTGTTGATCCTGGAACAACATTCCTGTCCGAACATGTAGTCTTAACCCTATCCACACTCCTAAACCTAAACCTACCCATAAGTCATTACTAAAACCAGAGAGAAATCATAGGTGAATAACACAGACGTATTAGAAGCATCTGTTCGTAACATAAACTGTAAATTTGTCTCTCAAATCTGATTGGTTGATTGGAATGTTGTTCCAGGATCAACAGAGATGATGATCCAGGAACATGTTGTCATTATTTCATGGGCGTAGGTTTGGTCTCAGCTTTGGTGGGGACATCCCATCTGACCCCCCCCCCCCCCCCCCCATCTCATCTCATCTCATCTCATTATATTGTATCCTGACCCCCGATACACCATCCTGTATACTGTCAATAAAGAGCTAGTATAACTGTATAATCTCAAAAATGCACTCTCAAAAAATAAAAACCTGAGACTGTAATGCTGAACAACCAAACATTTTATTTAACATAAATTATTATGTATCTTCTATTCTATATCAAATTCTATTGATATATTCTATCCTTAAAAAAAAGCAAGTTTAACCCTCCTACCAGATATTGTTATTTGGATATTATCAAACAAATAATGATTCATTATATTTGAATAACCAACAGTGTTTACTTTTGCCTTTTTAACATTGCCAACATGTTTTTCCAGACATGTGTCTAGCAAGTAGGCTACACTCACAAATACATTACATAAACAGAATGTAGAAACGAAAAATGTCTGAGATGATCCACTGTTTATGACTGCAAGATTCTAAGTTAAGGTAGGCTAATTAACATTCAGTGACTTGCTAACGTCTATCATGATAGCGCGACTTCTATGAGTCTATCCGTGCTGCACACCCCTAATTAATGCTCCTAACCTTGAAAGATTGCAGAAGCTAGGTTTAACTGTAACAATATCCTGGGTAACCAGGATCACCAGTTAAAACTATTTTCCACAGTAGAATCTGCATTTGAAAGCATGGTCAGTCACTACTACTGCTAGTTATTTGTGTGGCTAGTTATTTTTGCCTACTTACACTCTGCTTTATGAAAAAGCTTCGTATGTCCCCTTTCTTCTTCTTGGGTGACATAGCTGATCTACAAAGTACAAAAAGGGGCAAAAAACGGAATATTAAAATGTTTTACCCTGGCCTTTGTATATGGCATGCAGAGAGACAGACAGCCCTGGTAACTTACCGTCGGCGTCGTCACGCGCGCACACACACACACAAACACACACACGCACACACCACCCGCTCGCTGCCAGTGAGTGCAAGCACAAAAAGTAGTCCCGGCCCGCGCGTGTAGCCTGCCTGTCAGATACCCCGCCGCCAATCAAATTACGGCGTATCTTGTACTGTCGTCGTCCTGGCCGTTGGAATCGATCCAAATAGCAGCGCAAATATCAAAATAGCAGTTCAAACGAGCTTGCTAAATATTGGTGGGGACAAATTTGTCATCTCAAAATATTGATTGGGACTAGTACCTAGCGTCCCCCCCTAAACCTACGCCCTTGCATTATTTTGACAGGCAACTGAATTTATTTTGATATATTGATATTTAAATTTATTGTAATATTTACAGTATTAAAAAATATTTAAAAAAAATTAACTTTGTGACTATCATCATTGTGACCATAATGTATAACTATTCTACAGCATGGTGGAATGACAAGTAAATGATCATTCCATGTTAATTTTACTTAAAGGGTTAGTTCACCCAAAAATGAAAATTATGTCATTAATGACTCACCCTCATGTCGTTTCAAGCCCGTAAGACCTCCGTTCATCTTCGGAACACAGTTTAAGATATTTTAGATTTAGTCCGAGAGCTTTCTGTCCCTCCATTGAAAATGTATGTACGGTATACTGTCCTTGTCCAGAAAGGAAATAAAGACATCATCAAAGTAGTCCATGTGACACCAGTGGGTTAGTTAGAATGTTTTGAAGCATCGAAAATACATTTTGGTCCAAAAATAACAAAAACTACGACTTTGTTCAGCATTGTATTGTCTTCCGGTTCTGTTGTCGAGCCGTGTTCAGTGAGGCTGATGACGTAAGACGCTGCTGACGTGTTATCTGGTGCGCCCGAGCTTCGTTTACAGCAGGGGTGGGGAACCTTTTTCCTATCAAGGGCCATTTACAATTTTTTAACATTCTTTAAGGGCCATTGTAATGAGCTTCAGTGTTTGGAAGGAAGAAGAGAGGTTCGGCGTGACTGGGACTCGTACGTTTTATTCAGAGGTTGGTAAAAAAAGAGGTGGGTAAACTATAAATTCTGGTGGACCACGACATGGTCACCCGGTAAGGTGGGCCACTGCCTACCGGTGTATGTGTATCCTGATGACATTGCTATAGGCAGGGCTCGACATTAAGCCTTTCATACGCTTGTCAAAAAAGTTTCTCGTCCGAATTTTTTTTTTTTTTTTTTTTGTTAATTTATTCTGAAACAATATTCTCATCAGTGTTCAATTAGCTTTGATATTTAAATCGGCATATTGTAATATTTGCACCTTTAAAGGGCATCCCCTCCCCTAATATTATTAAATGTATGCTTCATCTTTCATTTTAAATTCCTAAATTTGATCAATAAATTAAATTATTTCGAATAATAAGACACTATAGGGCTGATCAAATTAAATCATTTACACTGAAAAATTACAATTGCATAAAATAATGTCATGAAATAGATTTAAATTTACAAATTAGAAACGATTAGAAAGAATGATCTACTTTTAAACATAACACAAACCGCCAGGTGGTGGCGGCAGGCGACCGTCTTAATGAGTGAGTCATTGATTCATTCATGATTCAAACGATTTGTCCAAACGGCTGATTCATTCAAGATTGAGACAGATGTTTATGAATGGGTCATTGAATCTTTGACTCAATCGATTCGTTCAAAACGCTGAATCATTCAGTAATGAAAACAGTGAGTGTTCCTGTGAGATGCCCCGTGGTTCTGCTGTGATTTTTGTTTGGAACTATTTTCGCTGGTGAAACAGAACAAAAACAGCCAATATTGCATCCAAAATGTAAGTGACTTAATTTTAACTGTTTTGAACTGTTGTTGGAAATTAATGTCACATTTTCAATCGTGATGGTGTTCAGGAAAAATAATTGAGGTTGCTTAACATATGTTAAAAATATAAAAACTCCACATTTAGATTTTTTATAGGCAGTATGTTGTTAACTGAGTGTGTGTGTGCGCTCATGTGTGTAGATTTCTGCTCGAGAGGCTGCGCGAGCGTCAACAGCGCAACCTTACCGTCAGTAATAGTCAACAACACTGACAGTAATGCAGCGCAATATGAAGAGTTCGTCTTAGGTTTAACAACCTATGAAACTAATAATTAACAATATGAAACTAAAACGACATAAGCTTAATTTATAGCTATTTAGAGGTGGATAAAGGAACAAAAACCTGGAACCGGCAAACGTTTAAACCACTTTAATACATTAATACGCAAATGACAAAACGAAAGTAAAAGCAGTAGCTCCTCGTGGACGACGACCACACACACATAAAGTAAAGTCCATGCCTGGTCCTCCGCTGTCTTCGTTCCGATCCTTTTACGCGCCCCGAAGCTGATCAGTGAGAAACTTGAAACCGGTGCGGGGCGCGGTGAGAAACTTGAAACCGGTGCGGCGCGCGCGCCCCCGAAGCTCATCCGTGAGAAACTGAAACCGGTGCGCAGGTGACTCGCGCTACTGGCCTCGCCCTGCTTGCCGTTTTGCCTATTTTGTGTTTTCTGTCACAGGAAAAGTAATGGCTAAGATTTTTGGTTCTGAGGTTCTTTTTTTTTTTTTTTGGGAGGATTTGACTCGCGGGCCGCATCAAACTGTTTTGCGGGCCGGTTACGTTCCCCACCCCTGGTTTACAGTCTGAGGGAGACGCACGCTGTAAACAAAACAATCTTCACAAACATGTCGATTTCCACACAGAGGAAGACTTGCATTTTTTTGCCCAGCCATATTTATTTGAACCCGAATAAACGGACGGACGCACCAGATAACACGTCAGCAGCGTCTTACGTCATCAGCGTCACTGAACGCGGCTCGACAACAGAACCGGAAGACAATACAATGCTGAATAAAGTCGTATTTTTTGTTATTTTTGGACCAAAATGTATTTTCGATGCTTCAAAAAATTCTAACTGACCCACTGATGTCACATGGACTACTTTGATGATGTCTTTATTCTGGACAAGGACAGTATACCGTGTATACATTTTCAATGGAGGGACAGAAAGCTCTCGGTGAGTCATTAATGACATAATTTTCATTTTTGGGTGAACTAAAATGCTAGTGCTAACAGCAACTGCTGAGCTATTGTATGAAAAAAAGTTTCAAATACACACTACAAATACACACCTGTTCCCAAACAAGCTAGCCCTTGTTTATACAGAATTCATTTGACTTGATTTTAGCCAATGTTGATACATATTTTTTTATGTTTATATGTTTATTGTTCGAAAAAATATTTTTTATTTTAACATTTCGCAAAAATGCCAAAAAAAAAAGAAGAAAAAAAGATCATAATATTTAGTTTGACCTCCAGAGGTTTTTTTTTTTTTACAAATTACAAAAAAATAAAAAATAAAAATAAATAAATACAATTGATGGTGAAGTTGGCAATCATAATTTTCATTTTTGGGTGAACTAAAATGCTAGTGCTAACAGCAACTGCTGAGCTATTGTATGAAAAAAAGTTTCAAATACACACTACAAATACACACCTGTTCCCAAACAAGCTAGCCCTTGTTTATACAGAATTCATTTGACTTGATTTTAGCCAATGTTGATACATATTTTTTTATGTTTATATGTTTATTGTTCGAAAAAATATTTTTTATTTTAACATGTCGCAAAAATGCCAAAAAAAAGAAGAAAAAAAGATCATAATATTTAGTTTGACCTCCAGAGGTTTTTTTTTTTTTTACAAATTACAAAAAAATAAAAAATAAAAATAAATAAATACAATTGATGGTGAAGTTGGCAATCATAATTTTCGTAAGGAAAAAATCACCTTCTTTCACCATATATATATTTTTTAATTAAACAACAAAAATAATTTTGTTACTACTTTGTACCATACAGAACAGAACAAAAAAATATTCTGTGGAATTCTGTAAACTGCATTTTCACGCTCTCATTCTTTTAACTTTGTCGTTGCTGTGACCTGCTGGATAAATGAAAGGCATTTAAAGATGTCTAATGTGCCTGTCTGGGTCGTCCTCTTTCCACCTGGGAAAAGGGGGCGCTCCTAAAGGCGTGACCAACTGCTCCTCTTTTAAATTACATATCTTCTTCTTCACACACACGGTGGGCAGCAAAGATTTAATTAGTCATTTCCCGAGTGCTCAAGGTTAGTGTGCCTGAGAAAGAGTCCTATTGATCTCAGTAATTAACACAGAGAGACGGAGAGTGATGGACATTAGACTGAAATTTCGGAGAGGGGCTGAGCAATTTGCATACTTATACTACGCAGTAAAAGTAAGTAGGCTACACTTTTCTGATTATGGAAAAGTAGCCTTCATACATTTGAGTATGTAGTATAAGAATATACCAATATTTAGACATTATGTCATAAAAATGCATATTGATACCACACGCTCTCTTGTCTTACATGTATTAGAACTTTTTAGGGTATTTACCATAGACTGTAAAAAAAAAGGTCTGGCTGGTTAGCTATCGAATTAACATCTGGTGGTCGATTTCGTAACTGCACCTCATGTAAAGAAAAAGTATATTTTTCTATTTTAATAAATTTAAAAAAAAAAAGTAGGCCTATGAGATGAGATGGCAAAGTTGAATTTTTAGCCAAGTCAAGTCACCTTTATTTATATAGTGCTTTTATAGCCTACAATACAGATTGTTTCAAAGCCTCTTTACGGTGATTATGAAAATGATGCATTTCAGCTGTTGTTAAGCTGAAGTCAGTTCAGTGTTGATTCAGTTCCATTGTAAAGATCATCAATTATTAGATTAGTTAATTTCATCTATGAAGCAGTTTGGCAAAAAAAATGATGTCATCCTCAGCAGTTCAGTTCTCATACTCTCAAACTTGTCAGTATAGATCAAAGATATTATTGAATATTAAGTGAGTTTTAGCATCATCCAGTCTTCAGTGTCACGTCATCTTTCAGAAATCATTCTAATATGCTGATTTGGTGCTTAAGAAACGTTTCTCATTATTTCTCATTTCTCAACATATCTCGTTCTTTTTCAATTTGGTGAATAGAAAGTTCAGTAGAATAGCATTTATTTAAAAATCTAAAATCTTTTGTAATAATTTAAATATCTTAACTGTCACTTTTGATCAATTTAATTTGCCCTTCATAAATAAATTAACTATTTATTTTAAGTAAAACAAATCTTTTTATAATGGTAATAATGTATACTGATTTTTTTTATTGTTATTTTTTTATACTAATTAATGTTTGTTTGAAATGCTCATTGGTCATTGGCACCACAAAAATGGCTTTTATTTCTTGCTGTTGTTTACATAAAGTGTCACTTTTGCAAATGTCCACTTGACACATGCACTATCCCCAACTCGCTCACATTATTGTAAACTCAAGTGTGTAGGCGCCCTAAACACTGTGGCAGCTTCGCCCTTGCATTCCTCAACATTTTTTGAGCAAAAAAAATCACTACAAATTCCTTTGTCTATGTCCTTCAGATGCAGCCATTACAGTAAACTGTCTTCTAAAGCTGGTTTTCTCTTCCAAGTCAATTAGTGTTTTTTCCCCTTGCTGAGCAAATTAAAGTTATGTATAGCTATCTCTGAATAATGTCCCATTTAATAACACAGATATTTGAAGATAACTCAAACTTAAAGCTGCAGTCCGTAGCTTTTCCTCTTTGTCGCCATCTCTCTGTTCGAAATCTGTAACTGCAGTGATTCGCGGAATCATCATCTTTACGTGGGTTGTAAATCGGCATGAAACAGCGCGGATGAACACAGTGCTTTGAGGCGAGTGCTGCTGTCAGTCACCGCGCTGTGTGGATACTGTCATACAGAATCACAGATTCACTTTTTGAAAGTTTGACCAACATAAGAATTTTCATAAGAAAATGTCTTCTGAACAAGTAAGTAAAATCCATTTTTGTTCTGACCAACTAAGGGGGAAAAAGCATTCGACATGATAAGCTTCGTTAGATTTAATCAACGCGATTTACAGCAACCGTGCAAATTATAGCCTACTTTGTTCTCAAATTGTTCATGTTAACAACATCAGCATTGCGTGACTAATGTTAAATTTAATGTGTTTTATGGTTACCTGTGTATTTCAGAATTCATATTCTCCATAATAGCAAAACGAGAAAGGCACAACAAAGGAAACTCCATAACTGTGTGAATTAAGAAAACGTACTGTTACACGATTGAACTATTGAAATGTCTTACTTGTTCAGCAGAAAAAAAGCCGTCTCTTCTTCCGTTTTGAACCCCTTCAAAACACGGAGTTCACGCACTTTTCAAAAGCTCCGCCGATGTTTAAATCCTTGTGTTCGCATGAGACGGTTTCTTTCTCTTTCTCTAGCCACCTTAAATCCGAAGTACGAAGTCTTTTGGGTTTTATAACTGCTGAATCTCCAGTTGACACTGATGATTGTTGTTTGGATCTTTCTGGATGCCATAAGTTTAATTATGTAAAGTGCTGCGAGAAAAGCCTATCCATCTAACGTTAAACATCTCGTCACGCGCAGTATAGCCGGCTAGCCGAAACTCCTCCTTTATGTGTACGGGTGTGACGTAATGACGCAAAGACATGCTCGAATTTCCCGCGGAAACCCACCAGTACCACTGGAATTAAAATCATTCTTACAAGCTAACCGTTTTGAATCTAGCTATGGCAAGCAGATAGTTTTGACCACTGGCAGAATATGTTTTTTTTAATATAATTATTTTGGATTATTTTTAACTTGAAAAAGTTACGGAGAGCAGCTTTAACAACTGAAAGTGGAAAGTGTTGGCCAATTACTTGCATAGAGTATGTTTCTGGACAGATTTCTTTCTTTTCTTTTCTTTTGGCCGCTGTCTCAGTTATTTCAGGCTTGTTGAAGTTTGAAATAGATTAAAACACCTCGATGCCCTTGTGTTCTATTCCAGTGTGCTTGGCTGTCTGTTTTCGAAAGCATGTTTGCCCCCTTATTGTTACGAGTTAGCTGTAAAACATTTTCAGACCTGGCAGAGAACAAGTTAAAACTGTGCAGTGGATGCTGAGATGATGCAGGAACACTGAGAAACGCAGTAGGCATTCAGTGAAGTGACCTTTGCCTGTTCCTCCCTCTGGTCTCCTGCTGCAAAAATTGAGGTGAAAGTTCTATGAAAAAGGAGTGTGAAAGGAGGTTGCGTCCTGCATCCTGACCATTTCCCTCCGGCTAAAACCTCTCTTTTCTACTGCCATATGTAACCATAGAAACACACATTCCAGACTCCTCCACACCTATTCGGTTTCTCTAGGGGCCAAAAGGGACAGCAATGTTATGTGAGCGGGATGGGGGTGGGGGTATATAACAGGCGAGCAATCTCTCTGCTGGATGCCGATTAAATTCATTTTCCGTCATCATCTTTCGGAGAGGCCCACTGCTCTAAGTTGTTTTTCACCCAGGGTACCATTCGTATCCATAATGTTGTGTTGCACGCTGAGACTAAGAGACTTACATAATGATTTATGAGTCCACAAAATCATGTGCTTTTAGCCCGGAGCTTTGTGTGTGTGTGTGTGTGTGTGTTTTTTTTTTGATTACACTTTGTGAACTAATTTAATTTTCTGCTAAGTGCACACACAGACAGGCAGGTCATAAACACGCGCACACAGATTCGTTTTAGCTGAATATATTCTCTGTCACCTTTCTTAGTCAAGGACATGACAACCAGAGGAACAGAAATTGTCTGATCATCAGACGCTAAAAACTTCCAGGCCTCTTTTAACAAGAACGATGAAAGGTGTATCTAATGCACTGGGAAAGCTGTCTGTTAACGCTGAAGCTTTGTAAAAAAAAAAAAAAACCTTCTCCTATCCCAGCTTAATACAGAGGCAAACATGGCCAAATGGGGGCCTTAAGCTAAGCAGAATCCTTCTTATGGGCCCCGACCCACAGTGCACCTTCAAAGACTATTATAAATATATATATATATATAGAAGACAGAGCAGGTATATGGGCACATGAGTATATTATACTGTACCTGTATCAAGCATCTAAAGAGATGAACAGCAAAGTTTCAGTGTTTCCATGATTATCTAAATGTTAGGGTTGAGTGAAGGGATGAGACAAGGATTTAAAAAATGCAGATATGGGCTTTTTTTATTCATAAAAAAAAAAAAAAAAAAACGAAACTACCCCATGGGGGAAAACCTGACTGGCGAGGCAGGACGAGGCAGGGAGCAGGTAAACATGATGCACATAATCTGGCACAGGACTGCAAACACAAGGAAGATAAATAGGGAGAGCAAACAAGGGAGAACAGGAAGGGCAAATGAATCAATAATCAGATACAATTTGTAAGGGTTAAGACAATAGAGGGTTGCGCGTGATGTCATTGCCGGTCGGAGTGACTGCGGTTACGCCCACTGAGTGGCAAAAAGACTGAGCGGCAGCATTTATTCTGTCGTAGATTTTTTTCCCTAAACCTAATTACCTACCAATCTTATACTCTGGTGCGTCTACTCGTCGACGTGGGCCGAGTCTAACCCTATACCCTAGCGCGTCTACTCATCGACGTCGGCTAAGTCTATACTCCAGCGAGTCTACAATCGACTACAGCTGAGTTCCCTACCTACTCAAACTTACTTGCTTACTAACTTACTTGCTAACTAACTTACTTGCTTCCCTAAACTGACCTGCTGTGCAGCAGTAATAACAGACAGACCTCAGCAAATGTCCTCTAAATCAGGGGTTTTCAAACTTTTCGTGTGTGTGGACCACCATTTGAAATCAAGAATTTCCGTGGACCACCTCATAATACACATAATAAAATGTCTACACAGTCCTACCTGAATTAATCCACACCTCTAAATAGGCTAACTAGCACTAAAACTATAACTGGTCATCACATCAGTACAATAAATTTGTTTAAAGACTTTTTTACTGCACACAACCGCTGCCACAAATTTAATTTATTTATTTACTCAAGCGCCCGAGGGCATAATCAGGTTCATTTGAACAACAGGCTTATTTCCATAGCAATGGAGTATGACATCTACAGTAATAAGAACACTTGGATATAGTCAGCATTTCAAAACCTTTGGCGATTTTAGAGGATTATCAACGTTAATCTTCAGAGTTTTACAAGTCCTCAAACAGTAGGCTTGAGTTTGTCCATTTAACAGCACATCCGCAAAACATTTCAGAAACACGAGATCAAGAAACTAACGTTAACTGGAAATTAAAATAATAACAAGCCTTATTCATTCCATTTATAAACATTTCGTTTCATATACTGTAGGCCTAAACTGCATATAAAGGCTATGCATGTGATGTGATAATGAGAACATATTTGCCTCTGCCCTATAACTTTACACATTTAATGAAAACACAGTAGGCCTAACGTTACTCCAGGTTAAAAAATAAAATAAAGTTGTCAAAAGGAAAAGACATTGGAGTCTATTTGCCAGCCCAATATGAACATAATATCCCCCTTTGTCACCCTCCACATCTTTCCCTTCCTCTTTGTATCGTCTGTCTAATATAGGCCCATATTAAAAAACAAACAACTAAATAAATGCTCACCTAACCTGTTGCTATCATAGCTATCCACCGATCCATGTTGTGGTTCTGACGACACTGAGCTTGAACGTCACGGCCGAGCGCCACTAGCCTATTTTAGTAATCACACAATAACTTGACAATTTAATTTACATTTTATATAAATATAGGCCTACATATTCTTTTTACTTTTTATGGGAATTTCCTGGTAAAATGAAGGTAAAAAATATATATTATTTAATATTTTATTTTGCCTTTTCACGGGACCACCTGCAGTACCCTCACGGACCACAGTTTGGGAATCGCTGCTCTAAATGCTTTAATTACGGCCGGGAGATCTTTCCGATCAGTTCTCAGGAAATCTCCCAAAAAGAAGCAATAAGCATGGCCGGTGGATCTCAGACACATTCCATTGAGAATCCCACCAGTAAAACAAAAATACAGTTTTATCGAATAAGGAGGTATGGCAAAAAATGACATGAAACACTACTTAAATTAATTGTACATTTTGAAAAAAACGTTTCCATTAAATTTTTTTTTGTTTTTTTTTTGTTGTTGCATGAATCAGGGTTTATACTAAGTAAACAAGGACTGACATTTTTAAAATTAGGGTTAGGGTTACCAAAAAAATTATCCGCGCGCACACTGAAATTTTACAGTCTCACTCCAGCCAAAGTCCCAAAGTTGGCAACCCTGAACTAGACCGAAGTGCCGGGATCCGAACACCACGCTCGGCACACAAAACAACTCACGTGGACAGAGAAGAGCACTGACACTGCGAACCCTGACATTAGAACACTTTAGCACTTCAATGCAGGCATTTCTGTGTTGTTTACATACATTTTTTAGCATGCTCTTAGAGTAGTCCTATAAGGTTTCTCTTTATAAAATTGTCAGTAAATTACTGACTTCAAACAACAATGAGATGTTCAGAACAGGGGCGGCGTATACTTTCCTTTTTAGCAGTGCAGTTTAATACAAATCATTTATAATAAGTGATATTGTGATAAATTACGCTGAATAATGTAGTTCTGTTAACGAATCGTCTTAATTGCTGCTCTTATCTTTACCTTTGATTATCCTAATGCTTTCCTTGCCCATTCCTGCAAAAATGCCCCATAAATGAACATTTGATCTCAATTATCAGTTGAAAGCCATCCATAAAGACCAATGGAGGTACATGTTGGAATATCACACTGGCTGATCTCGTCAAGGTTAAGTAATACCTCCAACCCAAAATGCACATTTGATGGAGCATTAAAAGCGCTAATTAAGTTCCACGAATCCTGCCAGGGGCGCCTGTTTGCCTTCCCATGACACCAATCAGAACCTATTTGTGTTTTATCAGTAAGAACTTCTGTATTTTAAACCTCTATTGCGAACCTTGGGGAAAAATAATTTAAATCAGAAGATAGGAGTGATATTAAATCCAAAAGAAGAGGACTGTTGCCATCCCACGAAGCAGGTTTACTTTGCACTGTTTTTAAATAGTCTGAAAACTTTCTCAGTTGACACCTTCAGTTAAAATTCTAAGTATATGTCACCACATAATTGCTACCCAAAAATTTGAATTCTGTCATCACCAAATTGTATGACTTGCTTTCTTTTGTGGATCACAAAAGATGATATTTTGATAAATGCCTCAGTGTTTTTGTCCATATAATGAAAGTCAGTGGAGTCTAATGAGTTTAGACCCCAGCTTTAACAAGAAAAGTATCTTCAAAATATTTGAAAATGTACATTTATTTGTAACCAGTCACATGATTGATGAAGTCCACAATTCAAGTTTTGTCCTGAAGTTTAATGAGAGAAGAATTGATGCCTGACTTGTGAAAGAATAATTTCTGATGAAACCAGTCTGAATGATTCATTCATAAATTGGTCATCGCTATACCGACAACTTTTGATCCAATGGATTTCCATGATTTATCCAATTGCTTCTTATTACTAGATTTTTTTTAGAAGAGATTGGATTGTTTTTTAAATAGGTAAATATGAATTAATATGAATATTTAATCATTTTAAATACATTTTTATTTTGAAAAATGATTAATTACTTGATTCATAGAAAGTTTTAAAGAGCAGTGGTTATTTGAAATAAACATCTTATGTAACATTACAAATGTCCTTTCTGTCTGTTTTGATCAATGCAATTTATGTAATTCAATATGAACTCGGCAAAACAGAAATGTCCTCTTACTGTCAGCTGCATTTATATCCAGCATATTTCTTAACAGCTGCTTCTAGTGCATCTCATCCTCATGGACTGCAGCAGATTTACCAGTTTGTGCTGTGATATGTTACTCCACATAATGGTTACATGTGGTTTGCTGTCCTTCCTGTCTATCTGTAGCACTGTCATAGGCGTCTTACATTGCGGACACTCTATTGCTCTGTTCACATCTGCAGTCCTCATGCCTCCCGGCAGCAAGACTAGGACATGTTCACACAGGGACCCTGGGCATCTTTCTTTTGGTGTTTCAGAGTCAGTAGAAATGTCTCTTTTGTGTCCTAGGTTATTGGAACTGTGACCTTAACCGTCAGTAAACTGTTAGTGTCTTAAGGACTGTTCCACTGCATTTGCATTAATTGTATATTGAACAAACCTGAAACAAAAAAAACATTGTACAAACCCTTTCCAATTAAGATCTGTAAAGCTTATACAATATCCTGAAAAAGGGACATTTCTTTTATTTTTTTTACTGACTTTATGATAAACTTTCATGCATGACGTCAACATGGTATCCGACATCTCATGGTTCATTGAGGGCTCCCATGATCTGCGGTACACCATTGCTTATCCCCACTCTCTCTCTCTCTCTCTCGTCATCCCACTTTGCCATGTTTTCATTTTCTGCTCTTTTGACAAAGACAATGTAATGCAATCTCCTTCTCTCGCTTGCTTTGCCTTTCAGAACACGAACAGACTCTCACAAACAACAACAGCAAATCACACACTTGAAAAATGAAAGCCAAGGAGCTTTTTTTGTGGTATAATCCACTTCCCACACGACTGTGTACAGAGAGCCTGTGATGGTGAGCTTTTACATGTGACTAAACAAGCTTGCTGAGATCAATCTGTGCACACAGCTCCACAAAGGGAGAACGGGGTCGGTGCATTTCGCACCACAAACCCACTCTGGTCTAGTTTCCTGGGGTCCCACAGGATCTGCTGGCACTCAGGCTCCTCTAACATGCTGAGAAGAGATGAGCCGCTCACCGGGGGACAAGTTTGTCCTCCATGTTTACTTCATGCTCGCTTTGATATGAGACTCATGTGCTTTATTCCACTCAGCTATGCCTCTAACCACAGGGGTCAATATGACTTTTCATTGCCTGGGTATAAGATTCAATTATCCTCCACTTGCGGAAAAGTTCTTAAAGTGTAGATATAAAATCTAAAAAAGAGAATGTTGTGATGTTTAAACATAAGAACATGTTTACCTCTAAAGCTAAACTAAAATTTCTGTACAGCTATACAGCTGTATGTCCTAAAAACTGTGTGCATAAAGACTTCTACAACCATTCAATTTTATCAAGCACATCCTTCATAAGGTCACATCCTTGTGGAAACTTTAGTATAAATCACAGAGGTTCACATTTTAAAAAAAATTGAAGTTTTTCCCGGTCTCAGACATTTGGAGTGGACCCAATGCAAATGCACCGTACACAGTTTTTATTTTTCATTTACAGTTACAATTATGCAGCCTAAGCGATATAAATGTAACATCAATCTTTGTGCATGTCTAATTGTGCAAATTGTATAATTAATTGGCACAGGTAACAACCACTAACAAAGATGTCTGGGGTAAAATTTCTAAGCTTTTGGCTAAACGTTTTCTGAATAAATGCAAAAGCCAAGGAGAGTTACAGTAATTCCAGCTCCCCCCACTAATTTTCCTTTACAATCACTGGCTAGTGCATCTTTGTTATCGCTCTCATGAATGGTGTGTTGCTTCCTCTTGTCCCTAAATGACTCTCTGGCTCTATTTTCCAAGGCCAATTTATGCCAGTGTCAACCACATATGCGGGGAGTAGGAGGGATAATTTATTATAGAATTAGAGCCGTTTACCAACGATTTTGTGTAATTTCCTAAAGGAATAAGATCAATTTGCCATAGGATTAAACAAATCCGCTTTGAAATAGGGCCACTCTGGTGTTTCAAAGGATGGGGCATTTTCAATAATATTTACTCACTTTACATGCCATTAAATAAATCACAGATGGGATTCATTCATAAGAGGTGACATTAGAACATTGTTGCAATTTACCGCCAAATTTCTTCAGATCGCTGCTGTAACCCCAGCATTAAACCCAGCACTCAGGCACTGAGAGCGGCCTATTTTTCACTCGAGTCCATTATACGTAGCGTAATTTACTCCGCATGCGCTCGGACTGAAGGACAGATGGCGAAGGGAGGTCTGTGTGTTGTCTCGTAGAGGAAGTTATCTTCAGAGACCCATTATGTTCAGGAGCTCATCTCTATGCCTATGAACGTCTACCTTATTAACCACGCTAGCAAAGTCAATTAAAACAGTGAAGCCAGCCCCACTGCACCTCTCTTTCTTATGTGTTATGAACTCTCTGGCTCTATTTCTTTCTCGCTGGATCTCTATCGCTCTGTTTCTCATTTCTCTCTCTGACACAAATTTTGTAAATGTGGGCTCTTTTGAGAACTGGGTTATTATAACTGCAAGGAATGAATGATAACAACTAGAAACAGCCATTGTAACAACAATAAATAATACACAGAAGATCTAAAAAATAACTCTTTTTTTTAATTTTAGAGATGTGTCCCTTGCACCATATAAGACATAAAATTGGGAGCTGGGTTGTGCAAAATTTAGAATGGAAGAAATTTGCTACCTTTTCGGCACAACACAGGACATTCAATTGGAACGACAGGGAAAAACATTAAATGGATTGTAGCTCAAAGAAATTCAACAGTTTCAAAAAAGCCTAGTCCAAAAAAAAATTCTCTCTCTTTCTATATTTTTCTCTCTCTAAATATATATGAAATTTATATACTAAATTTATTTTAAATTTTATTTAAGATTAGTCAAGCCACCATTCAAAGTTATTCAGTTGAATTTGTTTGAATTTACATGTAGTTCCTTCCCAGATAGCAAATCCCTTTAAGCGCCAAAGTCGCAAAATTGCGACAAGACGTCATACTTAATAAAACAGGCTGTGGGTCCTAATATGGTGTAATATCTAATTTGTATTCCCTACCACTAGATGGCAGACATGTAATACTTCGATTCAAGATCAAAATGACGTCATGTTCCTATTCAAAGTGTTGGAGGAAACAGCAGAGCAAGTGAGCGATCGTGTCATTGATGCGGAAGCAGTTCAGTTCAGAGCGTCTGAGGAGTAAATTGTGATATTTGTGAGAGAAAATAGTCAAATGGCTAATAAAAACTTGTACCGTGAGGATGTGTTGCAAATGTTATTCGCCGATTCTGACTCTGAAGGGGAATATTTGCCTTTTGTAAACGACGATCGGCCGTCTAATGATCGCGCTTCTCCCGGTTCATCTTTGCCGTGCAATGGTGCCGCCCGCGCCTTTCCCGGTACAACTTTGCCGCGCGCGCTTCTGGTACATCTTTGACGCGCAATGGTGCCGCGCGCGCTTCTCTCGGTACATCTTTGACGCGCAATGGTGCCGCGCGCGCTTCTCCCGGTACATCTTTGGCGCGCAATGGTGCCGCGCGCGCTTCTCGCGGTAGGCCTACATCTTTGCCGTGCAAGGCGAGAGTGTTCACGAAGCACAAACAAATCATTTTGACCATTTGCCCAATGGGGATAGGGGTGGCAGGGGTGGACGTGATCTTTTCCTGAATATTACTGATGAACTGATAAAAATGAGGCTACTGTTCACATGTGTTTTACTACTAATGTATTGTAATATAGTAATAATTTAGTACTTTCTCCTATTTTATTGTTGGTTTCCTCTTTTCCGATCATTTGGAATGAAGATAAAAAAAGAAAAGAAAAAAAGCATGTAAATAAATTCCAACATCAATTCAATATCTACTATTTCCTGAATATTACTGATGAACTGATCAAAAAGTAGGCTACTGTTCATATGCGTTTTACTACTATATAGTATAGTAATAATTTAGTACTTTCTCCTGTTATTGTTGGTTTCCTCTTTTCTCATCATTTGGAATGAGGATAAAAAAAATAAAACATGCAAATAAGTTTAAACATCAGTTCAATATCTACTATTTCCTGAATATTATGAAATTCAAGAGGGCCGCCCCCTTATGGCGTCATAATATGCAAATTAGATGAGTATATTTACACCCTTCATAAACTTTTAGTCATCCCCAACATTTTTCTAATTTACAGTAGATCTCTATCTTTAAACCCTTTCAAGCCACAAGCTTTTGAAATGTTGATGTCAAAATCCAGCATTTTTTCAAAAAAAAACTTGGCGCCTAAAGAGTTAAGGTTTCACCCTAAATTAACGACATTGGTTGAACAAAAGTTGCAATGTTGGACTGATCGGGAAAACAGTCTATTCTGCAAAATTATACAGAGGGTTTCTGTTGTGTTATCATTTTTTTTAGAAAATCAACATACAAATAGCTTAATAGTTGTATATCCCCATTAAGCTGGGTAAAATATGTCAAAATCAAAAATAGCACCCTTCTCCTTTAACTAAATGCTCTAAAATAGTTTTCCTGAACATAGCCTTCCTCGTCAACACAGTCACGGACATTAGCCTGGCGGCAGTAGAGCTGTGTGTGTTACTACCGTTACCTACTCATTTGCCCTCTGAGGCCCACTTGAGCAAAATGTTCAGATAACCTTTCCCTAATCTGTGAGGATCCATCAGCTGTGCCCTTGACTGAGAACTCTGCAGAGAGATGGCGAGACGATACGAGGCCCCAGAGAAACAGGACCTTTGGACAGAGCTCTGCCTCAGGGAATGGTGTAATCTTCTCACGCTCCCTGCAACCGCAAACACAGGATTAGTATCTCAGCCGATGTCCAGTCATGCCCGCTGTTGGGGAACAGGACGGAAGAACAGAAATGATCCCTTTTCCAATAAACAGCTACATGTCACCCAAAGCAAGAGCTGCTCTCTGAAGATGCTGAGATGACCAGAGGAGGAAGGGAATGTGAGGTAAACACTTGACATCTTGATGCCTGAACGTCCTCCGTTTCTGTCCCATCCTGCCCTTGAATTCATTTTCACAAGCAGATGTGACAGCTCGAAAAGAAGCTCTTGAATAGAGAAAAAACAAAGCTGTGGAATAATTTTGCTTTTATATTATCCACAATGTGAGTAGTGAGATTGTTATGTAGGCCTATGCACTATTGTTTAAAGGTTTTGGGTCAGTGAGATTTTTTAATTTTTGAAAGATGTCTCTTGAGGCTAGAAGGACAAGGCCCGTGGCGTGAGTGATAATGAGCAAACACACCGGTCTCGAGTTTCTCATTACGTTATGTTTTGTTTATGTGTGTGTGGCTGTAACGGTCAACAGCTGGAGTGCCCTTGAGAGCCACCAGAGGGCACTCCACATCAGACTATTGTCATTCCCTCACAAACTACATCTCACATAATTCTCTGCCTGGACGCGTTAGTCATATCAAAAACAACTGCTTACTATTTTAATAGATTTTAAAATAAAAATTCATTGATGAATAGAAAGTTCAACAGAGCAGCATTTGTTTGAAATATAATTTTTATAACAATTTAAATGTCTTTGTCACTTTTGATCAATGTAATGTGTCACATGTTGAACAAATTATTAATAAATACTTTTGAATTATAAAGTATAATAAGCTGTTTTTTGCACAACCAATGACCACATTAATGGGCATTTTAAATAACATTAACTTAGTAATCTAATTTTTTTGATTGATTATAATTTAAAGCATCGATTCAATGCTTAAAGTAACAACAGGTCGTTTTTTTGCTCTCGGGCTCCCCCTACAGTTGGGAAACAGTATTGTCCTCTACTACTGTCGTAAACTCTGTCATCCTACATGCACGTGCAATTGTTGACAACCAGGATAGCCCTGAACACTGTAGGAGGAGGTCACATGCAGGTGTTCTGCTTGCGTCGCGTGTGAAATGTCTTCATCCCAGGTACAGTGGCATATATTTCAGCATGTCATATGAATATAATTTCATGGGTTTTATTTTTTTTCTAACGACAAATGATCGCGATGCTCACGTTTACAAGCCAGCGCCATTATAGTAGCCTAGTCTATTGGTTACCGTTTTACTGGATCTATATGATACTTCAATGCAATGTTTGAGTGGTTGATAATAACCATATATCGTCAATATTATAATATCAAGCTACCATAAATGAATCTGCAAATTTTACAAATCGATTTGCATTATAGCTTGAGGCAAGACAAATAAACAAATATCACAGACATGTTAGGTATCCTAAAATATGATTTTATTAATAATCTTCCTCCTTTCTTTGTACATGTTGAGTAGACTACACTTTTTAGGTCAAACATTTGCTATTTGCATTTCATCGATTGCAAAGTTCAAATCAGAACGAGAATACTAGCGATAGCTAACCATCAAAAACTAGAATATCGTCTACTAGCTACCAGATTGATAATTCGCTACTACTCTAGCGAATTAGAGAGGTTAGAGAGAGGCATTCTTTTTTCGATGGAGGGTTCGATGCTCCCTGCACACGCAAGGTCTCTCGCTCGCTTTCTCTCTCTGCCGTCCGCGCGCGTTGGAGCACAGTCTCTGTCTCGCGTGCGCGCTCGCTCTAGATTCCGGGAGATTTGAACTAATTTGCGGTATAACTTGTCGATCACGAGTGGCTCAACAGGTAGATCTATAGATAAACTCATCTTTCAGGGATTTGACCGACTGGGTTGACAATTTAGCGTGAGAAACCGGGGGTGTGGCGTACGTGTGAGCGTGTGAAACCAATCAAATGCGGGTGTCTCACGGCCAATGCGTGAGAGTTGGCAGCTCTGCAATGTTGATCCTCGTTCTGCCTTTAACGCGATCACTTTCTCTTTTTCTCTTTTTGCTTTGCTCCGATAAAACCTTTGCTTTCTTGTTTTTCTGTGCTGCTTCGGCCATGACTATAACATTTGGCTCGCAAGTCCGATTTTAAGGAAGTGGGGGTGGTGGTGGAAGTGACGTATATGCCGTAAAGCAGTCGAATTTTGTAGTTCTCTTTGTTCGCCGGTTACTACCCGAAACCCGAAGTTTAAAAGTACGATTAAAAACGCTACAGACCCCGTCAGGCTATGGCAGACGTGTCATTCAACCTATTGTAAGTCGATGTACCATCACAAGAGACTTGGAAATATATTATGAAGGTTGAAAAGTTACCTGTTGTTACTTTAAATTGATAAATTGTATAAATTGGGTGTAAACTGGTTAACAATCCTAATCCAGAAAATCTATTTGGTTGACAGGAATGTTGTTCCAGATTCCTGATTCGGGAATATATTCCTGCTCTTTCACTATTTGGTATTTTAGACTACATTAAAGGAACAATTCAATGTCATTATTATCTCACACTTGTATTTTATAACACATAAAATCAAATATTTGCATGCAGATTATTGATGCCAGACAGGTGAAGAAAACTAATTTAACGCTGCATTTTTGAGCACATAATGACATTTTTTTAAGTGAACAACCCCTAATAAAAAAGTATAGGAGCTATTTTCCTATATATTCATGGACAATGTATATAAGACGACTCACTGTGTTATTAAAGGAGAGGTAACTATGAAATATGAAGCTAGCTCTTGCGACCACACAACATAACAAAGCAAATAAGCAAGCGTACTGTATGCCAGTGAGAAAAAAGAATGTCAAGGTATATGACCGAGAAGGTTTTTGACAGAAACAGATGGAAAAGCCTCGTTTTTTCTCAGTCATGAAGAGAGCACTATTTAAGCTTAATTAACTGTGGATTAGCCAGAGCTTTCAGTGGCTTACATCCAGAGTAGAAAAGAGAGCGATCAGGCATTGACCAAGAGACTTAAGCTGTGACCTGTGCCATCTCCAAAATGTGACGGGTTTGCGTAACACATGCTTTTCTCCATGTTACTGAACAAAAGCAGGAAAGTAATAATGCCGCTAGATGCAGCGCTGACGTCTCACAGTGGATAATTTCCTCAAAGGAAGTGGATTTGTTTACCTGTTCACACTGAAGCCAAATTAACAAAAGCTAAACAGACGGCAGGCTAAAGAAAAGCTATGTCACTGCCGTCAACATTTTTGCATGTCTTTTGTTCACAAGCCATTACGCACAATAAAACGCTCATAATGACTTCTTTCAGGAGTCTTCTCTTTATCTTTACGCTGCAATCTCTGCCACAGCTGCCTGTTTATGATTTTTAAACAAACAGTTGCCGCTAATCTAATTACACAATTAGACTTATTATCTGATGCATTATACTAATAGGCCTTGATAAAATGTTCTTTATCGTATTTAATCATTGCCTCATTAGTATTAATGAGTATAAAAATGAACATCTGTGAAAAAACTGAGATTGTCACACACTTCATGTAAACATGCACGAGGAGGAGGGTGAGAGAGGGCCGCTGTCGTACACGTGGCCTGTGCCATCCCTGGGGTGTGTGTGTGACTGATGTGTACCGACATCCAGTGACCTGCGGGTTGGCCTCCATCAACGACTGCAGGAGCCCTTCCTGGTCTGAGTGTCCCACTCTAATTCCCTTCCTGAAATACTCCCACCTGTTCACGCATTGCACTGGGGCTGATGAACAGACTGGTGGAAATGCTAAAGAAAGTAGATATAGAGACATATACCTCTATTGTGAGGATCAATGTCAGAAAAACAAAGGGTAAAGAAAAGAGGGTGAATGGGAGAGAGCGAGAGGAGAGGAAGGAGGCAAGTCTTCAGCTTCTTGATTATGGTTAAAGGGCAGCTTAAAGCAGAATGGTGCTGTTGGGAGATAGTGGGCAATGCAGAGTGTGAATAATTTAACGGAAAGGATAATGAGAATGAATGTTTGCCTCTATGTTGTCTGTCTTTTTCGACGCCTGGGCTTTAAAGATAGCAAGAGCCCTCACTGAAATGCATGTTTATCGTCATGCCGACTGACAGTGCCAACACGCGTTCTCCAAGCCGGGCGAACCTGACGTGCACACACATATGCATATACTCCCACAAACACTCAAGGAGAGAAATCCAACATAGTTAATACAGCGTAAACAGTAAAGCGGCTAACACCAGAGCAGACCTCGAAATTAGTTTTTCTTTCTGGCATAATCTTGCATAGCACATATCTAGACGCTACCCATAATCCACTACTACCTCTCCAGCCGAAGTGCAAAGGGGAAGTTCTCTCCTCCACCTGTATTAAATTTAAAAGGACATTAAAAGCGTACGTTAGAACAAGGCGATAAAGTCCAAAAACTTCCCAAGACTGTGAAAAATCTCTCAAGTGTGAAATAAAATGAATTTATAATGTGATAAACATGTATTGGGATGGGAATTGCAAGCAATTTAACAATAATTTCTTTTAACAAATATGGTCCCTTTACTCTTTCCCCGACATTGACGGAATTTTCCGTCAATCCATATTTTCACTGTTATATAGGGGGCGCTATTACTCATCTTTGGAAAGAGGACAGCAACAAGAAAAAGCACAAACAAGAGATAGAGGCATTGCTTACTCACATGTTAGTGTAACAGAGGCCAGTCTTTAGCCTCCTTGTTAGAGCGCCTGACTCTCACGCCGGAGACCCGCTCAGAGCGGGTCGAGTGGGACCCGGGTGGAGGGGTTACATTAGCTAACGCGATCACCAAACATTGAACAGCATATAAACTGCAAAACTGCCTAATGTTACTGAAAGAAATGTCAAACCTACGAAGAGGTAACAACTGTGAAGCTTTGGAGGTGTTGATGGACACAATCTACTCCATCTGTTATGATCATTGTTCTGAATCCGACTCGGACGTAGTCTTTGACAAAAATGCATTTTTTTCACTTTTTTGCCCAAAATGTTGCCCTTTTTGTGTTGATGTTTTTTTTTTATACAACAAAATATTCTGGGGTCCATGAAAGTTTTGTGAAAAAAAAAAAAAAAAAATGCTGGCACGGTGAAAGAGTTCTATGTTTCTAGGAGTCAGTTCTAGGATTGATTCATTTGAGGAAGGAAACATTTTACAGGGTTCCCGCGGATCCTTAAAAAGTCTTAAAAAGTCTTAAATTAGATTTTTAAAATTTAAGACCATAAAAAGTCTTATAAAGTCTTATTTTTACTTATGAAAGGTCTTAAATTTTAGATGACACTTTGACTTAGACATATCTAAAAGCTTTCCAAATTAAAACCATCTAATTAGCGTACGTATTTTTATTGATTTATTATTCCATCTTTGTGGATTTGCTAGTTCACGTGACATTTCGCGTCACTCGCGAGTCGCGGCAGCATAACTGTCTCCTGCACGCGAGAGGAGAGAAGGAGAAGAAAGGTCGTAAATGTCAGTTCAGTTGTAAGTTCATTCTTTATGTGCGTATGGTGTGCGATGTGTATTGTCTTTTATGATATTGTAATCATTGTTTTAACAATGTACGAGGCACTGCTAGCTGACATCGCATTTCTCTCGTGCTTTCACTGCGTGATGTGTGCAGTGTAACTGTTATGTCCCCAAGTTAGTTTTTGTCTTATATTTATATCATATTATGTTCTTATATTAGAATATCACATCAGAAAGAGTGCCATTTTCCCGTGCACAATTCCAATTGTGATATTTATACAACAGTTAAATTAACAATAAGTTAACATTAAGTTACTTTTTAGACACAATATTGTCAATATTGTTTGTTTTCCCTTTTTTTCGCCGACTATAATTTCAAAATGAAACCGTAGCAGAGTCTCAATGCAACACAGCGATGATTTCTTGACTGAAATCCGCATTTTGAACGAATCACTTTTTTCTTTCCCGAATGAATCAGACAGTGATTTGCCGCTGCGGTTTCATATATAAAGTACCCTTTAAATAAAATGTTAAAATTAGAAATCATTTCATATTTAAATATTGAATATTGATTTAAAAATATATATCTCATAGCTTTATTTATGCAGTTGTAAATGGAGTGTAAATAAATTAATGCCACTTCTGATGCCGCTTCTGTCACCTCTGCACTGCAAAGATGGATTTTGATTGAATGATTTAATTTGACTGTAACAGTGGTACTGTATGATTATTATATAATTAAGTATTATTGTATAATTACTGTATAATTTAATTTGAATGATAGTATTTGACATTAAAGGTGATGCATAACTCTAAATAAGTTTAGAAAAAATGTCCATATATAGGTGAAAATGCCCCTGAAAAAATCAATTTAAGGTGGCAAATATTGCCCCTTAATTCAAATATTAATTTCTGTCACTGCTGTGAACTGACCACTGCATAGAATATGAAAAATATGAATATCTTCGTGAGTCAGCTGTCAACAACAGACCTAAACCAGCCATGGCACCAGCACAAAAACACAATCAGTAAAATATCATCTAATTATTATCAACAAAACATTGAAAATATCAAGATATATTTTTGTCAATACTGCACAGCCCTAATGTACGGTATTAATTTTGATTTCTTCAGGTCTTAAAAAGGTCTTAAAAAGCCTTAAATTTGACTTTCAAAAGTGTGCAGGAACCCTGTTTTAAATATCATAAAATAATATAATATAAAAACAATAAAACAAAAATGTAAATCTAATTTTCGAAAAATTTCAGACCATTTCAATAATACAAGCATTTATAAAGACTTTTGTAATTACTTTTTACAGTAAAATCAAGCATTTGGAATGGATTGGATTGTAAAAAGTACATATCATAATGGAGAAAGGTGATTGGATAAGGACTAAAACCAAATATAAGGATGGTGGGATGTTGGAAGGATAGCATAGTTCAGATACCCCTGCTGGTATGCCATAACCACACATTCACTCTAAACCCTAACGCTCAAAATAATTAATTGGTTTGAGTAGGACAAACTTAAATTAAACTAATTAGTTCAGTCAAATTAACTTTTATGAGTATTTAGCACTTTCTTTTTCTTTCAAGTTCGCAGAACTGATATATTTTAAGTAAACAGAACTGTTTCATTGTTTTGAGTTTTATGAAATTATTTCTTTTAATTTAGATGAACTTAAGTTCAACTGAAATGACTGGGATGTCTATTTCCCAGCATGCTTTGCCGATGGCACTCGAAAGGGAGAGTAAATGCTCAAATTAAGTGTAATATAATGTTTTTTTTGTGCAAGATTAATGTTAAGTGGGAGATTTAGTAGTGATTAATGGTTTGTTATGCTAATTTGAATGTTGATATTGGTTTTAGGATAGTTACCATCATGTGACAAGTGGTGCTTGCAGCTTGATTTGAGAGCAAATCTTTTTTTTTTTTTTTTTTTTTCTATATTGCTGCCTCATACAGCAAGTGCTACTGTATAACATACCATTGTTAACATGTTAACAAATTAGTATGTTAGCAAACTAACTTGTTAAAGTTAGCTAAGTTTATACTAATAAAAATGTTCACATTGAGATTAAATGAAATTTTTAAATTAAATGTGTGAATTAGTGTACTCAAACATTTCAAGTTAAGAACAATTAAAATGTTTAAGTACAAAATAAAAATCTGCTAGCTCTGCTAACTTAAACTTTGAATTTCTTAACTTAAAAAATTTGAAGCAACTGATTTTGCCTTAAATTTTTTTTTGAGTTTTGCCAACTTATTCGGGTTTACAGTGTTCTTCTGCAGGCAAAAAAAAAGCTCTTTTTCCCTCAATTTGATTGATAGTAAGTAAGGTAATTGTTGTAGTTGTTATGTTTAGGTAGGGTTAAGGGACCTAGAATACATGATCATGTAGAATAAGGGATTAATATGTGTTTTTAAGTACTAACAAAGAGCCAATATGCTAGTAATATGCATGCTAATAAGCAACTAGTTAATAGCGAATATGTTTTCCCTAATCTAAAGTGTTATCGGAATTGCATGATGATGAATCGTACACAAAAAGACAAGAAAGGGTCAATTTTGAGTTTATGTTGGCTTTAAAA